>NC_046661.1:90869325-90917510 GCF_010883055.1 Belonocnema kinseyi
TCTTAACGAACAATTTTTTTTTTCAATTGGTTATAAAAACACGTAAACTCAGAAGATGTGGACTGTGACTGCGCCATATATCTAGTCGGGAGTGGTGCTGACGGAAAACAGATGATTTGGAGCGATTCGCGCGCCATTTGTTGGTTATTCTAAGGACTTATTGAACTACCCTCGTAGGATCTTCCAAAAAGCTACATGAATTATTTATTGAGTTCAATCTAAACTCAATTCTAAGAAGATAAATAAATATAAAAACAAATTTGAAAAATTTACTTACAAATTCAACTGTAACTGTATCCCCTGGTTTTGCGGATTTCGGAGGTTGTAGAATACAAGAACCGAATGATCGATTCCATGATGGAGTATCAAAGATGACTGGTGGAACAAGGCTAAGCAACGTTATTGATGAAAAATCTTCCGGGTCTGGTCCAGGGGCTACGGGAATTCTCTGAAATTTTATAATAATTATTATTATATTTTGTTGATCAATAATATAATTGAAAGCTCGGAAAGCAGAAACGAACGAGCGCTCGAGCAGTGGGCAGTAGTAGGGATAACGCGTAGAAAACGCGAAGAACGAGAGAACGAGTGCCGTTCTCTCTTTTGTCGCGTTTTCTGCGCGACATACCTACTTCAGGTAGCCAGGCGGTAGCTAGGAGTGGGGATGACGCGTGGAAGGAGCGACGAAATAGAGAGCGAGTTCCGTTCTCTCTTTCCGAGCTTTAAATTGTCCAAAAAATTCGCCTTTTACAAGAGACACTCAATTTTTTATTTGCACTTAAGTTATTTTTTTAATACTCACACGGAGGGCAGCTCTCGTCAACTCCTTGTATTGTTTCAAATAAATTGGTAGTGTGTACGGTCCATAAATGGTCGACGCGCCCTCGTACCTCTGAATCTAATAAAATTTTTCTCAAAAATTAAAGGGAACTCAAAGAACCGTAAAAAAACTACTTTCATGAAAACAAGTCAGTGGAATGTGGACGAAAGGTAAAGAATATATCTGCATATTAAAATAAAAATGATTAATATTTCTAAATTTAAGTCAATTTGAATTTCAGTAATTTTGAATACGTTTTTCTTAATTTCTTACTTGATACTCTTCTGGTGTGGTTATGTAGTCAGTATAAGTGTTGCAGAGCCCAGCAACAACTACAATCGAATCTTTCTCTCCTCCATTTTCTTCAATTGCAGTTTTGATAGTCTCTCTTAATCTTCTTCCCGACATTGTCGTGAATTCACCAGGTACTCCAGCAATGACAAGATTTCCAATAATAGCTAGGTGAGTAGACACCACATTAGGTTGCCACTCGTAAGGTAGACGCATCTAGAAATCAAATTTAAACAATTCGCATTACTTTCCAGGTTAAAGAAATTGAAATAACGCCTCACCTCTTCTCTTTAAGCTTGTTTTCTCCCCCAATTTTATTTCCTAGAATCTAAATCTTTACCTTACGCTTCCAACTGCCTCTCACTACTAAGATGCACCCCTCTCTTCCTATCTACCATTTTTCATAGCAATCACCTTCTCTTCTTCCTTGAAATCCTCTATCGCTCTTTTTCTTTAAAACTCTTACACTTTATTCATCCGCACCTTCTTCCCCTATCCGTTAAACTTTCCTCTCCTCTTTCCCAAGTACCATTGCAAATATTAATCACATACTCCCATTAGTCAAAAACTTACCTTTGCCTTTGCTATCCTAAAACTAGAATTCATACATCTCGACCTGCTTTACTATACACTTAGGCTTCCTTACCATCCTACGAGATATACCTTCCAAAATACAAAATTCTCATCTCGTCTAAATTAAGCATCCATCCTCGTTCTTTCCCTTTCCACAAATCTACCCTTTTTCCATCCTAGCTCCTTCTATTCGTCCATAGAATACCTGGCAGTGTTAATTTGATCCCGGTCTACCTGCTCGCCTTACCCTCTCCACTCAACTTCCCCTCACGTTACTGACTGAGCGAGAGCGCTGTATCGATCCTTGCCAACGGGGGGGGGGGGGGGGGGGGGGGGGGGGGGCTTTGTCATAATGAGGAATAAAATACCAAACATAAAAATGTCCTAATTTTGAAATCAACAATTTAAAAATATCAGATTCGGAATCTACGTTTTTTGCGACTCCAACGATATGTCATTTGCAATAAAAAGATTAAAATTAGAATAAATTATAGCAGATTTTAGTTTATGTTAAAAATCCGTGTGTTGTTTATTAAACTTTACAATTTTGTAGCCTATTGCCTAACAGAATGTTATAATTTAAAAAATGAATTTTCAACCAGAAATAAAATAGTTGAATTTTCAAATTAAGAAATTAGTTTTCAACAAAATAATTCATTTTTTAGCCAAAGAGATAAATATCACACTAAAATCATAAAGTTTCAACCAAAAAGAGTTATTTTTAGTTAAAAAAATTAATTAAAAATTTAAAACAAAAACGATTTTTTAACTAAAGAGATTAATTTTCAACTAAGCATTTGACTTATCCTTTTAAAGTTGTTTAATTTCACATTAGAATTTAAAATGAATTATTTAACTAAGCATTGGTTTGAATGATTTTCTCATCTATAAAATGTTATTCTAATCAATAAAATTTTTTATTTATTATCTCTTCTTTTTAGAATAATATAAGTATTATATATTGTTTAAATTTATTAATATATTTTTAAATATTAAGAGTTTGTATAATTACAGTTAGAGAATGATCTTTAAATTCAATATATTCTATATCAGGAGTTATTCAATATAGATATTATTAGTATTTTACATAAATTTCAGTATATATATATATATGTGTGTGTGTATGTGTGAAATTTTTGAAAATTTAATTTTCTGTACCGAAAAGTTGAAAGATAAATAAAATAGTTCATGGAATTCTCTAGGATTAACTTTTATTCTATTATGAATTCAAATCTATTACATTGTTTTAGTTTTAAATATAATAAATATAAATTTTTTAAACAGTTTCAAAATTCAATTCTCTGTACGGAAAAATGTTAAGAAAAAAAAAATATAGCAATTTCTCTGGAATCAAGTTTTAAGCTATTATACGTTCAAATCTATCACAATCTTTAAAACCATAATAATAATTATGAATTTAAATAATATGGATTAAAATAATCATAAAATAAAATTAAAATAATAATAATAATATTATTATTATTAATTGTTTAATAATTATATTATTCTAAAAACTGGAAATAACAAATGAAAAATTGTGTTTATTATAATAATATTTTATAGATGAAAATAAAAATTCTATTAAGAAAGGTGAAATTTTAAATCAAAAGGATAATTTTTCAAAAAAGAGTTGAATTTTCTACAAAAAAGATTTCAATTAAATTTTCAATTAAAAATACGAATTTTAAAGAAGCTGTTAATTTTCTAGGAAATGGTTGGATTTTTAACAAAACAGTTGCATGTTTATACAAGAAAGATGCAGTTTTCTAGTAATCAAGATTAACTTTTGGATCGGAAAGACAAATGTTAAAAAATATATTAATCCAAAAAGTGTTTCAGTGGATTTGTCAGGAACAAAAAATGAATTTTAAACGAAAGGTTATTATTCTGCGAAAAAATTTGAATTCCTAACACAAAGAGGCATTATTGTAACAAACCAGTTGAATTTGCGACCAGAAAAAAATGTATTTTGAAGAAAATTTTTTAATTTTTAACAAAATAATAAAATTTACAACTAAAAATATAATCTTCAGGAAAAAGTTTTCACGAATTTGCCAAAATTACATACACACGTAAAGGACATTTTAAATTACTTTTGTCTAATTAAGAAAATCAACATAAAAAACTGAACGTAAAAAAAATAGAAACCTTCCTGATCAAAAAATAAAATTTAAATCCGTGTCGATACATTAGAGACCAATATTATCGACACAGGAAAATTTACTAGTTGCATTTTTAAATAAATAATTAAATTTTCAAGCCAAACATACAAAGTTGTTTGAATGCTGTTGAATTTTTATTACGAAATGTTGAATTTTCAACCAAAAAGTTGATGTTTAGCTCCAGAAGAGACGACTTCTCAATCAAAAAGCATGAATTTCAAAAAAAAAAACCAGTTTGATTCTCGAAAAAAAATATAACCAGATGAAATGTAAGCTATAAACGAAACGAATTTTTAAAATAATAGGTAAATGTTTAACCAAGCAAGATAAAATTCAAACTAGAATTATCATGGGAGACATTGAAAGCAATAAAAGAAAAATCCGAAAAATCGGAACTTTCATGAAAAGAGAGGAAAAGATCTTATGGGATGTGCCCAATTTGTTGAGTTAAAAATAACATTTATCTTTCTGACTTAAATTGTCACAATAGAAAGGGGTGAGTAAAAAAACACTAAAAATAGCGTTATGTAATACGTAGACGATCCTAATTACTAAATTTGCCAAATTTCTTGAATGGCCAATCATCGTACCTATTATCCAATAACCCAATTTTGTAAGAATCCCAGGATCTAATACAATGCAATTCTTTCTTAGAATTTCCTAGCCCAAGGAATAAGCCCTTAGAGTTTCCATGGTACTTTTTTCAAAAAGGGGAAGTGAGGGGAAATTATGAGAGGGAAAGTATAGAAAGAGAGGAAAAATGAGGGATTGGGAGGGCAATATTAGGAAAACATTGGGAAATTAGGAGAAGTAAGGGAAATCAGGGGAAGTAAGATGGAATTAGAAATAAGGAAGTTAGGGGTAATGTGAGAGAGGAAGTAGGAGTGGTGGGTAAGTCAGGATGCTGAAATAGAGGAAGTGAGAGAAAAGGACGCGAAATGAGGATAAGGATAGTAGGAAGAGTGATAACAAATAGGGGATGAGAAGTATTTGAAATGAATAAAAATAGGTTACTAAGGAATGCTGAAATATAGGAGGTTAGAGGAAATTATGGGAAATGATGGTAGGGATAGTAGGAAAAGTAAGGCAAACTAAGAGAAGGGAAGAATTTGAAATGATTATAAATAGGCGTCTCAAAAATTCTGAAATAGAGAAAGTGAGGGGAAATGACGGAAAATGAGGGCAAGGATAGTAGGGAAAGTAAGAAAAAATAAAGGAAAGGAAGTATTTGAAATAAGTACAAATAAAGTTTCAAGAAATGCTGAAATAGAGGAAGTAAGGGGAAATTATAGGAAATGAAAGTAGGCGGAGTGAGAAAACATAAGGGATGGGAAGTATTTGAAATGATTATAAATAAGGGTCCAAGAAATTCTGAAATAGAGAAAGTAAGGGAAATGATGGGAAATTAAAGTAGGGGTAGTGAGAAGAAATAAGGGATAGAAAGTCTTTGAAATGATTATAAATAGTCGTCTAAAAATTCTGAAATAGAAGATGCGAGGGGAAGTATAGGAAGAGAGGGAAAATGAGAGATGGGAGAAGGATGTGAAGGAAATTAGGAGAATTGAGCCAGCACGTTAGGATTTGCAGTGAAATTTAAAAAATGGTTAAAAACCTGGAATTTCTGCATACATCTTGTCTCTAAACATACGAGCCCCAAATTAACAAGCCCCTCTCTCCCGAACCCCAAACCAAAAAGCCCTAAACTCATAATCTCCATATAAAAAAACCCACAAACCCTCAACCAAACATTTCCAAACCCACAAACCCCAAATCCACAAGCTCCAAACCCACAAACTTTAAATACACAAGCTCTATATTTACAACCCCCAAACCCAGAAGCTCCATATCCACAAACATACAAACCCCAAACCAGCAATCCCAAACACACGAACCCCAAACCCACCAACCCCAAATCACACCAATTTCTCAATTGGTATTATAAGAAGTGAGGTATTTGGGTTCGTAAAATTGATGTGGGTGGATTTAAGGTTGATGGGTTTAGGGTTTGTACGTTTGTGGATACCTTAAATCTTATAATACCAAATAAGAAATTATTAAAATTTGGGGTTGGTATGTTTTTGGCTTGTTAGCTTTGGGTTTGTGTGTTTGGGGTTCACGAGTTTGAGATTGTTGGTTTGGGGTTTGTACGTATGTGGATATGGATCTTGTGGGTTTGAGGTTTGTGAAAATGGAGCGTGTGTATTTGGAATTTGTGGGTTTGGAGATTTTGGATTTGGTGTTTCTTAATTTGGAGTTTGAGGGTTTGGTGTTAGTGAATTTGAGGGTTGTTGGTTTGTGGTTTGTAAGTTTGTGTATTTGGAGCTTGTGGGTTTGGGGTTTGTTTGATTGTAAGTTTAGCTTTTGTGGGTTCGGAGTTGGTACGTTTGTAGATATGGAGCTTGTGGGTTTGGGGTTTGTGGATTTGGGGTTTGTATGTTTGTGGATATAGAGCTTGTGGGTTTGGGATTTGTGGACTTAGGTTTTGGGAGTTTTTGGATATGGAGATTGTGGATTTAGGGTTTTTGGGTTTCGCATTTGCAGGTTTGTAGATATGCAGCTTGTGGGTTTGGAGTTTGTTGGTTTGGGGTTTGTATGTTTAGGGACAAAAGTTATGCAGAATTTCCATGTTTTTAACGCCTTTTCGAATTTTACTGCGAATCCTGACATGCTGGCTTAATTCTAAGAATGTGTTCGTGTTCAGCGAACCTAAAAACATAAAGTATAGCTATTGAATTCCCAGTAGATTCCCAAAATCATTATGTGGTCCTGTGTAATCGTCTAAGAAATTTAAAAAAGGAGCTAGTGAGAGGGGATGATGGGAAATGAGGGTAGGTATAATAGGGAAAGTAAGGGAAAATAAGGTTAGGGAAGTATTTGAAATAATTTTGAATAAGCGTCTGAGAACTGCTGAAATAAAGAAAGTGAGGAGAAATTATGGGAAATGAGGGTAGGGATTGTAGGAAAAGTGAGAAAAAATAAGGGAAGGTAAGTATTTAAAGCTATTATAAATCAGCGTTCAATAATTACTGAAATAAAGCAAGTGGGGGGAAATGACGGAAAATGAGGTAAGGCATAGTAGGGAAAATGATGGCAAATGAGGTTAGGGATAGTAGGGAAAGTGATGGGAAATGAGGGTAGGGATAGTACGGAAAATGATGGAAAATGAGGGTATGGATAGTAGGGAAAGTGATGGGAAATGAGGGTAGGGATATTAGGGAAAATGAGGGATATTTAGGGAAGGAAAATATTTAAAATGATTATAAAGCTGAAATAGAAAAAGTGAGGGGAAATGAGGAAAGGGAAGTATTTGAGTTAGCTAGGAAAGCGAGAAAAGGGGGAAGTAGTGGAGAAAGAAGTGGGTGAATAAAGGTCGATGAAATAAGGGGAGGGGAAGTATGGGTAAGGAGTACATTTTTTTCTCACCCTTCCAGTAGCTAGTAAAATAGGCTTTATGCCATGACAGCGGATGTCCTCCTCTGTAGGAGTAGCTATGAAATTCCTTACTGTATTCCAGAATGGATTAGAGGTCGTAGTTCCTTGTTCAAAGGAGTTAACTCCTGGACCGTCAGTAGTGCCGGCGGCAAAACTATATCCCATAGCCGGGAGGCAACCTTCCACCTACAAGGTGAAATTATATGATTCGATATGATACTCTGATATTATAGCTGTATTGTATTTTTCAGTATCCCTGCGATCAAAGGCCTTAAGGGGCTTCAAATGAGTCTCGATTTTTATTGATCCACTGTACGTCTGAAAAGATGAATTATTAAACAAAATATTTTAAACTGCATAATCTGAAGGCAATTATACATCTCTGGACAGAGAGCTTTTTCCGAAAATTGTTAATTTTTTTATTCTTTGTAATTGAAAATATTTTCTTTTTGCGCTTGAAACCAGCAACACTCTGACTATCATGTACGCTGGGCTGGAAGTTTCAGACGCAAAAACTATTTTCAATTACAAAAAAAAAAAAAAAACAAGAACATTTTTTGAAAAAAAGCTCTCTGTCAAAACCGGTATAGTGGCCTTTAGATTATGTGGTGAAAATATTATGCTCAATAATTAATTCTTTTAGAGGTGTATTGAATCAAGTGAAACCGACTCGTTTCAAGCGCCTTAAGGTTTTTTTATTTTCGAACTTATTTTCACACGAAGCTGCACATCGAGTTGAAAATTTGTGTAATAAATAAGAAGCGCCAAGAAAGGTGCGTGTGGCCCACAATTTTAATAATTATGAACCAAGCATAAAAAAAATTATTTACAAAAAAACTTTTTTCATAATTATACAAATTTAGGATCAGACCAACCATTCTTAGTTCTTCCTATTTAGTATCCCAAATTTTAAACTTGATGTGGTGCTTCGTGTGAAATTAAGTTGGAAAATAAAAAAAAATTTCGGTAAAGTAGAAATCTGGTCACGTGACCAACTCATCACATGGCCTTAACTCTACCTATAATGAATCTCAAACAGCTTTCAACCCAGAAGATTTAGGATCCGATTTGAAAAGATTTATTTACGTAAAATTAATAATCATTAATTAAAATAAATATCATGATGTCAACATTAGTATTTATACAATTATAATTTAATTTTTATTTTAGGGCTATGTAACTCTTTCCTGATTGCTTCCTCATAAAATTTTTGAAAATACGAATAAATTAAAAAAAATAAACTTTTGTTGTATTTCCAAAAATTCGAAACCATGATAACGTTCTTTATTGCGTTTTATTTTTTTAAATTAATTTTTAGAAATGTGAACTTTTTACCTCATTTTTTGAGGACGTAAGCTGCTGCACATAAAAAATGTCAACAAGTTAGGGATCAAATTAGTATTACATATACTTAATTTTAATTTTGATCAGTTTTCAGTAATATGTAATTTTCTTTTGAATACAGAATTTTGTCCCAGCAAGAATAAAAATAAAAACAAAAAATTAAACTATTTTAAATGTTTTAAATTTAAAATAATGTACTTTAAATTTTTCTTTTTTAATACTTCGATTTTGAAGTCTTACAATTGAAAAATCCTTAATTTTATAAATTTATGAATAATAATTTGCATATTTTGTTGATTTTTAAAATAAATGAAAAGGTTTGCAAATTGAAGACATTTCAAGTGCTAATCATTATAATTGAAATTTTCTAAATTGTAAAATTTAAGACTTGCCTAATTTTTAATTTTCAAAATTAAAAGCTATTTAATTTTAAGGTTTTGTGAATCGAATTGTTTAAATTTCAATGATATTCAATATAAAAAATTAATTATTCAATTTTAAATCCTTCAAATAAAAGAAACTTTGGAATTTAAAGCATGAAAATGATACAATTTTAAATTGTCAAATTGAAAACTTGCACAATTTTAAATTGTGAATTCTAAATTTTTAAATTCTATAATTTTAAAGATAGGCAATTCAAAGTTGTTTCATTTTAAAGAGTTCCAATTAAAAATTCCTAAATTTTCAAGATGTATAAATATAATTTTAACAATTTTGATGATGATAAATATCAAAGGTAAAGTTTTTTAATTTGAAATCTTCGAAATTGAAAATTCAGTTTTAAAGATATAGAATTTTATTAATTTACAATAATTAAACATTCTTTAATGATTACGATTTGCATTGTAAAATCTTAAAATTTTGATCTTTACTACTGGATTTTTTTTTCATTTTAAAATTATATGAATAAAATTTCTTATATTTTGATGAATTTTATGATTTTATAAATAAAAAGTCAAGTTTTTAATTAAAATTCATCTAAATTGTAGACATTTCAAATGTAAATCATAAAAATTAAAATCATAAAAATCCTGCAATTATGAATCGGTACAATTGTACATTCTTTAAGATATAGAATAAAAAGTAATTCAATTTTCAATATTTATATTTTGCAGATTGTCATTTTTTAATTAGTTTTAATTTGAAGATCCATGATTACGAATCCTGGCATTTCCACGATTTGCATTTTTAAATTCTTAAATTTTAAGAATTACAATTAAAAAATTGTTAACTTTAAGGAAGATAATACAAATTTTCAAATTTTGGTGATTTTTGAAATAAAAAGTCATGTTTTATTTTATAAGTCTTCCAAATTAAATATTTTTTTAATTTAAGACATGAAAATGGCAGAATTTTAAAACATAAAGAATGCATTTTAAAATTTATTCTGTATTTTAAAAACTGAAAACCCTTTAATTTTAAGGATTCAAAATTCAAAAATCTGCAATTTTGAAGAGCAACAATCGAAAATGCTTTAATTTTGAAAATATAGATTAGAACATTTTCAAATGATCAATATTTATATTTTAAAATTATGGAATTTCAACCGATTTTTACGAATGCTTCAATTTTGAAAATTTACAATTGAAAATTTTTCAAACTTGAACGTGTGCGAATAAAAATAAAAATTTTGGGTGATTAAAAAACAAGGGACAAGTTTTCAATTCGATATCATGCAACCTGAAAAAAATTCCAAAATGAAGTATCAAAATTACAGAATTTTGATTTGTAAAATTAAAATCACAATGAAAAAGTCTTAAATTTTAAATCTTTTAAACATCAAAGTTCTGGCATTTTTAAAATTTACAATTGGAAATTCTTGAATTAAAAAAAAATATAGATTTGCAAATTAGAAAATTGTTAGGATTAATATTTTAGTCGTTTTTTATCATTTAATTTTGAGGACATAAAATGGAAAATTGTCCGATCTTGACAATTTAGCAAAAAAATGTGTCAAGTTTGTTGATTTTAAAAATTAAAAGACAGGTTTTCAATTCTTATTTTTCCGAATTGCAAAAATTTTAAAAGCAAAGAATCACAATTAAAGAATTTTTAAAATTAAAAATGCCTAATTTTTAAGTTTAATTTTGAGAAATTAGAAACTTATTAATTTTAAAGATTTACAATCAACATTGCACGATTTAAAAAAGTTCAAATCAAGAACTATTCAATTTTAAAAATTCAAAAAGAAAAATGTGTACATTTTGATGATTTTTAAGAAATTTAACTTTTCCAATTCTAAATTTTCTAAACTGAAGAAATCAGTTGTTTTTTTAAAATTTCAAGTCTTCAAACTTAAAGAATTTTCAATTATAATACTTAAAAATTGAATGATTTTAATTTTAAAATTGGTAAAAATTAAAATTTTTAATTACTATTAAACGTTTTTAAAGTTTGAAAATACAGAATGGCATATTATTTAATGTTCAAGATTTTTATGTGAAAGCTATATCATTTTGAACGCTTTTTAAATAGTTCAATTCTTAAGATTTACAATAAAAAATTTTCAATTTAAAAAATGCGCAATTCAATATTATTTAATTATGAATATCGGCAATTGACTTTGATATTTGCAATTATGCAATTTTGAATAATTGTTTTGAAATAGTGAAATTTTGAAAATGTTAAATTAAAAGTTATTCATATTTCAAGATTTATATTTTGAACGTGTGCAATTTTGATAGTTTTGTGAACATTGAAATTTTAAAGCTTTTCATTTGAAAACTCTTCATTTTTGAATGTGCGTAAACAAAAATTCATAAATTTTAATGGTTTTTAAAATATAGAGAGAGAATTTCGATTCTAAATCTAAAGTGAAGAAATATCGAAAGTAAAAGTAAAATTATTACAGATTTTTTTATTCAAAAATTCAAATATGAATAATTTTTATATTAAGAAATCTAATAAAATTTCAGTTTTTGAGATTTGCCATTCAAAGTTTGACAAATTTAAAAAGTTACGATTAAAGATTCTCATATCTTGAAAATATAGAATTACAAATCATGAAATTTTCAAAATTTATAATTTGAACTTTTTTGCTAGAACAGTTTAATTTTGAAGATTGACAATTGAAAAATTCTAAATTTTGTGAAAATAAAAAAAAATTCAAATCTTGATGATTTTGTAAGTCAAAAGACAGTTTTTTAATTTCAAATCCTTGAAATTAAAGAAATTTTGAAAGCAAAGGACGAAAATGATAGAATTTGAATTGTTATACAGAAAACATGCCTCATTTTTATTGTTAATTTTTAAAAATAAAAACAGAATTGACAGAATTTTCAATCGCAAAGCATACAACTTGCATATTTTTTGTTTGCAAATTTTCAAAATATTAAATTCTTAAATTACAATTAAAAGTTTATAAATGTTGAAAATATAGAATTGCAAGTTATTTAATGTTTAAGATTTATAATGGAAAGCTACGTAATTTCTAACTTTCTAAAAATATTCATGATTGAAAACTCTTCGATTTTGAAGATGTAAAAATAAAAATTCCTACATTTTTCAAAATTTTAAAATCAGACAGTTTTTAAATTATATATTTTCGAAATTGAAAAAAGTTTAAAAGTAAGGCATAAAAAGTACAGAATTTATATTTTCAGGATTTATACTTTACAAGTGAATAATATTAAACCTTTTTCTTTGATTAGTTTAATTTGAAAGATTTACAATTTAAAATTCTTTAATTTGAAAGATTTGCAATTTTAAATTCTTCAATGTTGAATATTTTTAGTTGTAAACTCTTTAATATTTTTTGTGTATAATAAAAAATAATGTAGTTTTAAATCCCTTTTTTGGCAATTATAAATTTTTAAAATTAAAAACGATTAAATTTTGAAGATTTAAAATTTGAAATAATTTATTTATATAAATTTGCAATGGAAAATTATTTAACAGTTTTAAGTAGTGCTAATTTTTAAAAATCAGGATAAAAGATGAAAAAAGTGAATGAATCAATTTGAAGATTACTTCCACTTAGTCCCAGTTTACGCTACTATACTTAATTTATCATTGTGTCCTTTTTTCTCACGTTAATTACAATCTGAAAAGAATCACTTAAACTAAGATAAATTGCTATAATAAAAATAAATTTTATTAAATTAAATTAAAGTCAGATTTAAGTATGGACTTTGAAAAAAAGTGGGTCGACAAAAATAAAAAATAGAGCGGTTATAAATTAATTAATCGTTCGATTTTTATCTCTGTAGTCAAAACTAAATCTGAGAATTAGGTTCCGTCGTTTTGTTTTTTTATAATTGAATAAAATCTTGTTGTGAAACATTGAGGTTTAAATAATTTAAAAAAAATTATTTCTTATCCGTGCATTACATTCTCGGAATGTTTAGAAAGTTTGGGAAAAATGGCACTTGCTAGTTGCGATAGACGTACCTCCTCGACCTTCTTGGAGGTCTCGTTGTAAAAATTGACCTTCTGTTTTGTCATGTCGACAAATCGGTGAACAAAATTAATTGGTCCTTTCACCTCAATCGAGTTTCCACCTTGCCACAAATTCTGCAATCAGCAAAAACGTTCCAAATTATATTATTAAAAACCAATTCAGGTCAGGATTTCTGGATAAATGAAATATTCGTATTATATATTTATAATAAACTTATTATAATAAGTAAATAAATGCCTTTTTTAATGATAAATTCCTTGGAGTTTCTCAGATGGTTCTGATTCTCGCCTCGGAATGGCCGCCATGCGTGAGTACTCAGTCGAGTATATTGCGCAATATTATGCATTTTTAATTTGAACCGGTTTAGGGGGCCCTGAATGTTTACATTTCAAGGGTACCGATTTAGTAACAAGACCAGTGCCAGGAAGCCCTTGAAACTGATATTTTATGGGACTTGGAGTTATTTAAATTTTTCATAAGCCCCATGATGTTTAACAAGTATTTCTCATAAGCGAAGAAAAACGTTTTTGTAAATTTCATTGAGAATCTTCAATACTAGGTCAATTGAGTTCAAATTTAGCATTTCTCATCAAAATTAGCCATGAAATATTCATAAAAAATTAATTTTCAAGTATGAACCCCATAAGACAATTTTATTGAGTCCCAAAGAAATTCCACAAGTGAGAAGATGGTTTTTTCGAGTTTTTGACGTTAAGTATGATTTTTTTGACTATTTTAAAAATGAAATTTGTTTCTAATATATAAAATACTATTTTATAATAAAAATAAAATGTTTAAATTAATTGTTTAAATAATTTATTATTGTTTTTAATTACTTTCTTTTAAAATAGTTTGATAAAGTCATGTTTTTCCAAGGTTTAAACCTCTTTTTAATTTTTCAATTCAAGTAAGACAATAATCAATCAAATTTAGTAGTAAAAATGTTTAAAAAGGAAAATTTTCGACTAAAAAGGATTAATCTTACGAAAATTGAAAAGTTACATTTTTAGTTAAAAGATCAATCTAAAAAAATATAAAGATTTCCCACTAAACAGTTAAATTTTCAAAAAATAGTTAAACTTACAAAGAGCTGATTTTACAATTAAAAATATAAATATTAAAAAAAAAATGATTGCTTAACAAAGTGATCCCACCAAATCTTCCAAACAGAATATTTAAATATTTAGAGAAAGAAGAATAATTTTCATTCAAAAAGTTGCATTTTTATTGGAAAAAAATTTTATTTCTTTTGAAACAGATAAATTTTTAAATAAATAAGATAATTTTTTTTTAAATAGTTAAATGATCTGTTCAAGAATTTTTTAACAAGAAATAAATGAAGACGAATTTTTAACCAAAAAGGATAACTTTTTGACAAGTTTTTTTAATTCTCTAACAAATAGTTGTATTTTTGTCCCAAAAAGATGAAATTTTTTTGAAAATAGATAAATTTTTATTTATGATAGCAAATTTGTCAAAAAGTAGTGGAATTTTCAACAGAAAAAGATTCCAGTTAAGTTTATAAAGATAACAGTATGCATTTTTTAACAAAAAATATGTTTCTACGAAAAAATTAATTTTTTCATCCAAAAGAATGAATTTTTAACTAAATAGTTGAAACTTCTACCAAATAGTTGCATTTTTATCTAAGAAAGACAAAATTTTACTAAAACAGATGAATTTTTACTAAAAAAACGGAAATTTTGTTTAAAGTTGAATTTTCATCTGGAAAAGATTTCAGTCCTCTTTTCAACACCAAAATATTAAATTTAAACATAAAGTAAATTTTCTGCAAAATAGTTACATTTTTAACAAAACAGCAGAATTTGGGAGCAAAAGCTTGAAATTTATCCAAGAAAGATGAAATTCTTTTTAAAACAGATAACTTTATATTAATAAAAAAAATTCAACAAAATAGTTGAATTTTCATCCAGAAAATATGTCAGTTCTATTTTAAACAACAAAATATTAAATTCAAACGAAAATTAAATTTTCTGCGAAATAGTTAGATTTTTAACAAAACAGCAGAATTTGCAACCAAAAAGTTGAGTTTTTATCCAAAAATATGAAATTTCTTTTAAAACAAATGACTTTATCATTATAATAAAAATTTTAACAAAACAGTTGAATTTTCATCCAGAAAAGATTTTAGTTCTATTTTCAACAACAAAATATTAGATTTAAACAAAAAGTTAATTTTCTGCAAAATAGTTCAATATTTAACGAACCAGAAGAATTTTCAATTACAAAGTATGACTGTTTAACAAAATTGTTAAGTTTTCGACCAAACAAATGCATTTTTGTCCAAGAAAAATAAAATAAAAATTCTACTAAAACAGGTGAATTGCTAAATCACAAAGACAAATTTGAAAACAATAGTTGAGTTTTTAAGGAATCTGTATTATCATTTAAAAAAATGAATTGTTAACTTCTTTTTATACTAAATGGATCTATGAATGAAAATTTTTTTAAATTAAATTTTTTTCTCAAAAAAAAATCTCCTTCGCTCGCTGGGAATCGAACCACATAACTTCCGATTGCCAGTCCGATGCTTTTTCCTTAAGCTACTGAAGAGATCATCCAACTGAAGAATTTTCACCCAAAAATATTTCATTAGACTTTAAAAAAAATATGAATCTTAAACAAAAATTTAATTTTCTAGGAAATAGTTGAATTTTTAACAAAAGAGTTGAATTTTTATCCCAAAACGATGCAATATTTTCCCTAAAAAAGATGAACATTCAACACAAAAGACAAATTTGCAGAAAAAAATGTTGACCCAAAAAGTATTTTAGTTGACTTATCAGTATCAAAATGTGATTTTTAAACTGAAGGTTAATGTTCTACAAAAAGAGTTGAATTTTCAACCCAAAAAGACGAATTTTTAACAAAACAGTGAAATTTACAACCAAAAAGTATATCTTTTCCAGAAAATTGTTAAATTCTCAACCAAATAATAATAAAATTTTAATAACATTCTGAAACTTGTTACAATCCTGAAAAGGCCATGTACCAGTGATGAAATGCATTGACATTTTTTCATAAACTTTTTAAATAATTCTTTTCTTTTTTAAATACATTTTTTTCAACCATAATTTTAGATACCAAACGCGAAAAACACAAAGACATCCTCTGCCTTTACCAGGTCCAAAAAACACACCAAATCATTATAATATAATTTTATGTTAAATCGATTTGAATCAGATATGCATGAACTGTTTGATTTTCCCTTTGAGTCACGTAATTAGTGTCTTGCTTGAATACCGTATTTGAGATGATTCGAAAAATAAATTAGAAGAGTAGATTATGTAATGACGAGGGCATTATTTACATCGGTACAATCCTCGTGGTTGTAACGAGAGCCTAACGCAACTTTTAGGTTCTCCACTATGATTAGCATCATAATGGCAGGGAGATAGTTTTCCAACGGTACGGATGCGATTCGTGCGTGTCCCTATTGCGAGTTGCGTAGTCACCTAAACACACAAAGACCTTCCTTTATGTATGCATGCATTTACATTGTCCCTTGTGTTTACATACGGTAACATTTTTTTACAATTCTAGCTCTACATACACATATGCATGCATACATATGGATATGCATGCATACATACACATATGCATGCATACATACTCATATGATATGCATGCATGCACATATGCATGTATACTTTCACATATGATATGCATAAATGAACATATGCAGCCATACATATATGCATATAAACATACACATATTCATAAATCCATACAAATATGCGTGCATGCATGAATATATGCATCCATGCGTATATATATTCTTGCATATATACACATATGCATGGATCCATACACATATTCGTGCATAAATACAAATTTACATGCATATATTCATATATACACTAATACTTTCAGAGAAAGTGGCGGAAGACATCGTCTATTGCGTACACACATAATTTGCGATTCATCCTCGAGATATTTAGTGACAGCTGGATGTACAAAGTTGCAACTGAATAAATGTACTCCAGATGCTTTTATTTTATTTCGACATTTTAAATAATTAGTCTTCACTCTTTTAAAATGAACCTAAATCTTGCTGATTTCTAGTCAAATCTCACTGCTCTCTAAATTCGAATTATTAGAAATTTTACTAATGAAATTAGTAGAATTATGTAAAACTGCTGAATTAGTAATTTCATCACTTAATAATAACATAAGTGAAATTAAAAGATTTATATTTCTGAATAAATTATTTAAAACATTTTACTAATCTGCTTCGTCTAAGATTTATAGAGTAACATAAGTTGAAGATATTCCAATATAATATAATAAATAAAAAATTTGAATAAACAAATAATTGATTGGAAAAATGGTTTTCACGATTTACATAATTTTATATTATTTAAAGTTATACTGCAAAAAATTTGGATCAAAAGAATATAATAATAAATAAATTTCTCCTTTAGATTACTATTGTTAGTAATATAATCAAATTTAATATACGAATTCATTAATCAGGCAATTTTCGGTAGATAACTTTTTTTTTCTATGTCTGTTTTTTAATTAGAAACTTTATGCTAATTTCAGAAAATTTCGTAATTTGTTTATTAATCTTATGATTTTTAAAACGAATTTAATGAACAAATACGTTATTCGGGCATTTGTCATAGATAACGCATTTCTCAAAAGAAAAATTCGTATTTTTCAATGGCAACTTTTTTAATTAGGAAATTCATGAAAATTTCAGAAAAATTCGTAATTTATTGATCAATTTTAGGACTTTTTGAAACAATTTTAATTAAAAAATGCACTATTGGGGCATCTGTCGACGTAAAAATTCTTTTTTGTGATGTCAGTCTTTTTAATGGAGAAATTCATAATAATTTCAGAAAAATTCATAATTAGTTAATAAATTTAATATTAAAAAAATAAATAAATTTGATTAACAACAAATAATCAACTGATCGTGAATAAATTTCTTCTAAAATTATCAGGAAGTTCCTAATTAAAAAGTTGTCATCGGAAAAAAAAATTGTTTCGACAAATGCCTTATCTATGTCTGGCATAAAAAAATTTAAGATTATTCGACAAATTATGAATTTTGTTTAAATTATCATTAGTTTCTCATTTAAAAACTGTCATAGAAAAAAAAACAATGTTTCTGTCTAAAAATGCCCGATTAATGCATTTTTTTTATTTTTGTTTATATTATTAACAATAGTAATTTTAAGGAGAAATTTTTGCACGTTTAAATTTTTTTTCAATTTCTTGCAATTTCTTGAAAATATTTGTTTATTTATATTATAAAAAAATTAGAGGCTTATTTTAAAAATCAGGCTTGACAACTCGAAGAAGTAAAATAAATTTGAAAGTTTTTCAATTTTGCTTTGAAATTGTTTCGTTTCACTTATAAAAGACTCTAGGTTTAAAATGGTACAATTTTAAGATTTTGATCTTTAAATGATAATATTAGTTATAAATTTTATTATTTGTTTGAAAATTCAAAAAATTTGTTGAATGTCATCCTTTTTGATTGAAAATTGAATTTTTGTGTTAAATAGTTCAACTAATTTTGAAGAAAATTGAATTTTGTTTACCATTTTATATATTGATGCTAAAAAGTAAACTTAAAATCTTTTTTGGTAAAAAATTCAACTATTTAAAAAAAATTTGTCTTTTTATTTTAAAAATTCATCCATTTCACTAGAAATTGCATCTTTATTCCCCAAAAATGCAACGATTTAGTTTAAATTTCAAATATTTTTTTAGATTTATAATTATTTATGAAAAATATTTAAAATGAATATCAAATTAATCAATCCTTTCTCCCAAATATGTGTAAAATTATTCAAAATATTGTGCTGGTTTAGTTAATATTTTAGGGTTAAAAATCCTCCTGGATATACTTGAATACTTAAAAAATTTTCAGAAAATTCACCTAATCTAAGCGCAACTTCAAATATTCTGGGAACGATTTTTTATATTTAGTAAAAATCAGCCAATTTCCCAGATTATAGGAAATATTTCCCAACTTTTGTATAAATTACCATAAATTTCGGGAAATATCACTAAAAAATGTTTAGCGAATTATAAAGACTTTTGGAAAACATCCCCAAATATTGGGGAAAATAATTTTCCACAACGAAAGTCTGCACTGAAAAGTGGAAAATTCCCGAATATTTTTGAAGTCTATTTTGTTGATAATTTTTTCTTCTTTATTTAAAAATTCATCTATTTTAGTAGAAATTGCATCTTTTTGAATAAAAATTCAACTGCTTGTATCACAATTTAACGATTCTGTTATAAAAGTTATAATTTTTTATTAAGAATTCAACTGTTTCGTTGAAACGTCTTTTTAGATTAAACATTTATTTAAAATTTTCGAAGAAAATTTACTTCTTGTTTAAAACTTATATGTTGATATTGACACGACAAAATAATCTCTTTCTTGGATGAAAATTAATTTTTTTAATTTGCAGTTTTAAATTAAAAATGCATCTATTTCTGTGAAAATTTCATTTTTCTTGGATAAGAAGTCTTTTTTATTAAAGAATTTACCTGTTTTAATTTTAATAGAGGACAGAAACCTTTTCTGGATGAAAATTCATAAATTTTTTTCAACATTTTATTTTCTTTTAAAATAAAAGTTCATGCGGTATAAGATAAATTTCGTCTTTCTTAGATAAAAATATAACTGTTTGTTTAAGAAAATTATTTTCTTAAAATTCATACTTTTCGGTTGAAAATTCTATTGTGTTATTCAAAATTAAACTATTCCGCAAATAAATTCAAATTTTGTTTATAATTTACATTGTTCTGTTGAAAACTGACCTGACATATTTTTTGTATGCAAGATCAAATTAAGAAATACATTTTTCTTAAAAATTAATCCTTTTTTGTTGAAAAAAATTGTGTTTTTAGATTAAAAATTCAATTTTATTTTACGAAAACTTATTTTTGGTTTCAAAATGTATATTTTAAGCTTTAAAATTCAACTGCAATAATTTTTTAAATGAAAATGTAACTATTTTGTTATATATATATATATATCTATAAAGAAAATGTCATCTGTCTAAAAAAAATTTCACTGTTTTATTAAAAATTAAACTATTTTATAGACAAATTTATATTTTGTTCATAATTTATATTTTTGTGTTGAAAAATGACCAGAATTTTTTTCTGAATGGAAGTTTTTCTCAAAAAATAATAAATTAGGCTTTTTTAAAATTAAACACGCATTTTTTATAATATAAATTAAAACTTTCTTGGATAGAAATGCAACTGTTTGGTAGTGAATTCAACAATTTTCGTGAAAATTAATCTTTTTTGGTTAAGAAAAATTTTGTTTTCTTAGAATAAGATACAATTTCTTTTCACAGAGATTTATTTTTTATAAAAAAAATGTAAATTTTAATCTTGAAAAGTCAACTGCAATCTTTTTTTGATGAAAATGTAACTATTTTTAAAAAATTGTTTTTTATAAATAAAATTTATCTGTTTTAAGAGAAATTTTATCTTTTTGATATAAAAATGTAACTAGTTTATAGGAAATTAAACAATTTGGTTGAAAAGTCATCCTTATTGGTTAAAAGTGTATCTTTTTCTTTTAAAAATTAAATTTTTGCCTAAACTTCCTTGTTGTTTAAAAATTCAGATTTTGGTCCTAAAAAGTCAACTGAAATATTTTTTTTTTACAGAAAACTCAAATATTTTTTTTAAATTCATCTTTTTTTTGCAAGTTTAGCTATTTTTTTAATGATCATTTTTAATTTAAAATTCAACTATTTGGGTAAAAGTTAAGTTGAAAATTTTTTTTTTTTTTTATTCAAGACTTATGTCTTCGCTGAAAATTTAACAGCTTAGTCAAAAAGCATTTTTTTTGTTTAATAATAATTTAGATAAACTTTTTTTCTTGAGTGAAAAATCTTTATTTGTTGAAAATTCGTCTTTTTGGTTTGAATTTTTTTTCTTTTTTATAAATTTCATCTTTATTTATTGAATTATAAAATATGATACTTTTGTTGATAATTTATCTTTGTATGTTGATTATTGAACTATTATGTTCAAAATTTAATTATTTTGTTGAAAATTGAAGTCTTTTGTGAAAAAATCATATTTTATAGTAGAAAGGACATTCTTTTGTTTCAAATAATTTAATAAATATGAAAATTTTGAATTTGTATCTGAAATACTGTTCTCATCCGGAATAAAAAAAATAGAAATATTTTGTTACAGTTTGTTACATGAAAAATTTCATTTTGCATGATAACATTAAAAATCGTTCTTTATTTGACAATGATCTTAATTCAGAGCTAGCCAGAAAAATTTATTATTTCAATGAATATATATTATTACAATTTATAATTTGCATTGATTATGCATTATGTTATCCATAAGTGAAAAGTTTTCAAGTATTTTTAAACTTATTTTCAATTGTTCAAACAAATATTTTTTTATAAATTAATCGTAAAAATTACTATTTCTAGTAATAAGGGTGATCCTGCAGTACACAGAGTCAAACTCAAATATATTAAAAATCTAATTATTTTTAATACGTTATAAAGGTTAAAATTTTTCCCTGACATACTATCTCTAATTATATTTCAGTGCTACTAAAAATTTGTTATGATACTTTTTTTTTTAAATAAAAAAAAAATCTTTAGAATTCAAGAAATTTCCTGTCAGTGCATCCCTTATGTCCTATTCAAAATGAACCCTTTTGATGGAAGAAGACGTGTCCTTTGTTTGTGTTAAACTAGTTGATAAGATGACCCAATCAAAAACGTATTCACGTGTAGAATTAATTTGAATCGTTTGAATTGCGCAATGGAACTAATTGAGCCATCCGTAAGGAAGCAGTTTTCAAACAAAACAAATAAACTGATAATAATAATTTTAATTTAATAATAATAATTTTAAGATGATAATAATAATAAACTAATGGGAGTGGTTTATATATTTCAAGGACCTGAAAATAATATTTTTTTTTTAAATCCGGTTAAATTGCACCAGAGGAAGAAAGTTGAAACACATGTCTGTCCCATTCGTTACGTATTTCGAAATGTAAGTCATACACTTTTGCTTTCATAGGAAATATTTCGGAAAGCGGTATGAATTGTATTATTATTTGCAAGAAGGTGAGGCAACTAAAGAAACAAGCTTCGAATTTAAAACAAGTTCAATTAATTTTTTTTTAAATAGAGTGAAAACTTATTTAATTTGTAGAATTCCTCAAAATTAAACCAAGAATCTAGCAACAAACTTTGGACAACCACCATAAAATGTTCCAATTGCAATCTGAAAAAAAATTCCTAAAAAAGAAAAGAAAAAAATTCTATTTGTGGAAAAAAATAAAAAAGAGGACAGAAATATTAGAAGGCAAGCAACTAAATTCCCTTTCTTTTCTTTTTGGAAGAAAGGAAACTTGTTTGGTTGCCTTCTTAATTTTTTTTATTTTTGTCTGAAAAAAGAATTTGTTTCTTTTCTTAAAAAAATTTTTTTTTCTGATTGCCATAGGAACATTTTTGCTTATTATTTAACTTGTATTTTTACTTATTTACTGAAATCGCTATTTATGTAAACGTAAATTGTTAATGTAAGTTTGAAACTTCCATTAAAGAGATGAACTTTTAACTAATATAATGAATCTTTATATTAAAAATAAAAATACATAAATGAGATCAATATCAAATTTAATATTCTATTTAACGCCCAATAATCAAATTAATGTGCAAAATTCCTCAAAATAAAACAAAGAAACCAAAAACCAAATTCAAAAATCACCCATAAAATGGTCTTATTGATATTTGAAAAGAGATGAGCAAATTTTTTTTCTATAAAAGAAAAGAAAACAAAATTGGATTTTTTTTTAATTCTCAGGTATCACGAAAAGAGGAAGGGGATCTGATTGGCTGCCCTCTCATTTTTCTTTGCAATTTTTTTAACTTTTGTTCAAGAAAAGAATTTTTTTCTTTTCTTTTTGAACAAAATTTTTTTCAGATTGCAATAGGAATATTTTAAGGTGTTTACTTAAATTTGGTCTTTAGATTCTTGGTTTTATTTTCAGGAATTATGCACATTAACTATTTTATTGGACTTTAAATATGATTTTAAATTTGATTTTAATCTCATTTAAATTTCTTAAATTTTAGAAAATTAGTTACTAAAATCGTGAATAAAATCTGTGACCTGTTAATAAAAAGTTTGCACCTTTTTTATATCGAAATTATTTTATATTTAGGGGTTTCCTGGATTACATTTGACCAATTAATTTAATTTTCAAGCAAAAAAGTGTATTTTCAAACATAAAGAATAATTTTCGACTCAGAAATTTAATTTAAAAAAAAATACATGAAATTACAGCGAATAGTTGTATTTTAAACATAAAAGATCAATTTTCAACGAGATTTTCCACAAAAAATTGAATGATCTATTTTTTAGTTAAAAGATTAATTTTAAACCAATAAAAAACGAGTTTTCAACAGAAAATTTCAAAAATGTTTACCAAGTAGATTTACTTAAAAAAAATGAATCTTCAAATGAAATAGTTGAATTTTTAATTCAAAATGAATTATTAAATTAAAAACAACGATTTTTTAACATCATAGTTCAATTTTCTACAAGTGGAAAAAAATTTTCTAGTAAGAATATTAATTATCCGCAAAAAAACGAATTTAAAAAAAAGCTGAATTTAAAGGCTGAGAAAAAAGTTTTCAACAAATTATACAGTTTCCTTTTTAGTTAAAAAAATCAATTTTAAACACACACAAAATTTATAGCAAAATAGAGAAATTTGAGCCATTTAGTTGAATTTTGAAAAAGAATCATTTTTGACAGATCACTTGGAATTAATAGTAAATTTCATGGGATTACAAGTGGATTCATCAGGATTAATCCAGATCACAAGTGGATTACTTGGCATTACAATCTGAATACAAGGGATTACAAGTGTATTAATTTTAATTATCAGTGGATTAACTAGTATTACAAAGGAATTAGGTAAGATTACACTAGATCGCGTTGACGAGTTTTATTATCGCAGATAAAAAAGTGGATTATCTCAGATAATTACCCTAAATTATAAATATTTTAGGCCACAGTACAAATGGATTACAAAGGGATTATGCTAGACTGAGCGGACTGCATCAGATTACAAGTAGAATAATCCAGGTTACAAGTGGAATACTCCAGGTTACAAGTAGAATACTCCAGGTTACAAGTGGATAAGTCCTGATCACATGTGAATTATTTAAACAAACAAGCATTACAAGTAGATTATTTTTGGGATAACAAGTGGATTACAAGATTATCAACTGGGACTACAAATTGAGAACCTTGAATTATTATTGGATTATGGTGGAGTACAAATAATTTTAGCCACAGTATACGTGGATTACAAAGTAAATTGTTCCAAACTACACGTGGATTATTTATGAGCACAACTGTATTCCTTTTTATTGCAAGTAGATTACCATGAATAACATTTGAATTGCGTCAGATTATAATTGGTCGCGTAGATGACATTCATCACCACATATTACAAGTGGATTATGTGGGATCTCAAGTAGATTATTTTGGATTATAAGTGGTTTACCTAGGATCACAAGTGGATTACGTCCAAATATACTGGGTGGCGAAGATTACATTCATCATCCCGGATTACAAGTGAATTATCTGGGACGTCAAGTAGATTATCTTGGATTAAAAGTGGATTTATAGGAACGAAATGGATTACTGTAAAAACAAGTGGATTCCTGGGATTACAAGTAGATAACCTGGGAGAAAAAGTGAATTGCCTGGTATTAAAAATGGATCACGTCCGATTATACTTGATCACGTAGATAAAATTCATTACTACAGATTACAAGTTGATTTATTTTGAATTTCAAGTAGAATATCGTGGATCACAAGCAGATTTTCTTGGATTACAAGTGGATTAAATAGGAAAGCAATTGAATCACATAGGGTTATAAGTGGATTATGTCCGATTATACTGGATCGCGTAGATGAATTTCCTTACTTTGGATGAAAAGTGGATTATCTAGGATGTCAAATAGATTATCTTGGACTAAAAGTAGGCTCCTGTGAAAAAATTGGTTTCCTGGGATTACAAGTGGATGACCTGGGGTTACAAGTTCATTATGTCTGATTATACAGGTTCATGTAGACAACCTTCATTACCTCGGATTACAAGTGAATTAATATTGAATGTCAATGAGACTATATCGGATTAGAAGTAGACTATCTTGGATTACAAGTAGACTATATTGGATTGCAAGCAGCCTATCTGGGATTACAAGTGGATCTCATAAAATTAAAATTGGATCGCCTGGGATTCTAAGTGGATTATGTTCGATTATTCTGGATCGCGTATATGACTTTTATTACGAAGGATTACAAGTGGATCATCTGGCATTTATATTAAACTATCCCCTGCTAACAAGTGAATTCTTGGGATTACAAGTGGGTGACCTGGGATCACAAGTGGATTACGTCTGATTATACTGTGTCGCGTAGATGACATTCATTACGACGGATTACAATTAGATTATCTGGGATACCAAGTAGATTATATTGGATAACAAGTGGATGACCTGGGATTACAAGTGGATGAACTGGAATTACAAGTGGATTACGTCCGATTATACTAGATCGCGTAAATAACTTTTATTCAGGATGAATAAAAGTGGATTATCTGAGATGTCCAGTATATTATCGTGGTTTGCAATGGGATTACTAGGGATTACGAAGTAGATTATACTATAAGTGGATTAGGCTGGCTGGAAAATATTTTTAGCCGCATTAAAAGTACATTACTCAGCGTTTATGATTATTTGGATTATTCTGGCTTACAAGTGTTATAAGGTGTAATTTTCTTTACAAGTGGATTAAGTAAGGTTAATTGATCGCGTCGATCACATTAATAACAACGGATTACAAGTGGATTATCTAGGATAAAAGGTGTATTACCTCGGAACACAAATGAATAACATTGCATTATAAGTGGATCACGCTGGATTACAAATATTAAACCTGATTACAATTCGATTACTAAGGGATTATATTGTATGACGGATTAATCCAGAAAAAAGTGGATTATTTAAGAATAAAAGCGTATGACTTTTGATTAAAAATGTCTTGGATCACAAATGGATTACCTAGGATTACAATTGGATTACTTAGGTAAATCGGGATACTCGCATCCTTCGGATTACAAATGACTTGCCAAGAATTACATGAGGATTACCTTTGACCAGGCTGGATTAGGTGTATTACTCCGGATTACAATTTCAGATAACTAAGAGGTCCACAAGATTACCAGTTGTTCCCCCCTTCGATGGTCATTGAAACAACCCCTAACATCTAGGATTACAAGTGTATTACCTCGGAATACAAATGAAAAACATGGAATTATAAGTGGATCACGCTGGATTACAAATATATTAAACCCGATTACAATTCGATTACTGAGGTATTATATTGTATCGCGGATTAATGCAGATTAAAAATGGATTATTTAAGAATAAAAGCGTATGACTTTTAATTAAAAGTGTCTTGTATCACAAAAGGATTACCTAGCATTACAATTGGATTACTTAGGTGAATCGGGATGCTCGCATCCTTCGGATTACACATGACTGGCCAAGGATTACATGAGGATTACCTTTGACCTGACTGGATTAGGTGTATCACTTCGGATTACAATTTCGGATAACTAACAGGTCCACAAGATTAGCAGTTGTTCCCCTCTTCGATGGTCATTAAACAAACTCTCAAATCTAGGATTACAGTTGTATTACCTCGGAATACAAATGAATAACATTGCATTATAAATGGATCACGCTGGATTACAAATATATTAAACCCAATTACAATTCGATTACTAAGGGATTATATTGTTTGACGGATTAATCCAGAAAAAAGCGGATTATTTAAGAATAAAAGCGTATGACTTTTGATTAAAAGTGTCTTGGATCACAAATGGATTACCTAGGATTACAATTGGATTACTTAGGTAAATCGGGATACTCACATCCTTCGGATTACAAATTACTTACCAAGGATTACATGAGGATTACCTTTGACCTGACTGGATTAGATGTATTACACCGGATTACAATTTCGGATAACTAACTGGTCCACAAGATTAGCAGTTGTTCCCCTCTTCGATGGTCATTAAACAACCCCTAACATTAATTGATTTTGAAATTTTTAAAATCTAAAAGACTAACAATCGAAGTAATTAAAATCAACTCAGATCGTCTAATTGTTATTTAAATAAAAAAAAAATACTTAAGAAAAAAATGTTGCGAGATCAAGGAGGAGTCTATTAGTCTGAATGGTTGTAAAAAGCATTAAAGATACACGTCGATTCATACTGGGAGCGGACATCCTTATAGGTTCACACGAGGTGCAGTTATTGTAAATAGTAATATGGCAGCCGATTGACATTGAATCTTTTGCCATTGTTAATTGGTTGACACACAGATCGAAGTATTTGATTTACTTCCAATGCGACTTGAGATACGAAAGACTTTTGTTTTGTTCGACCTTTAACGTTTCTTCGACTGCAACAATCGCACCGAAACTTCTGTGAGAAGCTTCTACTATTCTGGTCCCTTCAAAAGAGCAGAAGGTGCAGCCCATGTTCACATCCCTCGTATCATTTATTTATTTATTTTAAACTTATCAGATTCTAATTTTTTATTTTAAAAGAACTAATACGAACACAGATGTTTAGCAATTCAGTTTACGGGAAAATAGGGGCATTGTAATTTAAAAGGAGGGGGGGGGGGAATTAATTTAGAAAATACCAGCCTGATCAACAAAAATTAAAAAATGGTAGTAATAGCTTACTACCAAAAAGTTATTAATTTTTTTTCACTTCTTTTCGCTTTTTAATCACTCTTGAGAAAAAAGGTTTTTAAAAAATTCGCGCTAGTTAGATGGGCCGCGATACGAGTCTTTCAACTCCTGGTTAGATTAAGCTATAGTGCTCTGAGTTTGCAACTGGCAAGTCCGGGTTCGATTCCTACTGGCGATATATTTGAATTTTTATTTATTCTAACATTTGTTAATGTAATTAACTATTTTTTTAAATCAAATCCAAATATTTATTTCCAACCATTTCATTATATAAAAAATTCAGTTAGCTTAATCTTTTTTACTTCTCGAATGAATATAAGTCAGTTTTATTTATTAATTAAAAAAAATGGAATTATAATTTTAAAAATTTATTTCAAAAATGATTTTAAAAAAATCCCACTGGGATTCCCTGGGAATCCCAGATAAAGTCAAACTGATTATAAGAAAAACAAGTACTTTAGTACTTCACTTTTTTTTATTTTCAAAGTGCAATTAGGGACAAAATTACTAGAAAAAGTTAATTTTTTCGAGATTCTTAAAAGGGCCACCTAATTTAATTTTTTATTTTCGGAAAGAAGTTTTTACGACAAAATTACCAGAAAAAAAAAATTTAATTTTCGTTTTTAATTTGTGCATATCCTAAATCATGTTTGATTTTAATAGGACTAAAATACTAAAAGAGTTTAAAATATATCTAATTTTACCAGGAAGTTTTTAGACAAAATTACCGGAAAATTCCCCTTTAATTGCTTTTAGCAAATTCTTTTTTTTTTAATTTTCTACTTAATGATTTGTCTTATGACTGATTTTTCTTATACTTAGAACTTTAGCTGGACTTTATCCGAGATCCCAATGCGATCTAAATGACATTTTTTTATTTGAGTAACGCTCGGAATAGTAACCGGAAAGTCTGGGTTCGATTCTTGTTGCCAGAATTTTTTGCCAATTTTTTTTCATGTAAAAAATTCTTTTCTTGAAAATAGCTATGAAATTTACTCGAATAAAACCAAAATATTATTTTTTAACTATTTTTTCTGTATGAAAAAATTTAGTTCTCAACTTTTACCACTTTTACTGTAATCAAAGTTTTTTTTTATATAGAAAATCCTTGTTTTTCCTCATTCATTTAAATATTTATACTCCAGTTATTATTTTCATAGAAGATACAAACAAAAAATATATAAAAATAGTAAATGAATATGATATTAAAATAAAATATAAATTAAGGATATTTTTTGGGATGGCTTAAATAAATTTAATACTTTATTGCATTAAATTGGAAAAAATGTAACTGACAAAATCGGCAAAAATTATCAAAAATTGGCAAAAATTGACTACATGATATAATAAGGTGTCTTCAAATGATTTAGATTTTAGATTCTTTGTTTACAATCTTGGGAATATTTTGAAATCTTAGAAAAATTTGTTTAATATTTAAAAATCTACATTTTGTTTAAAAAATTTGAATTCCTAGTAAAGTACATACTAAATACACCCAATAAAAGTAATATTGATATTTGCTGACATCTGAAACAATTTTAAACAAAATTTATATTTGTGAATATTTAAAAAAATGAAGCCTTTTCATGCATGTTCAGCTTAAAGAATAATTTTTAAAGAAAATTTTTAAATATTTCACAACATTTGAAATTATTTCTTAAAATTTAGAAAAAAGAATGTCAAAGCTTCAACCCTCAAGTGCTAGAACAGGTTCAAGGGACCCGGATGCTTTTTACAGCAGAGTGATTTTTTCCAAAATTTTTTCTCGTTTTTGCAAAACAATTATCATAAGCAAGCAAATTTTCATACCGATTTTTACCATATTAATTTTTGTGACACTCCGGGCTACAATTTAAAAAATAAAAATTAAGCTAAGTCTATTTAAACCGAAGATATTTTAGTTTAAAGTTTGTTCGGGTCCGCTGGACCCGTTTTAGGTATAATAGAAAATTTCGAGGTTCTAGCACTCAAAAGTAAAAGCAAAATTTTTCAAAATTTGTTGGAAAAATTTTAATTATTTTCAAAGAAATTTCGAAGGCTTAGAAATTTTGAAAATATTAAAAAAGAATTTAAGAAACTGCAGATTTTTGAGAATGTCATAATACAATTTTGAAGATGTTTAATTTTAAAATTCGTTAAAAAAAAGAAATTAGGACAATTTCAAAAAATTTGAAATGAATTTCTTAGATTTTCAAAAAGAATGTAAACGATTCTAAAGAAAAAATTATTAAAAATTTTAGAAACAATTTGATCCATTTCTGAAGAAATTTGAGTTTTTGGAAAATTTTTTTCTAAATCATTTATCAAAGTTATTATAATTTTATAAGGCAATCTCGTTTTTCCAAGTGACTAACGGCAAAATAGAGGCGATATCGAAGGTTGGAACCTGGTGATGTAACTTACCAGTGACCCGAAAGAAATGTAGTAGGAGAGAAAAAAAGAGTCTCGGAAAATCCAAGGCAAGGGGCTTTGTGAAATACTCAATTAACCTTCTGTTAAAGTAATTAGGCGTTGGCTTTTGTTTCCCTTGATCTCCATACTTCCATACAAATAAAAAATAAATTTACTTCCACTAATTTGCTCTTTGTTCGCTTCATCAAAGATTTCTCCTGTGTGAGAAATCGGGAAAACGGAAAATTTTCTTCAACGGAGAAAAACCGGGAAATTTCCCTAATAGGAAAAATAAAAAGTGATTTATATATTTCATTATTCAAATTTTGAATTGAGATGGTCAATTTTTTAATTAATTATAATTTTAAGTTAGGACAGAAAATTTCATTAAAAATTTTAACTTTGACTTTGAGGCAGGCAATTTTTTTAAATATTGATAATCCTGAGTTGGTATAGGAAATAAATAAAATAATTATAACAATGCAGGTAAAGAATTACATTGTCCTGAATTGAAACAGCGCATTTTATAAAAAGATTATAATTCTAAATTTGAACATAGAATTTCAGAAAAAAATATTATTTTGAGTATAAGACAGAAAATTCCCGTGAATTATTATAATTTTACTATGGGGTAGAGTGTTTTTGTAAAGATTTTCAAGTTTGAGTTTAGGACCGACGATTTCGTTGAAGAATTATAATTTTTAATTTGGGACAAGCAGTTTTAGTAATAAATATTTATAATTTAAAAAAATTAATATTTTTAACAATTGTCACAGAACATTCCTCTTAATAATATTATAATTTTGAAATTAGAACAAGCAATTTCCTAAAGAATAATTTTCTCTTTGGAATGAGCAGTTTTAGTAAATATTTTTAATTTAAGTTTAGGCCAGGAAATTTATAAAATTGGTAATTTTAGGACAGGGAATTCATCTAAAGAATATTATAATTTTGACCTTGTAAGAGCTAATTTCCTTAAGAATGGTAATTTTCCCTCTTAAACAAGGAATTTTCAGAAAGAAGCAAAATGTTTACCGAGGAGGAAAAATTTGTTCGAAAAATTATAATTTTGATTTGGGACAGAAGATTTTAGTAAAGGGTCATAGTTTTTATCTTGGGACAAGGCGGTTTAGTGGGTAACAAATAATTTGAAGTTTGGGACAGAAAATTATTGTATTGGACAGGGGATTGGAAAAAGGGATTCCTCTAAAATTTCATAATTCGGACCGTGGGACAAGTAGTTTCCTGAAGCAAGGCAAGTTTTACTTTGGGACAGAGAATTTTCGCAGACAATTAAAATTTCAATTTCAGGATAGAAAATTTTCTCGGCGAATTATACTTTTTTATTTGACACAAAGAATTTTATAACAAAATTATAATTTTTATTTTCGGACAACCATTTGATTTGGGACAGAGTATTTCAGAAAATAATTACAATTTTAAGTTCAGGACAGGCAATGCCCATTAAAATTATAATTTTTATTTGGGGACCTTGAAATAGGTAATTTCCTGATTAATAATGATTTTGAATTTTAAGCAAGGAATTTCCACAAGGAACTAAAATTTTTACTTCAGGACGAGAAATTTCGGACGAATTATAATTTTGACTTGGGAGAGAGGATTTTTGTAAAGAATTATAATTTTCACTTTGGGGCAAGCCGTTTTAGTAAATAATAACACAGACACACAAAAAAAAGTCTAAGTCCACGGAGGCGACCTTGAGGGTTCTATGGTTTTTGGGTCGCTGATTCCGAATCGTTTATAGGTTTTTGTTTTCAGATCAGATCGCTTTCAAGGTCATTTGAAGGTCAAATGATGAAAATATTTCTGAAAAAATTCGAAAAAATTGAGGCATAGGTTTTTTAGCATGCTGAATCCGAATCCGGTGTCGGTTGACCTTCATTAGTTCAAGATCAAGGTCATTTGAAGGTCAAACCAAAAAAATAACCTCGAAAATTTTGTAAAAATTTATATATAAGTTTTAAGAATCGTACAATCTAAATGAGCGAATCATTCTACACATCCCCTTACGGGGCAGTTGTCATCGTCACACGACTAGTCGAGGCAACAGGTGAAAAAGAATCGATTACATACATCGAAATATCTAGCCATCCGCACATCTACACATATATGCATCCGCAGATCTACACATGCATACACGCAAACATTCACTTATAACCGCAAATACATGTGGACATTTATCAAAAATGTATTTTTATTTTTTTTTGTTGATAAAGATAAATTAATATTTCCAGTTTCTATATAGACGAAAAACTAAAGATGATTCTAAATTAATTTTTTTAAAGATTTTTTCAACAGTACCTCATTGATTTGACCTACAAATGACCTTGACCTTGAACCCATGAACGTCAACCGACACCGGATTCGGATTCAGCGTGCTAAAAAACCTATGTCTGAATTTTTTCAGATTTTTTCAGCAATATTTTCTTCATTTGACCTTCAAATGACCTTGAAAGCGATCTGATCTGAAAAACCGACAAACGATTTGGAATCAGAGACCAAAAACATAGAACCCCAAAGGTCGCCTTCGTGGACTTTGACTTTTTTTTGTGTGCCTGTGTAATTAATTTTAATTCTGGCACAGCAATTCCAGTATATACATAATTGCAACATTAAAAATTGAGACCGGGAATTCCTATAAAGAATATTATAATTTTGACCTTGAAATAGGGAATTTCCTCAAGAATAGTAATTTTTACTTTGAAATAAGGAATTTTCGGAAAAAACTAAGGTTTTTACTTCAGGACGGGAAATTTTCTCGGCGAGTTATACCTTTTATTTACGACAGAGGATTTCAGGAAATAATTTTAATTTTAGAATCGACAATATCCGTAAAGTATGATATTTTTCATTTTATAACTATAAATATTTATAATTTAGGTTTGGGACAGGAAATTTCAGTTGATAAATGTAATATTGGGAATTGAAATGGAGGATTCTTTTAAAATAATACTATATTTTTGACCTTAAAACAGGGAATTTCCTTAAGAATGGTAATTTTGTCTTTAAAACAAGGAATTTCCGAAAAAAACTAAAATTTTTACTTCAGCAAGTGAAATTTTGTCGCAGAATTATTATTTTGATTTGGGACAGGGGATTTCCGTTGAGAATGATAATTTTCACTTTAGAACAGGCAGTTTTACTAAATATTTATAATTTAGGTTTGGGACAGGAGGTTTCAGGAAATAAATATATCATTGACAATTGGGACAGAGAATTCCTCTAAAAAATATTCTAATTTTAAGCTTGAAACAAGTAATTTCCTCAAGAAACGTAATTTCGACTTTAAAACAACCCAGTGGGCACAAAATTTGGTGACGTCTTTACGACATCGTTACGGCATATTTACGACAACTTTACGACATACTATGTCCATGTCGTTTTGGTGTCTTTGCGATATCGTAAAGACATCGTCAGATCACACGACTCATTTGCGATATCGTAAAGATACCTTAACGACATGGACGTAGGACGTCGTAAAGTTGTCGTAAAGATGTCGTAACGAAGTTGTAAAGACGTCACCAAATTTTGTGCTTAATGGAAAGGAATTTCCGACATGAACTAAAATTTTTACTTCAGCATGGGAAATTTGATTGACGAATTATAATTTTCATTTGCGACTAAGAATTTCGGTGAATAATTTTAATTTTAACTTCAGTTTTTCTAAATATTTATAATTTATGTTTGTGACACGAAATTTCAGTGAATAAATGCAACATTGCCAATTGGAATGGGAAATTCCTTTTAAATAATATTATAATTTTGACATCGAAACAGGGAATTTCCTCATGAATGGTAATTTTATCTTTAAACAAGTAATTTTTAGAAAGCACTAAAATTTTTTTTTCAGGACTGGAAATTTTCTCGACGACTTATAATTTTGATTTGAGACAGGGAATTTCAGTAAAGTTTAATAATATTAAATTCAGGACAGGCTATTTCCGTTAAGAATGATAATTTTCACTTTAGGACAAGCAGTCTTACTAAATATTTATAATTAATTTTGGGACAGGAAATTTCGGTAAATAAGTATAATATAGACAATTAAGACAGTAATTTCCTTTAAAGAATATTGTAATTTTGACCTTAGAACAGGTAGTTACCTGAAGAATGATAATTTAGAATGTTGAGCAAGGAATTTCCGTAAAGAACTAAAATTTTTATTTTAGGACGGGCATTTTTCTCGCCAAATTATAATTTTCACTTAAGACGAAGGATTTTCGTAAAGAACTATAATTAACAGGCAATTTCTCTGAGAAATATGATAATTTTGACCTTGAAATAGATAATTTTTTAAAGATTTTTAATTTTGACTTTGGGACAGGGATTTTCCTTTGGGACAGAATATTTTCTCGAAGAATTGTAATTCTGAGTTTGGAGAGAGGATTCCAGTGAGGAAAAATAATTTTGATTTGAAGAGAGGGAATATTCTAAAATGATTATAAATCTTAATTGCAACATAATTTTTACTTTGTTTCTAGGATTTTTTTAAAAGATTTATAATTCTGAATTGGGACAAGGAATTATCCGAGAGTAATAATTGGGCTAGGAAATTTTTCTAAAGAATATTTTAAATTCAAGACATTTTCATTAAATTAAAAAATGATTTAAGAATTATAATTTTAAGTTCGGGACAGGGAATTTTAGTAAAGAAATATAACTTTGACAATTGGTATAGGAAATTCTACCAAAGAGTATTAAAATTTGGAATTTAGAACAGGAAATTTTAGAAAGCATTTAACTTTTTCCTTCGGGATAGGGAATTTTCTAAAACATTCATAATTTTTAATTTGGACAGGAGCCAAAAAAATATAAATGTATAAAAAATAAAATTATCCAGACTAGGAGATGTACCTTTTCGAAAAGGATTATAATCTTAAGTTTTAAATTAGAATTGCTGTAACAAAAATATTGTTTTGAGTTAAGGACAGGACATTTTTTTTAAATTATAATGTTTACTTTCACAGAGGGAATTCTTCTAATAAATTATAATTTTTTATCTAAAAACAGGGAACTTCATATAGAATTAAAATCATCATTTTAGGATAGGTAGTTTCCGTAAAAAATTATAATTTGACTTGGAACAATGTATTTTTTATATTAAACAATTTTTTTATACACTTCAAATTCTTTCTCAATGATCCCGTTTCCAAACCAAAAATTTTTGCAATCTCTAAAAATCGTTTAAAACCATTCAAATCTTATGAGTCCTCTCGGATTGACCATGAAAAATGTTTAATGAACAAAGAAAAACGCGGGAAATTATCAGAAATGCTAAACAATCCTTCAGGTAGACACCTTGTTTAAGAGATAAATAATTAATCTGTGGAATTGAGTAGAAAAAAAATCCTGAATTAAAATAAGCAGACTTTCAACTAGGAATATTTAATTTTTAGATAATTAATATTGAGGACCAATTTAATGAAGATCATTTTAGGATTTGTTAAGCAAATTAATGGAATATCTTCAGTGGTCACAAGTGACCTTGGATGGAATAAAGGTGGAAATAACGAAGCGAGAATCCCCCAATTATAAATATGTATGTAAATTCAAATTGCATCGTCAATAGATTGATTGAAAATATTCTATACTTTGAATGTTTAAAAAATATCTTTTGTTTTGAAATTTTTTTATGTAGCAGTTTTTGAAACATTGTTATTTTCATGACTGATAATTTTACCAAGGCGGCTCATCTTCTTTTTAAAAGTAGCTCAGAACATTTTTTCCAAAAGCGGCTCACAACACTTCTTTTTCAAAAGCGGTTCAAAATTCTTAATTTTTTAAAGTAGTTTATAACTGATATTTTTTAGTAGTAGCTCAGAACTCTTCTTTTTCAATTTGGCTCATAATGCTTCTTTTACAAAATTGACTCGAACCTATTTGTTGACCATGCAGCTCATAACTCTTCTCTAACAAAAGTAGCTTAGAACTCTTTTTTAAAAAGCGGCTCATAACTCTTCCTTAGAAAATGGGCTCCTTCTATATTTGATGAATATCTTTTGTCTTTATATGTATTTATAATAAAGGGCAGATTTTTATCACTGATTATTTCAAACAATTGGCTCCTCTTCTTTCATAAAATGTAGCTTAGAATTATTCTCGTATAAAATTGGCTCATGACTCTTCTTGTGTTAAAGTGCCTTATAAATATTCTTTAGAAAAGTAGATCATACATTTTCTTATAAATATTGGCTCATAACTCAAAAGCAAAAGCGGTTCATAAATCTTTATTTCTCAAAGTGGCTAACTAATTTTTTTCCCAAAGTCGCTCAAAACTATTTTTCCTCAAAGTGTCTCATAACTTTTTTTTCACAAAATTTACTTAATATTCTCCTTCAACCAAACAGCTGATGACTTTTCTTTGGAAAAAGTAGCTTACGTCTATTCTTTGACAAAAGTCGCTCATAACTCTTCTTTCGTTAGAGTGACTCATAAGTCTTCTCTGACCAAAGTAGTTTGTAAATCTTTTATTGTTAAAGTTGTTCATGCCTATTACTTTACACAAGTAGCTCAGAACTCTTCTTACGAAAAGGCGCTCATAATACTTATTTTCTCAAAGTGACTTATATATTTTCTTTTACCTAGTTGACTGATAACTCACCTTTTAAATAAATTACTTAAAACTTTGTTTCTGTTAGGGTAGCTCAGAACTCTTCTTTTACACAACCGGCTAAGCTCTTTTTGGATAAAGTCGCTCATAACTATTCTTTTATACAAGTAGCTCAGACTCTTCCTTATAAATAAAGTTATAAAAGATAAGTTGAATTTTTTATCTCGTGAAACGTGGCTCAAAACTTGGTTCATGAAAAGTGACTCATAAAACTTCTTTTCGTAAAGTAGCTAATAACTTTTCTTATATAAAATTGACTGAAAACTCACACTTAAGAAATGTAGCTCATGTGTCTTTTTAAAAAAACTAGCTCAAAAATCTTCTTTTTTTTTTGAAGTAGCCTAGAACTCTTTTTTTAAAAAATCGTCTCATAACTCTTTCTTGTTAAAATGGCTGAAAACCATTTTTTTTCTAAAAGTTGCTCACATATTTTTTTATGAACAGAATACATTTTTAAATTATTTTCTACCTATTTTTTCATGAAATTAGCTCAAAACTCTTCTTTTCATAAACTGGATCATAACCTTTTTTTATAGATTTGACACATGATTATTTTCTTAATAAAATCGTTTATTTGGTTAAGGTGGCTCATAACTCTTCTTTGAAAAGGTAGCTTCTAACTCTGCTTTTGTAAAAAAGGTCATTTAGATTGTTTAAAAAAAAAAATAATAAAATAACTTCAAACTTTTCTTATGAAAAGTACTTCTTTTCTTGAAGTAGATCATAACTTTTCTTTTACAAAATTAACTTATCATTCTACTTCTAAAAATGTGGCTCATTCCTCTTTTTTTACAAAAATGACCCAAAACTATTTTTTAACTCAGAAATCTTCTTTTACAAAACCAATTTATAAATATTTTGTTCTTAAATTAGATTATTTCTATTCTTTCAAAAAAGTAGCTCAGAACTTTTCTGGTGAAAAGTGGCTCATAACACTTCTTTTCCTAAACTGGCTCATAACCTTTCTTTTACAAAATTGACTGATTACTCTACTTTTAAAAAAGTGGCTCGCGAGTGCTTTTTTATAAAACTAGCTCAAAACTCTATTCTTAAAGTAGCCCAGAAATATTCTTTTACAGAACCGGCTCATAAATATTCTTTTGTAAGCAACTCATGAATTGGCTCTAAACAACTAGCTCAGAACCTTTCTTATAAACAAAATGACAAATGAACAAACAGCAACAGTGATTTTTACCTAAATCTTATTATTTCTTTATTTTTTATGTAAGAAACATAACTCATAAAACATAAGCTCATAACTTTTCATCTTTTAAAGTTTCTCATACCTATTCTTTGTTTAAAGTAGTTTAGAACTCTTCTTTTAAGAAATTAAATTATAATTTATTCTCTACAGAATAGAATAATAATTTTTTCTGATAAAATAGCTTATATTTTTTTTTGTTAATGAGACTCATAAGTCTTTTACGACAAGAAGGGCTCATAAATTTTATTTTAGAACATTGACTATTGATCAAAACCGGCTCATAACTCTTCTTTTGTTAAAGTAGCTCATAATAATTTTTTTAAAGTAGCTCAGAACTTTTTTAATGACAAAAATTACAAATGAAAAAACACCACCTACTGTTTTCACCACAATCATTTAATTGGTTTATTTTGCATGTTAGATAAAAGTAAAAGAAATCTAATTAAAAGTGGGCCATAACTCTTGCTGAAGTAGCGGCTCATAACTCTTCATTCTTCAAAGTCTATACTATTCACACTTTTGTCACTCTTCTTTTCATAAAGCGACTCATACCTATTATTTTAATAAATACCTAAGAACTTTTCGTGTAGAAAGTGGCTTATAACACATCTTTTATCGCAGTGGCTCATAAATCTTTTCTCACAAAATTATATGATTAATTTTTAAAACGCAGCTCAGAACGTTTCTTTTGCAAACCCGGTACATAACACTTCTTTAGCAAACCCGGCTCATAACGCTTCTTTTCTTAAAGTAGCTCATAACTATAATTTACACAAGTTGCTAAAAGCTTTTCATATTAATAAATACAGCTGAATAAACACTATCTGCCGTTTTCTCGTAAAGCGAGAGAAATTCATTATGTAGGATCCAAGTTTAAATGGTCTTCAGTCGGGTGTTTCCCGACACTTGTCTTAAAGCGGATAGAGCCAAGTAAGTGAGATGATGATGAGTATGACGGGTGGGAAAGCATGTAAATGAGGTTGCGAGCCCACTCCCTTCATTATCTTCTAAGAAAGAAAAAACCACACCCGCTTATTACAAATTAACAACTTAACTCCTACTCTCTGGCACAAGGACGATGATTTAACATTAGGAATGAAAATCTATATCTGATGACCAAACGCTCTCCGGCATCTTTTTTTTTTTGTTTTAGAATTGCTCCACTAATTTAACAAATAAGAACTATTTTTTGCATAGGTGGCTCATAACCCTTCTTCTATAAAAGTGTCTGAGAAATCTTTTTTTCTAGGAGTAACTGTGTAGACTTTTTGTGTAAAAGTGACCCGTAACTCTTCTTCTACTAACGCGGCTCATAACTCTACTTTAAAAAAAGCAGCTCATAATTCTTCTTTTATAAAAGTGACTCATAATGCTTTTTCCATAAAAATGGCTCATAACGGTTCTTTCAGTAAAGTGGCTCATAACGCTTCTTTGACAAAAGTGGTTCATTACGCATCTTTTTACAAAAATGGCTCATAACGCTTCTTTTGCAAAAGTGGATTATCACGCTTCTTCTACGAAAGTAGCTCATAAATCTTCTTTTACAAAATTGACAGATTACTTTACTTTAAAAAAGTAACTTAGAACTCTTTTTTACACAGGTCACTCAAAACTCTTCTTTAAACAAAAACAACTTAGTGGAAAATATTCCATAACAATTATCTTCTCTAAGTTGCTTATAACATTTCTTTTATAAAATTGACAATTTACTCAAGAATTGAAAAAATAGCTCACAACTCTTCTTTTAAATGAGTGACTCAAAAATGTTATTTTAAAAAAGTATCAGATTTTTGTTTTAAAAGGCTTAATGAACTCTTTTTTTACCAAAATGACTCATAACGCTTCTTTTACAAATTTAGATCAGCATTTTTCTTTTGAAAAGTATCTCATAAATCATTGTAGTAAAAGCGGCTCAAACTCTTGATCTGCCAAAGTGACTTATTCCTAATCTGTTAAAATGAGGCTCAAAACTATTTTTATGGAAAGTGCGTCATAAAAATTATTTTATAAAATTAGCTCACAGTTTTTCATTTGAAAAATTGACGGATTACTTGTCATTTACGAAAGAAAAGTGATTGAAAGTGATACAAAGTGATTCAAAACTCTCTCTTCAAAAAAGTAGCTAAGAACTCCTCTTTTACAAAAACGGCTTATAACTCTTGTTTTGATGAAGAGGATTATCTTTTATAAATCAGTTCAGAGATCTTCTTGAAAAAAGTGTATCATAAATTCTTATTGACACGTGTAGCTCATAACTCATAATTCTTATGCACATTCTTTTATTAAAGTAGCTCATAACTCTTCTTTTGTTAAATAAGCTCATAACGCTTCTTTTAAAAAGTGGGTTCAAAATTTTTTTTAATAAAAGTAGCACAAAAATCTTCCGTTGTTTTAATAGCTCATAAATCTTCTTTTGTTAAAGTTGCTGATACACGTTCTTTTGAAAAAGTAGCTAAAAGCTTTTGTTATAAAGAGTGTGCCTCAGAATACTTCTTTTTTAAAAGTGGTCCATAAGGCTTTTTTAAACAAAAGTGGACTATAATTTTTTTTTTTACTCAAACAGCTTATAATTTTTTTTATCGATTAGCCAATACATATTTTTTTGTAAAAGTGTCTCATAATTCTTCTTCACGGAAAGTTGCTCACGACTCTTAATTTGGTAAAGTAGCTTACTACAATTATTTTCAACTAACTCTTTAGGTACTATTTTTCTTTCGTTTAAAACTATTCTTTGGTAATAGTGGCAAATAATTCTTCTTTTACAAAAGTGGCTCATAACACTTCTTTTATAAAAGTGTTTTACAACTTTTCTTTTACAAAAGCAGCTATAAAATCTTCTTTTTTTTTTAAATTAAGTCAATTATCTAATTTTTCAAAAGTGGCTCATACCTACGCTTTTACAAAAGTAGCTAAATATTTTTTTGATAACAAGTGGCTCGTAACTCTTCTGCTGTAACAGCGACTCGTCACTTTTTATTTTTCAAAGTGGCTTTCTTTTGTAAAAGTGGCTCATAACTGTTCTTTTTATATAAGTAGCTCCGAACTTTTCATATGAAAAGGGGCTCAGAACTCTTATTGTTTAAAAGTGGCTCATAACTCTTCTCTAAGAAACGTGCAACATAGCTCATTTTTGACAAAAGTGACTCAAGACGCTTATTTTGTAAAAGTGGTCTATAATTCTTCTTTTACAAAAGATGCTCATAATCCTTCTTTTACAAGAGTGTCTTCTAACTCTTCTTTGACAAAAGAGGCTCATAACCCATCTATACAAAAATTAGCTCATAGCTCTTCTTTTTATAAGAGGTTTATACCCATTATTTTAAAAAAGTAGATCAGAACTTTTACGATTGAAAAACGGCTCATAAATCATCTTTTGTAAAGCAGGCAACAATTCCTTATTTTTCAAAGTGTTTAATACCTATTCTGTTGTAGAAGCAGTTCATAGCTCTTTTTTTCTTAAAGTGGCATATACATTTTTTTCATAAAGTTGACTCATAACTCATCTTTAAGCTTATACGTCTTCTATTTGAAAAGTGTTTGATAACTCTCCTTTCGTAAAATGTGCTTATAACTCATAATTTTTCATTTTTAATAGTATTTCAAACTGATTTTAATGTAAACTCTCCTTTTGTCAACTATAATCGTACATATTCTTGCGAAACTAACTCAAATCTTCTCTCAATAAAAGAGGCTCATAACTCTTATTTTGGAAAATCAGCGCATAACTCTTCATGCCACTAGCTCAGTAATTTTCTTTGAGCTAAAATTAATTCCAAGATATCATATTTTTGTATGCTGTCCTGATCGCGACGTCTTTGAACTAATTCAGCTCAAGATTCTTCATTTGATGAAATGGCTCATACCCATTTTTTTTACAAAAGTAGTTTAAAAATTTACTGATGAAAAGTGACTAATAGCTCTTTTGTTTACTCTTTTATATAACTCTTTTTTGATGAGACGTAGTTTATAGTCCTTATTTAAATAACGTGGCTCATAACTCTTCTTTAAAATAATGGATCATATCCATCATTTCGCGAACTTTGCGCATAACTTTTATTTTAAAAAGTTAGCTTATAACTCGTCTTTTGTTAAAGTGGCTCAAACCTACACTTTTGCTAATATAGCTCATAAATTTTTATTGTACAAACGTAGCTTATACCGATTTTTCAATAACTTGGGTCATAACTCCTCGGTAACATAATTTCTCATACCTTTTCTATCACAAAAGTTTCTCATAACTTTTCTTTGCCAAAAGCAGCTCATAACTATTCTTTTTTTCAAATGGCTCATACCTATACTTTTATAATGTTAGCTTATAACTTTTTATTTTACAAACTGCGCTTATAGCCCTTATTTAAATAACGTGGCTCATAACTCTTCTTTTGTCAGGTGGCTCATACATATATTTTTGGAAATGCAGCTCAGAACTCTTAATTTTACAAACCTAGCTAATAGCTCTTCGTTGAATAACGTGGCTCATAACTCTTCTTGATCAGAATAGCGCATACCTCTTCTTTCACTAAAGTTGGTTATAACTTTTCTATAACAAAGGTAGTTCATGACTCTTATTTTATTAAACTGGGTCATACCTATAATTTTTCCAATGTAGCTTTTAACTCTTTTTTACAATCGTAGCTAATTGTCCTTATTTAAATAACGAGGCTCATAACTACTTTTTAACCGATTGGGTCATACCTCTTTTGCCCAAAAGTTCCTTATAACTTTTCTTTGGAAAAATTAACTCATAACTATGCTTTCGCACAATTTAGCTTATAACTGGATTTTACAAATGTAACTAACAGTTTTTATATGAATAATTTGAATTATAACTCTTATTTAAGAGAATAGCTCATACCACTTCTTTTTGAAAAATTGCTTATAACTTTTCTTTTACCACAGTAGTTCATAACTCTTATTTTGTTAAAGTGGCGCATACCTATAATTTTGCCTATGTAGCCCATAACTCATTATTTTACAGACGTAGCTAGTAGTACTTATTTAGATAACATGGCTTATAACTCTTCTTTAATAGAGTGGCTCATACTTCTTTTTTTCTAATCAATTCCTTATAACTTTTCTTTCGCACAAGTAGCTCATACCTATAATTTTACAAATGCAGCTCATAACTCTGTATTTTACAAACGTAGCTAATAGCCCTTCTTTGAATAACTTGACTCATAACTCTTCATAAAAAGAATAGCTCATATCTCTTTTTTCACAATAGTTGCTTATCACTTTTCTGTAACACAAGTAACTCATAACTCTTCTTTTTTTAGAGTGGCTCATACGTGTACTTTGCAAAATGTAGCTCATAAATCCTTATTTTTAAACCGCAGCTAATAATCCTTATTTAAATAACTTGACTCATAACTCTTCTTTAACAGAATTGCTTATAAGTCTTCTTTCACAAAAGTAGCTCATAACTCTTCTTTTGTTAAAGTGGCTCGTACCTATATTTTTACCAAATGAGAATAGAATTTTTCTATTTAAAAGTTAATCACAACTCTTCTTTTTTATATTCTCATCGTTTATGGTTGAAAATGTATTAGAATTGTCTAAAATTTGACACTAAAGTTTTTCAACGGATCTCTACGTTGTGAGACCCCCTGATTCTGAAAATTAAGTTTTTACGATGGCGTCTGTCTGTTTGTCCATACGTCCGGTCAACCGTCCGCCCGTAAACACGATAACTCTAGAAAAAATGAAGGATGGGAATGTACTTTTGGCACACTTTTTTTAGGGTCTAAAAAGGACAAGTTCGTTAACTAGCCATTTTGAATGAAAATTCAAAAAGCCAGGGCATTTTCAAAATTTTTGAGACCATTTTTTTATCTTTAAATTTTTCTTTACGACGATCTATAGTATTAAGAATGACAGATAATTGGTCCAAGTGACATTTTTCGATAAAAAAATTAATCAGAGTTAAGCATTTTCAAAAATTCCTAAATCAATCGAAAATCACAATTTTAAGCAAAACAATGCACGGAATAAAAAAAGTCCAGAGAAGAAAAACATTGCTTTTTGAAAGCCCTAACAGATTATTATAACAACTTTTTAGATTTTATTGGAAAATCGAAAATTCATATTTTGATTGCACAAAAAATAATGAGAAATTAAAAATTCCATTTTGTGGCCAAACTATACAGGATACGCAAAAATATTAATTAGCAAAAATTGCGATCTAAAAAAGATCTAAAAATACGTTAATAATAACTTCTTGATAGGATGCGCACTTTCTGTTTTATTCGAAAAATATAACATTGTAAATAACAAATAAATAAAGAAAAATTTTGAAGAAAAACTCAAGTTACGAAAAAAAAAATTCATAAAAATTGTTTACTTGAAAAAGAGCTAAAAATTTGTTATAAATCAATACTGGATAGTAAACCTAGTTTTTATTTGAATCATAAAAATGACATTCAATATAAAAATGAAAAACTTTTGTGAAAACGAAAAAAGCTACGAAATGAAATTGACAGAAAAAAGTTATTTACCAAAAAAAGAAATAGAAATTTGTAATAATTTCTTACATCCTCATAATTTCTGCTTGAGAAAGTATTATAATTGCCCGAAATTTGACATCACAACATTTAAATTTTTAATTAAAAGACGGAAAGTACGAAAAAAAATCTGAAAGACAAATTATAGCTTTTGATTACAGATTTAAAAAAAACAAATAGAAAAGATGCGTATTTGTATTCTCTTCAAAATGAGCGCAACGGGATTCATTTTTGTCGTGCTGTTTAAATGTTATGACTGATTTTAGTGAAAAAAATCATTTTTTTCATCTCGAAAGAGAAATTTTTTTGTTTTTATATCTAGAATAAGTATATACTAATAAAATTCTAATTTGAAAAAACATTTTTTCTCTACCGACATACTCAATAGTATTACAAAAATTATGATACATAATAATTATAGTAGCTACTAACATTTACTTATTATGATATATTTATGTGATATGGAAAAACAAAATCCTGTACTTAAATTATAACAAAAGTAACTTTTATGAAATTTATTTACTTTTTTCTACATATATTATGTTTATTAAAAAGATTCTATTAACAACACATACAACATGTAAGTATGAAAAAATGAATGAAAAAAAAATGAAAAACATTTTTTTTCCAAATCAGAATTTTATTAGTATACACTTATTCTAGGCGTAGAAACGAATAATTTTTTCTCTCTGCTGTTATTTTCTACAGTGCATAGATTCAGATATAAGCAAACTTGAAAAAAGTGATTGTTTTTACTAAAATCGTCATAACATTTAAAAGGCTTTATAAAAATAAATCCTGTTGCGCTCATTTTAAATCGAACACAAATACACACCTTTTCTATTTTTTTGTTTTAAATCTGCCGAGTCTTTTCAAAATGACATACGTTTTTTTGTGGACAATAAAAAAATTGATGCAAAATCCTGTTAAACAAAACAAGAATCCAACGACCAAATTTGGATCTTAACGAATAAATGAAAACCAAAAATCCTATTGTTATCTGAAAAAAAAACAAAAAACAAAAAAAAACAATGTTGGTAATGTAAATTTATTTATGTTTGTTATTTTTATTTTATTATAATTTGATGGTCATTAAAATAAAAAAGACGAAAGAAAGAGAAAGAGAAGGAAGGGGATGTAGTTGGCGGCCTTCTCATTTTTCTTTCCTCTTTTTTATTTTTTTCCGAAAATTTTTTTTTTTTTTTGTTTTTTTTTCAGATTACAATAGGATTTTTGGTTTTCGTTTATTCGTTGTGGTCGAAATTTGGTCGTTGGATTCTTGTTTTGTTTAACAGGATCTGACATCAATTTGATTATTGGACGTTGAATGGGATTTTTAATTTGGATTTTGGTCTAATTTAAATTTCGTAAATTTTGACAATAAAAAATTACAAAAAAGTTTTTTGTTTTTTCAATATAAAAAACCAAATTTCTAATATTTTTTTTAAACTCAACAATATTTAAAAGGTCTTTCCTCACGCTTCTAAACAGCGCTTCGCTTTTTTAAATCCATAAATTTTTGACAAAGTTATAAAACTTTGAATTTTCTCTGGTTTTAGCTATAGGTTAGGCAATACCAATTGACCAGCAGTGTGATTGCAAATTGGACTGATAAAAAAAAATTGATCAGAAAGGTCATTCTTCAATCATAAATTTCAGAATTTGCGAAATGCTTTTCGCATTTGACAAATCACGACCCGATAAAGCGACCTGAGCCTGATTTTCTCCCGACGTGTTGTTTCCCCTTCGGTCTTAGGCACTTACGGAAATCATTACATTGCACTATTGCAACTATTAAGTCGACATTAAGGGACAAGACCGATACCTACGTCGGGATCTATCACGACAGGCCAAACGTGAGCCCATTTTCATGCGCGGAAACCGAATAGAAGCAGCGCCCATCGCAATGCGCATTCGATATTCCGTAATGAGAGACATTTTTGCTATCGGAAAGACCGCGAGGCGCCTGTTTGCCTTAGGCTGCCGTGGGAACTGTGCCTCCGCGTCGTTGAGAGGCTGTTCCATTTTTTTCTATTTCCCTCTCTAAGTTAATCAGCGCGTCGCCTGCAATCCACGACTGCAGTAATTTAAATGAAGACAGCTTCACGTAGATGCTCACATCGACTTAGGTGTGGAAAAGTGATTACTCATTGATCATCTGGCGTAACTAACTGCTTCAATACATTCACAATGCTGTAATTTCCTGATTTCTTTACAAAAAGGGACACTAGTATTGTAAAAGTGGTTTGAAATAATTTTTTATGAAATTGGCTCAGAACTCTTCTTTTATAAAATAGGCTCATAACTCTTCTTTTAAAAAGCAGATGAGAACTCTTCTTTTGTAGAAGCGACTCACAACTCTTTCTTTCCAGAAGTAGCTGAAAGAAGCTAAAAGTGGTTTGAAATATAAAAAGAAAGTCACTCAGAAATAATTTTTTATGAACTTGGCTCAGAATTCTTTTTTTAAAAAATAGGCTTATATATCTTCTTTTAAAAAATAGGCTTATAAATCTTCTTTTAAAAGCAGATGAGAACTCTTCTTTAGTAGAAGAGGCTCACAACTCTTCCTTTTCATAAGCGGCCACAACTTTTCTTTAGTTAATCTGACTCATTCCCATTGTTTTAAAAAAATTTTCTCATAACTCTTCTTTTGCAAAAGTGGGTCAGAACTTCTTTTATAAAATGTAGCTCATAACTCTTCTGTTCTAAAAGCGGCTCACTACTCTTCTTTTGCTAACTTGTATTATATGTGTTCTTTTAGAAAAGTAGATGAAAATTTTATTATAAATATTGACTTATGATTCATCTTTTGCTAAAGCGGTTCATAACTCTTCTTTCGTTAAAGCGGATCATAAATCTTCTCTGACGAAAGTAGTTTAGAACTCTTCTTTCGTTAAAGTTATTCAGACCAGTAGCTCAAAACTCGTTTTATGAAAAGTGGCTCATAATACTTCTTTTCTCAGAGTGACTCATACATTTTCTTTAACATAATTGCCTGATTACTATTCTTTTACATAAATTACTGAAACCTTTTTTTTTGTTACCTTAATGAATCAAAATTTGTTCTAAAATTAGGTTAGAAATCTTCTCTTGCCAAAACGGCTCATAAGTCTTCTTTCATTAAAGTGGCTAATACATTTTTATACAAACAGTTTAGAATTTTTTAATAAAATGTGGCACAAAACTTTTAAGATCTAAAAGGAGCTCATAACTTTTCTTTGACAAAAGTAGCTCATAACTCTTCTTTTGTAAAGACGGGTCATAATTTTTGTTTTCGAAATGACTCACACCCATTATTTTCTGAAAGTTTCTCAAAGCTCTTGTTTCACAAAAGTTGCTCAGAATTGTCTTATAAAAAGTAGCTCATAACTCTTCTGTTTTAAAAGCTGCTCATAACGCATGTTTACTATAGTGGCTATTAACTGTTCTTAAATTTGATTAGAATCTTTTTAACATGAACAAATTTAGAGGGTCTCTAATTGCATAGTGAACTAATAACACAAATTAATCAGAATAATTCCTTTTTATACAAAATTGGTTAATAAAAATCTTCTCTGCCAAAATTATCAAAAAATTCTTCTTTCTTTAAATTAT
>NC_046661.1:90917610-90919715 GCF_010883055.1 Belonocnema kinseyi
TGAAAAGAAAAAAATGGATTTTGAAAATGTTATGGTTGTTTATTTAACAAAAAACGTGATTTGAAAATACAATTTTTTTCTCAATATTTTCGGATTGAAAGCATTAGTGGATTTCTTCGATTTGTGGATTTTTCGCATCCATGGACCCTAACCTCCAAAATAAAGCGGTAGGTTTAAAAAAAAATGGCGGCACCAAATATGGCGGCTTGAAATAAAAAATTTTTGTACAAAAATTGTATTTTTTTGAACGACAACCATTTTATTTCTATTTTTATGAAAATGTATACCAGAAGGGTTTTCGGGTCGTTCATTATGAATATGATATCAGATTTTCAAAATTCAATATGGCGGCCAACCATTTTTTAATTGTTTAATTTTTATTTTAATTTTTACTCCCGAGTTTTTTGGGTCGCTGATTACGAATATGTTATCAGAATTTTAAAATTCAAGATGGGGGATCTAATATGGCGACCAAGATATTAAAAAATTGGCCGCCATATTGGATCCGCCATCTCTAACTTTGAAATTCTGATAGAATATTCGTAATCAGCGACCCAAAAACCCCTAGTAACAATTTTCATGAAAAGCAAACAATTAAAAAAATTTTTGGCCGCCATATTGAATCCGCCATCTTGAATCTTAAAAATATGATATATTTGTAATCAGCGAGCTAAAAAACCTTCTGGTATACTTTTTCATGAAAATAGAAATGAAATTGTTGTCGTTTAAAAAAATACAATTTTCATACAACATTTTTCATTTTAAGCCGCCATATTTAGTGCCTCCATGTTTTTTCAAACCTACCAGTATATTATGAAGGTTAGGGTCCATGGACGCAAAAAATCCACAAATCGTAGAAATCCACCAAAGTTTTTGATCCGAAAAATATTGAAAGAAAAATTTTTTTTATTTCCAAAACAACGTTTTTTGTTAAATAAGGAACCATAATTTTTGCAAAATGCATTTTTTTCGAAATTCTAATCACATAAATCAAAATTTCAGACAAATTTACATCGTATATGACTATTCTCAAATTTTTTTAACAGGAATTTTCTGAGACCCGGAAAAACTGGGAAATTGCTGTGAATTTATTTCTTGACACGAAATTTTACGAATTTTTAGAATTATTCAAGTTCGATTTCAATCGTTTCTTTTAAAACAATTAAAAATTAAAATCGTTTCGAGTTCAAATTTTTTTCTCTAAAAACAGCTTTACTTTCTCAAATGTAAATATCAATAAATAATTTTTTAATGGATTTGCACTTTTAGTATTAAAAAACTAAACAATGATTAATTTGATAAAACGATTTTAAATGCGTTCAAACTTTAAGAATTTTCAGATTGTAACTGTTTCAATTTGAAAGTCTTAGTAATTAAAAAAAAATTTAAATGTGATTGAAACTTTACAAACTATTTTTAAATAAAAAATATCTAAATAATATGTTCGTAATTGAAGGCTTTTATTAAATTAAAAATATTGAAAAAGTGAATATTTGAATTGTTAAAATTTCGAAAAGCTTTTAAACTTTTAACTTTACTTTTTGATTGTTCTATTTAAAAAATTATTAATTTGTAAACGATTTTGTTGAATTTTGATGTATAAATTCTCAAAATCTTCCAGGTCTTTTTTGAAAAGTTTTTAAATCTCTTCAAATCTTTTTAATTATACTGTCAAAATAATTTTTTAAAATGAAAATTCATTTTCAATTTTCCTACGAATATTAAAAAGATGTTTTTATTCTTTTTGAGCCTTATACAGTTATTAAAAAGCCTATAAATTGTTTGTTAAAAATGTGCAAACATGTACATTTTGTTTTAAATTATTATTTTTTTATACAATCAATAATTGTTTCATTGTTCTTTATAAATCCGAATTTTTATGAAAATTTTTTCAATTCGCAGCATTTTCCAAAAGTTGTAGGACAAATTCAGTTAATTTAAAAAGTTATTTAGAAGTTCTGAAAAAATTCCAAAATCATATTAAATTTAAAAAAAAAAATAAAATGTATTTTAGATTTCTCAAGATTCGAAGCCACTTTTATTTTTAAAAAAAGAAGAGTTTTGAGCTACTTGTTTAATAGAATCAATATGAGCATATATATAAT
>NC_046661.1:90919815-90922389 GCF_010883055.1 Belonocnema kinseyi
TAGGAATCGGCTATATTTATTTGATATGAAAAGAAATAACCTCCATCTTGGTAGTAATGTAGTATAGTGGGAATCGACTATATGGTTGTAGCAATGTAGTATAGTAGGAATCAACTACATTTTTTCTACATTGATTACTTTAGTCTATTTCCCATTAATTTTAAAATTGCCCAAGTTCGTCGAGCAACCTCAGTGTGATATTAGAAACTACAGTTTATGTATTTTAAGTATCGGTAATCCGGGGGCTATTAGTGTATACAAACTAAAGTTTCTTTTAATTTCTTTAATTAATTAATTATTAGTTGATTACTAAATCCAAGTGATAGAAAGGAAAGTGCAAATTTAAAAAAAGAAAGATACAGAAAGTAAAAATGATTTTAATGACTCAATACAAATGATGCATTTAATGCTTTTTATATTATTGATTGATGAATTTATTATTTACTTTGAGGTTATTTTTTTTAATATGGGATATTATTTGTATAATAAAAGTTTATTATATATATATTCAAAATATCTCTATTCCAATTTCATATTGTTTTAATGTTTTCGATGTTTGTTAATATGGTTTAAGTTTTTATGAAATGATTTTAAAAGATAATTTATACTTCAAATTTTCAGAAAAATATAGGATCAAAATTTTTTTTATTTTTCAATGCGAATAATTTGTTACTACTTTTTATATTATAAACCCATAACTAACTATTGACTGATTGTATTTTTTCAAAAAAGTGAATATAATTTGTTTTTAAATGAAGTAACAAAAATGTATTATTTGCATTAAGGTTATGTGTTATGTTATTGGATACTGGCTATTATTTTTATAATAAAAATTTTTTTTTTTAAATATCTTCATTCAAATAATTTATTCTAAAGATTATGACTTTGTTATCATGATATTTGTTAATTAATTCTGTTCAAATTGGAATTTTCCGAAATTATTTCAAAAGCAATAAAAATATTCAGAAATTAAAGTTCAAGTTACAAAAAAAATTTAAGGTAAATATAATTTGATTTTTTTTAATGAAAATAAGTGCTTTAGGGTGGTTTTGTTTTAAACTATTTAATTAATTTCAAGCTAAGTAATTTTTACCGCAATATTGAATTACATAAAGATTAAATTTAAGACATTTCAAATTAAGCAACATAAATTGATTATTTAGTATAAAATCATGCAATTGAATATTCGCTATTACTTTTACAATAAAAATTTATTTTTTCTGTAGAATATATATATATATATATATATAAATTTTGTTGAAATTATTTTTAAAAGTTATTAATAAATTAAATATATAGAAATGTATTTCAAATTTTAAGAAAATATAATGTAAATATTATAAGAATGTTTGAATGAAAATGATTGTTTAAGGCTTTTTATGTTATTAGCTGATTAACAAATTAATAATTCATTTGATAAAAATTTATGATTTCTGAAATTATTTTAAAATGTTATTTATAAATCAAATTTTTAGTAATGAAAGTTCCAATTTTAAAAAAATGATGTGAACTCAAAAATATTTGAGTGCTTTAGTGATATGTTTAATGTTTCACATATTGTGAAATAATTAATCAATTATCAGATCATAAATTTGTTCAAAACATCAAATTAAATAAAGAATCGAATTTACTTTCTGAAAAGTAGGTAACATAAATTGATACCTTATTCGATGGTTATATAATTGCATATTGGAAATACTAAAAATAATTTGCACTGAAAATAATTTTTTAATGCTTTTTATGTTATGAGGTGATTAATTACTTATTCTATGATTAGTTTTTTTACAATATTAAATAAGATAAAGATTGAATTTCAATATTTGTCTATTTAGCAACGGAAGTTAATTATTTATCTTAAGGTCATGTGATTAAATATTTGATATAATTTGTATCTTAAGAGTTTATTTATTTTTTACCTATCTCTATTAAAACTATATGATTTTTTGAAATGCTTTTGATATTGTGAAGTGAGTATCTTGATTCAATTTTCAAAATTATATTTACATGTGTTTTTTTAAATTAGTGTAAAAGTATATTATTCATTAATTTTTTCATAAATGAAGAACAAATAAATAATTATTCGAAAATTGGTTTAATGATGTAAATGAACACAATGGTTAGCACGCGCGTCTGCCGTCACATGATAATCTAGTATTATTTCAAATGGAAAAATGTTTAGCTTTAGAGTTAAATTTTTTTTCGACCATGAAAAATATTTGCGAACCTGCAAAAACCGGAAAATGACCCGGAATTTTATTCTTCGAGTAAAAAAGCCACCCTGAATATGATTCACTTCAGCAAAACTAATGTCCTCTTTAGTCATTACTTATTATTTTAACCGGAATCAGTCGAGCGGGACAAATTGCGTACTTTAGCAATTATGTTCTACTTCGAATGTAGTTTGTGGATACAAAACATCGGTCAAATACGAAATATTTTCTATTGTGTCACCTCTTTTAACATAAAACAGAATTCAGGATGCTTGACTTAACCGATTAAGTTCCAGCCGGACACATTTTCAACATCTTTTCAAACTCTCCATACACTATCAAAACGGTCCTTAAAAAAATTGAG
>NC_046661.1:90922489-90923778 GCF_010883055.1 Belonocnema kinseyi
ACTGAAATGTTCCTTTTTTTTACTAAAAATTGATCTGTTTGACTATTTAAACTACCATCAACTCAGGTTTAAGAACCTTTGAAAAAGGTACGCATGTGTACTGAAACGTCAGGCAGTTTTGTAAAGGAGTTTTTTCTATTAAATGAATATCTGAGTTTCGAAGAACATGTTTTTTTGACTCATATTTATTTTTTGATTCACGATTGGACCGTAAGACATAAAGAATTTGAAATCTACGATTTGAAATCAATAAATATCAACGGTCGAAGAAAGGATTGATTTGTTTCATCAAATCATTTTACATTTAGAAGTATTAAATTAAAAACATTTAATTTTCAATATTTCTAACTTAAAATTGCTGAAAATAATATAATTAAAATGTTTTTAAAGTTCATTGATTGATTATTTAATTTAGAACAGTGAAAATGATAACGCGGATTTAAATTTGTGGTACTGAATTTAGATCTTTGAACTTTACAATTTATAAAAGTTAAAACGTAAAATTTTTCTGTTTGCCTGCGTTTCATTAAAAATTGCTTAATTGAAAAGCGCTAGTAAGTAACTTCCATTTTATACGTGTAAATTATTCAGAATTTAAACATATAATTTTTTTATTTAAAAAATTTTAAAATTTAGTTTTAATTATTACAAAATTCAAGAGTTTCACTTTGTTTTCTTTTATATGAAAAGAGCTAAACTCAAACTTGGTAGTAATGTAGTATAGTAGGAATCAATTATACAGTTGTAGCAATGTAGTATATTAGGAATCAGCTACATTTTCGTGGTAAGAAAAGAGGTTACTTGCATCTTGGTAGTAATGTAGTAAAGTAGGAATCGACTATATTGTTGTCGCAATGTAGTATAATAAGTAATCGGCTGCATTTCCTTTGTATAAAAAGAGGTAACCTCCATCTTAGTAGTAATGTAGTATAATAGGAATCGACTATGTGGTTGTAACAATGTAGTATAGTAGGAATCGGCTACATTTTCTTGGTATAAAAAGAGGTAACCTCCATCTTGATAGTAATACAGTATAGTAGGAATCTACTATATGGGTTTAGCAATATATTATAGAAGGAAACCTTCATTTATTTTATTTGAAAAGAGTCACGCCCCTCTTTTTCGTAATGTAGTATAGTAGGAATTGACTAGATGATTGTAGCATTGTAGTATAGTAGGAATCGAACATATAGTTGTAGCAATGTAGTATAGTAGGAATCGGCTATATTTATTTGATATGAAAAGAAATAACCTCCATCTTGGTAGTAATGTAGTATAGTGGGAATCGA
>NC_046661.1:90923878-90931433 GCF_010883055.1 Belonocnema kinseyi
TTTAAAAAATGTAGTGTAATCGATTGAAGTCTCAAAAAATTTTTTGAGACTTCAAAAAATGACTAAATTTTAATTAATTTTCTTAAAACTATTGACTGAAATTTTCCTTTTTTTTACTAAAAATTGATCTGTTTGACTATTTAAACTACCATCAACTCAGGTTAAAGAACCTTTGAAAAAGGTACGCATGTGTACTAAAACGTCAGGAGGTTTTGTAAAGGAGTTTTTTCTATTAAATGAATATCTGAGTTTCGAAGAACATGTTTTTTTGACTCATATTTATTTTTTGATTCACGATTGGACCGTAAGACATAAAGAATTTGAAATCTACGATTTGAAATCAATACTTCTAAAATCAGAAGCTCAATTATTATCATTTTAATCTTCTTAAACATCCTTGGAAAGCTTTAAAATTTTGTTTAAAAATCTTCAGAATTCTAGAAGCTGTTTTCAATTTTTTCAAGTTGACAATTATTTTTGAAGATTTTTAAGAAATTCTAAATCTCTTTCAAAATCAGTCTAAGAAAATTTTGCTGTTCCTACCACAATTTCGGTGCCAGTAGCCACAGCCAAATTTAAAACAAAATGCAGATTTTCGCAGATTGCAAGTACAAAATCTAGAAGCTTTTCAAGGATTAAGAAAGGCTTCAAAGAAATAAAAACATTTTCTTAAGATTACTATAAAAATAAAAAATTATTTTTCTTCTCTTTTTAGAAAGTACTGGAAATTTGAAAAAAACTTTCTTAAAAATATTCCAGATTCTCTTTTGACAAATTTGAAAACCCTTTAAAAGCTTTTTTAATGTTCTTTTAAAATAATTATTCAAAATGAAAGATCGCTTTTAATTTTTCTAGGAGTTTTGAGAGAATATCTCTTTATTCTTTTAATGCCTTTCACAATTCTTTAACATCTTCCAAATTTTTAGATTGAAATCTGTTTAATCATAATTTTGTTTTAACTTAGGCTGTGGTTATCTGCGCCGAAATTTCGGTACAAATAGACAAATTTTTGTGATGGCTTTTTATGTCAAACAATTCAGTTTCATAATTTTTACTTTTAAATATTGGGCTTTAATTTATTAACTCAAATGAACAGTAAAATGTTGCTAAATATTAAATATCTTTTCTTCTTCTTAATTAAAAACGTTCAAAATTAGTGGGTTAAAAATTGAATATTTTAGACTGAAAAAAATATTTTAAACTTAAGGAACGCATTTAATTACCTAATATTATTATGAAGCTATTTTCATTTTAAAAATCCAATTTTAAAATAATTTATTTAATTGTATTTACAGTTGATAAAATAAAAATGTTTTTGATCAAAAATTTTCAACTTAAAATTCTTTTAATTTTCAATTGCTTAAGTCTTCAAGACTGCATTTTGAAATTTTTTCATTTAAAATGTACACTTAAAAATAATAATCGAATACCGAAAATTTTTTTATTAAAAGATTTTTAAATTGGGCATTGTAAACTGAATGATATAATAATTGAAAAAAAATCAACTAATTATTTTTAAAAACTTTGTGAAAAAAATTGTAAAATTTCCGGTTAATAATAAATTCAGTGTTAATTCCATAATATTATATTTTTTATAAAAGAGGCATTAGAGAGGAATCTTTTTTAATTTTTCTCCTAAGAAATATTTTTGCTTGAAGATTAAATAAAATGGGTTTGTGAAAAGAATTAACCTGACCTCGTTTTGTGTGCGCTCTTTCAATTTTTTACTAGCAAGAAGAGTGAGGTAAATAGATGTTGTATTCGTATACGAGTTCGCATCATTAGCAGTGAATTTTCCGGTTTGCAGAATCCCATTACTTGAAGGGCTTTTCATTATTTTGTATGCAAGAAGAAATTATTATGTAAGGTTAGCAGTTTAATTTAAAAAAATAATTTTTTTGTATTTCAAATAATTTTTATATGTAGAAGACATTTTATAAACTATAATTTGCATTATTATTAATTTTTTAATTATAACATTTTTTAAACTATAAAATTAAAGGCTTTAGCTATAAATAAACTAAACTAAACTATGTTTCACTTGTTCAATTTTTTGTTGTCTGAATATTTAACAATTCTTGTCTAATTTCTAAGGCTTCAAAATTTATTGCAAAAATTTCAAAAATATTAAATTACTTAAATTTGAGCCTCGTATTTTAAGCTTGTCTAATTTATAAAGTCTTATATTATTTTTTAAAAATTTTTATTTGATTGAAATTTGTTAAATTTAGAATTAAAGCTTAATTTAAAATTATAAACTATTTTTTTATTTCGTATACAATTTTGAAAGATTTAACATTGAAAAAAATGTGTATGATACCTGAAGTTCTTTTAATTTTGAACACTTTACGCTTGAAGTTGCTTATTTTGAGAGGATTTTAATTTTTAATTATCATATTCTAAACGTTTCGTAAAATTTCGAAATAAAATAGTTTAATTTTCAAAAAAAAAGAATTTCTGCCATAAAAGCCTAATTTTCAATACAATAAATATAATTTTCCATTTGAAAAAATTAATTTTCAACCAAGCAGTTGCATTATTAGCTAAGAAATTCAACTATCAAGCAATAAAGACGAATTTTCAACACGATAGTTGAACATTTAACAAAATAGTTAAATTTTCAATGGAAACAATTTTTTTTAAGAGAGTTGATTTAAATAATTTATTAATTAAAATATTATTATTATATTATTATTATATATTATTGTATTATTATATTATTATTAATTCATAATTTAATAATTTATTTTAATTTTAATTTATAAATAAAACTGGCTGAACCTCCAATCAAATAGATAAATTTTCAGTTATCAAATATAAATGTTTAGCATACTATTTGACTTTTTAGCAAAAAAATGCAGTTCCAACAAATAATATTACTTATTAAGAAAAAGGACAAATTTTCAAATAAAAGATTGAATTTTCGAAGCAGAAAATTAATTCTATCAAGAATGACGAATTTACAACGAAGTAAATTAATTTAAAACAATATTGTTTAATTTAGAATGTTAAAAGTTAAACTTCTTTGCTTACAACTATTTTTTTTTTTTGAAAATGGAATCCCTTTTTTTTTAATTTCACCATTTTCTTAAAAATTCTTTTTAAATAAAAAATTTAACTATTTGGTTAAAAGTTTCCCTATTTTATTGAAAATTTAATTTTTTTTGTTGAAAACTTTTTCAAGTTAGGAAATGGGTTCTTTAAAGAATTTTTACTGTTATTATCAATTTTTTGTCGAAAGGAAGCAATAAACAGTTGAATTTAACAAAAATTAACCTTTAAACAAAATATTATTATTCATAACACTCTTCTTTTATATAAATAATATGTATTTGTGCTTTGTATCCAATTTTTAATCAATCAAAATTTAAAACATTAAATGTTTAAACAATCTATTTCTTTTTCGTAACTATATTTTTCTAAATAAAACAGATATATAAAATATTATTTAAATCTTCTACATGGATGATATTAAATGTAGATTTTCTTTAAAATAGTTACTGAGACCTTTTTTTTAACTAATAATATTTAGAATTTGCTTTTATCAACAAATAAACAATTATGCTTGTAAACTTGCTTTAATTATTATCTCACGAACTAAAAAGTAAAAAAAAGTAAAAAATTTGTAAGAAAAAAATTCCACTATCTAGCATTACTATAGATGATAGTTATAAACAATAAAAGTTTGCTTAAATAATTATGTTTGTTAAATTCCGTCAATGATTACCTCGTTCTAAGTGAAAATTTGATCAAACCTAAGAAATTTTAGAAAAAATGCAACCATCTAGCATCATTATAAAAGAAGATAGATATAAACAATAATAACTTGTTTAGACAATTATTTTCGTTAAGTTTCATTATATCTCTACCTTCCTCTGAATGGAAAGTGGACAAAAAGTTCAGTATTTCAGAAAAACTCGCAACTTTCTAGCATTATTTAAAGAAAATAGTATACAAAATTAGAATTAAATGTTTAAACAATTATTTTGTTGAAATTGAAATAACAATTGGGTTATTATAATTTAAAGGTTGCTCAATATGGGACAATTTAAAAAAAACTGCATATTTCCAGCATTTCCATAAAATCTTTTTGTTATAGATAATAATAAATGGTTTAAACAATTATTTTGTTTAACTTAAGACAATGATCAGGTCATTATAATTTAAAGGTGGCTAAGTATTGGAAAACTGAAAAACTGCAAATTCCAAGCACTATTCTAAGAGATGATTCTTATTAAGAAAAATAAATCATTTAAACAATTAATTCTGTGAAATGTGATTGACTAATCCTTCATTTAATTTTAAAACTTTTAAATAAATTTAAGAATTCTGAAAAAGCCACTTTCTAGAACTATTCTAGAAGAATACTGCAGAAAACAATAACAAATTGTTTAAAAAATGTTACTAAAATCTACAATAATTTATTTATGAAATATTGTTTTATATAGTCTATAAATTACATTTTACTTCCGATAAAAAAATTTAAATTTTTAATATAAAATATAGTTTATTTATTATGTATTAATTTATTATTTACGATAATTAAAAGATTATTATTACCCTTCAATTTTGTTTAAGAAAATAAATTATAAAATACGTTATAAATTAACTTTATTGGATTAATGGAATTTAGTATTTAATGTATTAAAAACAATTTTAAATATTAAAAAAGCGCAATAAATAATAATTAGCGGAAGAAAAGCGCAAAATTTAATTTTTTACTTATGGGGTTTTTAGGAGTCTATAATATACACTTGTGGGGGTGATATTTAAAAAATTAATTTTTTATTTGTATTCCATGATTAATTGTGAAGAGAAATGCTGAATTTTAACTCAACCTAATATTGAATTTTCTGAATAACATTTACATAAACATATTTTTTTTACGTTTATGAAAATTCGAAAAAATAGCACCTGTAATAAGATGTTTACATGCATTTCTTAAACAATTTATTATTGTTTTTAGCAATTTTTTATAATATTAGAGTTAGAAAATCGTGTTTTTTTCAAAAATTGACAAATTTCTTCAATTTTGAAGTAGAATGTCGGAAATATTCAATTTCCTGTCCACTCTTTACTTAAGCTTTATTAATAATTATTTAAATTTACAGAAATAATTTTTTCAACAAATTATTGTTTTTACAAACTATCTTTCTTTATAGTAAAGATAGACATCTGAGTTTTTTTTTAATTTTCCACTTTTTGTCAACTTTTTACTTAATTAGTTAATGATTACTGCAATTTAGAAAGAAGTATTAATTTAAACAAAAAATGTTTTAGTAACAACTTTTAGGAAAATTTATATTTATCTTGAACCATGTAGTAAATTTAAAGAATATTTAAAACATTTGTTAAATTTTAGAAAAAAAAATTCACAAAAACAAAAGAGATTGTTTAAAATATGATTATTTGTAATGTTTATGTATTATTTGTTCACAACTTAAAAGTTTAATCAAAGTTAAATATTTAAGAAAAAACCAAAAATTTCTAGCGCTTACTTAATCGAAGATAGTTATAATAGTTATAAACAATATTAAATTTTTTAACCAACTATTTTTGTTAACTCGCATTAATTATGATCTCAGTGACTAAAAAGTGGACAAAAGTTAAAAATTTCAGAAAAAAACCGTAACTATCTTGCATTATTACAGATGATGATAATTATAAATAATAATAGTTTATTTTAGAAATTATTTTAGATAAACTTACAATTAAAAATTCAGTCACTTTAAGTGAAAAATAGACAAGTAGTTGAAATTTTGAGAAAAACCGCAAATTTCTACCATGAAACAAAGAGAACATTATTAACAACAAGAATAAATTGTTGCAACATTTATTTTTGTTAACTTGAATTAATTATTACTTTGCTCTACTTGAACAGTGAAAAAAGTTAAATACTTTAGAAAAAACCCCAAATATCTTACAGAAAAATATTTCTGTGAGCAATTATAATTTGTTTAAATAATTTTTGTTGCTAAATTGAATTAAATTTTGAATCATTTGAATTGCAAAGTGGACAAAAATCGAAAATTTTCAGAAAAAAACGCAATTCCTAGAATTTTTCAGAGACAATATTATTAACAATAATAGTAAATTATTTAAACAATTTTGTTTATAATTTTTATTAACTTTTACCTCACTTAAATTGGAAATCAGATAAAAGGTGGAAAATTGTTGAAAAAACAACGACTTTTCATCTTCATTTTTTCTTTTATGGGGTTTTTTGGGACCCCATAAAACCGACTTATAGTGGTGATATTTAAAAAGTAATATTCTATTCGCATTTTATGGCTAATTTAAAAGATTAATGTTGAGTTTCAACTCGATTTAGTTAATATTATCGATTCTGAATAAAATTGACAAAAAGGTCATATTTTCGTATGGGAAATACGTGTCAAGCTTAATGGGACTTTGGCTGACTCTAAAAACATTTTAAAAAAAGCATTTATTTCTGTGTGGATTCGAAAATATTTTCGGGTAGTACGCATAAAAATGAGTGGAAAAAAATTTACAATGCATTTCTGGACCACCCTAGTAACCACACACACACGCTCAAACACAAACCCATGCACACACACACACACTCATGCAATTATTTTTATAAATATAGATCATCGATATCCGCGTTACTTTGCTCTGTTTTTCCAAGTCACGCGTAACTTGTTGCATAAATAAATCATGAATCTAGAAGAGAGAAGGGGGATCACAAGTGTGTTTCTGGTCGCGTGCAGTCACGACTTGGCAATGTGAGGGAATCTCTACCTGAGAAATATTAGCAGAAACAAGTATACACGGATCTATTATAAATGGCGCGAACTTGTTGCATTAAATCAGACTTTCTTGAGGTTAGTCTCGTCCCGGGTTTGGAAAATCCTATCATTAATTATTTATCCCATGTGGATTCACGTCACTTTGTTTCTCCGGTACATGCAAGACTGTGAACACTTCACTGCTCCACACAAGTCTATACAAGCGTGAAGAAATTTTATGAGACCTTTCAATCTCGTCCAGTAATTAACACTCACACATGTACACTCACTTTTCCTTTATTTTCCCTGATAATTATCATTCAAAGAACAGTTGGTTCAGATTACTGAAATGATGAATTTTCCAGCAGGAAGAATAATTTTCTATAAAAAAAGACGAATTTTTTAAACCAAATACATTTGTTTTCAACAAAATGGTTAAATTTTTAAGTGAAAAGGACGAATTATGAATTATGATGAAATTTTATAAGACATTTTAATCTCGTCCAGTAATTAGCACTCACACATGTACACTCACTTTTCCTTCATTTTTCTCTGATAATTATTATTCAAAGAACAGTTGGTTTAGATTACTGAAAAGATGAATTTTCCAGCAGGAAGAGTAATTTTCTATAAAAAAGACGAATTTTCAACGAAACACATTAATTTTTAACAAAATTGTTAAATTTTTAAGTCAAAAGGACGATTGACGAATTATAAAGAAATTTTATGAGACCTTTCAATCTCGTCCAGTAATTAACACTCACACATGTACACTCACTTTTCCTTTATTTTCCCTGATAATTATC
>NC_046661.1:90931533-90942955 GCF_010883055.1 Belonocnema kinseyi
TCTCGTCCAGTAATTAACAATCACTTATCTACACTCACTTTTCCTTTATTTTACTTATTCAAAGTACATCTGGTTTAGATTACTGAAAAGATGAATTTTCCACCAGGAAGAATAATTTTCTATAAAAAGAAGACGAATTTTCAACGATACACATTAATTTTTTACGAAATATTTAAATTTTTAAGTCAAAAGGACGAATTACGAAATATGAAGAAATTTTATAAGACATTTTAATCTCGTCCAGTAATTAGCACTCACACATGTACACTCACTTTTCCTTTGTTTTCCCTGATAATTATCATTCAAAGAACATCTGGTTTAGATTACTGAAAAGATGAATTTTCCAGCAGGAAGAATAATTTTCTATAAAAAAAGACGAATTTTCAACGAAACACATTAATTTTTAACAAAATTGTTGAATTTTTATGTCAAAAGGACGAAATACAAATTATAAAGAAATTTTATAAGACCTTTTAACCTTGTCCAGTAATTCACACTCACTTATCTACACTCACTTTTCCTTTATTTTTCCCTGATAATTATTATTCAAAGAACATTTGCTTTAGATCACTGAAAAGATGAATTTTCCAGCAAGAAGAATAATTTTTTATAAAAAAGACAAATTCGTCAACGAAATATATAAATTTTTTATTAAATTGTTAAATTCTTATGTCTTTATATATTTTTATATTTTTATGTATAATAATTATAGAGAAATTTTATAAGACATTTTAACCTCGTCCAGTAGTTAACGCTCACTCATCTACACTCACTTTTTCTTAACTTTTCCCTGATCATTATTATTCAAAGAACATCTGGTTCAGATTACTGGAAAAATTCATTTTGCAGCAAAAAGATTTACGTTCTACCAAAAAGTACAAATTTTCAACAAAATGCATGAATTAAAGAAAAAATTCTTGAATACTGAAGCCAAAAGGACAAATGAAAAATTATGAAGAAATTTGTTAAGACCTTTTAACTTTGTTCAATAATTAACACTCACTTTTCCTTTATTTTTCCCTGAAAATTATTATTCAAAGAACAGCTGGTTAAGATCACTGAACAGGTGAATTTTCCAGAAAGAAGATTTATGTTATACCAAAAAACAAAAGTTGCTTATAAAATTCATTAACTTTTTAAAAAATGTTCGATTTAAAATACAAAAGGAAAACTGACCTAGAAAACGATTGAATATTTAAGAGAAAAATATGATTTTTCAAGAAAAAGTTAATTTTTTTGAAATTTTATGTTTCGGAAATTTTCCAAGTCATCAATTTTGTATTTTCGGAATTTCATTATTCGGAAATTTTCCAATTCAGGAATTTTATGATTCGGAAATTTTCTTATTCGGGAATTTTTCAGTTTGGGATTTTTATTATTTGGGAATTTTATTATTTGAAAATTTCATTATTCGGGAATTTTCGAATTCGGGAATTTTGTTAATCGGGATTTTTTCAATGTGTTATTATTATAAGCTGTTAGCTAATCCTATTATTGGAAAATTTTATCCGGGGATTGTATTATTCGTGAATTTAATTAATCGGGAATTTTTGAATTCGGGAATGTTATAAACTGCTTGAGAATTTTAATATTTGCGTATTTGATTATCCGGAAATGTTATTATTCGGGACTTTTCCCATTCATGAATATTCTTGTTGGGAAATTTTATTAATTGGGAATTTTACAAATTGGGAATTTTATCATTCGGGAATATTCTAATTCAGAAATTTTATTATTCGGGAATTTCCTTACTGGCAATTTTATTAATCAGGAATTTTTCAATTCGATAAGGTTATAAACTGTTAGGGAGTTTTAATATTCGGAAATGTTATTATTGGGTAAGTTTCCAAGTGAGCAATTTCATGATTCAGGAACGTTATCATTCGCAAATTTTTTAATCTTGGAATTTTATTATCTAGAAATATTTTTAGGGAACTTTTATCATTCGGAAATTCTGTTAATCTGAAAATGTTTAATTTAGTAATGTTATAAACTTTTCGGGAATTTTCCGAATCGGAAATTTAACAGTGTTGGCAATTTTATTATTCGAAAATGTTGTGATTTTTTAATTTTCCAAGTTGGGAATTTTATTATTCGAAAATCTTATTATTCAGAAATTTTAAAACTCGGTAATTTCCAGCGTCAGGAATTTAATAATTTGAACATTTTATTATGCGAGAATTTTTTAATTTGGGAATTTTATTTTTCGGGAATTTGATTATTCAGAAATGCTATTATTCGGTAATTTTTTAAATTGGAAATTTCATGATTCAGGAATTTTTTATTCAGAATTTTCTTTTCGGCGAATTTCGTTGATCGGGAATTTTTAAGTTTGGTAATGTTATAAACCGTGCAGGAATTTTAACATCGGGGAATTTTCGAAATCGGGAGTTTCACAGTGTGTGGAATTTTATAATTCGTGAAATTTTCGAAATAGGAAATTTTACAATGTCAGGAATATAATAATTCGGGAATGTTATTATTCGTAAATTTTCTAATTCGGGAATTTTACAGCGTTAGGAGTTTTATATTCGGGATTTTTCAGTCATCCTGAATTTTTAACCAAACAAAATGAATTCTGAACCATAAATATAATAGAAGAATATTCAACTAAAAGTAATTTGATTTAAAATGTTGGGTTCTATCAACTTAGTTCGCATTTTTTTGCGTTTTGTGTTCGAAAATATTCGACATTTTTAAAATTTTAATGTGATACTCGAAAATCTCGAGATACGATTTTCAAAATTTGGTAAGCGGGAAAAATCTTTTTTTTTTTAATCGCTCACTGTAAACGAAGTTTTGAAAAGAAAAAATTATTCTTGTGCTGAAAATACGCATTTATCAACAAGATTTGCAAAATAATATAACAGACTTCCTCTTCTTTTTTTCATAACAATATCAATAATGAAAAATTAAAAAATTTAAAAGTGAAAACTATTTGAATGTTTCAATAAAAATAATTTTCTAAAGCTTTAAATTATTTGAATTTTCAATGATTAAATAATTATTTAATAATTCTGTTAAAACCTAAATTTTCTTCATTTATTTCAAAAGAAATAAACATATTCAGAAATTAAAATAAAAAATATATATAATTAAAAATAAATTTATTGAAACTCAAATTTTCTGTAATTATTTCAAAAGAAATAAAAATATTCAGAAATTAAAATTAAAATAAAAAATATATGTATATAATTAAAAATAATTTTATTTTTTGAATGAAAATAATTGCTTGAGGCTTTTTATATTGTGAACTATTTAATTAATTTTTAGCGGAATAATTTTGAAAACAATATGGAATTACAGAAAGATTCGATTTAAGGTGTCTTAAATTAAGTAACATGAATTGATTATTTACTTTAAGATTATGTTATTTAATATTATCTTTTAATTTTACAATAAAAGTTTATTTTTTCTTTTGAATCCCTCTATTGCAATTATTATGTAATTTTCCTGCTTCTTGTCAAGTGAAATGAGTATTTAAATTCAATTTTCAAAATAATAATCAAATAATGTCCATTTTTCAAAAATAGTTTTAAAGGTTATTAATAAATAAAAAATATAGAAATTCTGTTTCAATTTTAAAGAAATTATGATGTAAAAATTATTAGAATGACGCAATGAAAATGATTGTTTAATGCTTTTTATGTTGTGAAGTGATTAACTTACTCTTAATTGATTATATCAAAACTTATGAATTCTGGAATTAGTTTTAAATGTTATTAATTAATCAAATTTTAGAAGTGAAAGTTCAAATTAGAAAAAAGATATTAAGTAAAAACTAATTGAAATCTTTAGTGAAAATTATAGTTAAATGCTTCTTACATTGTGAAATAATTAATTAAATATTAGGTGGATAATTTTTCAAAATATTAAATTAATTAAAGATTAGAATTTAATTTCTTATATAATATATAATTTGCATAATAAAAGTTTATTTATAATAAAAAATTCCTATTTCAATCACAATTTTTTCAAATGGTTCTGACGTGAAATGAGTATCTGCATTCCATGTTTTAATTACTAATAGTGATAGTAAATTTTACGTGACATGGATTCATTGAATACATTATTTTAGATTCTAATTCAGCGAAACTTTAAGTGGTGAAAAATTGAAAAAAATAAATAGAAATAAAAGAGATAAAAAAAATGAATGGATAAGTGTCAGGAAGCTGGCGTAGCGTGGGACGCATTGCTTTCAATGACACACAATGGGTCCTTCTGGCAAAATAAAAGTCGTCCCTACATACGGTCTTTTACTACTTTCCTGTCATCGAGTCTATCCGCTGAATTTTGCAATCTCCGGTGATATAGACATACTTTTTCAAGACTTTTTGGCAGCTAAGGTCACTCCCTATCTGATTTTCCAATCTACCATTGTCATTTACTTCCAATGACACATGTAGTTTCAAAATAATTAAAATTCTGTTTTAATGAATTCAGTTAAGCAGACAAGTAGTCTAGTCAATTAGCCTACAAGAAAGGGTTCCTTAGAGCGTAAAGTTCCAAAGAAAACAAGCCTTCTATAATCTAAATTTTGCATAATCTGTAATTTCAACCTTCATCCGTCTGTCAGATTAGATCTGGAATTTTAGATTTCCGGGAAAGAAAATCGAGTTTTTCCTTTCGTCAGTCAGAAAAATGTTTGAATGAAATAAATCCAGTAGACACAAAATTTGGCGATGTCTTAACGACATCGTTACGACATCGTTACGACAACTTTACGACATCCTATGTCCATGTCGTCAAGGTGTCTTTACGATATCGTAAAGAAGTCGAATGATTTGACGATGTCTTTGCGATATCAAAAAGACACCGAAACGACGTTAAAATAGGTCGTAAAGATGTCGTGAATACGTCGTAACGATGTCGTAAGGACGTCGCCAAATGTAGTGCCCACTGGGAATTCTTTCTTTCATATAGGGTTAAACAAATATTTTTTTGTTAAAAAAAGTCTTCTTTTTAATTCAAATAAAAATTATTTTTTTCAAATACCAAATTTTTTAACTTAAAAACAAATTTATTTGAATTCAATCAATTCTATCTTGGGTATGGGGTCAAAAAAATTTTTGATTCAAACAAAAATTTTTTTGATTGTGCAAAGAAATATTATGACTGGTCAAAGAAAACATGGAAATTAGGCATCCAATCATTTTGTTAAAAGTCCAATTTTTTTGTGAAAATTCAACTATTTTTGCAAAGCTTCCTCTTTGTTGTTTGAAAATTAAACTGCTTTGGTAGAAAATTCTTTGGTTAAAAACGCATATTTTGGTTTTGAAAGTTCAATAAAAATCTGCTTTTTTTTATACAAATTTTTTTTGGAAATTCGCTTTTGTTGAAAATTCTTGTTTTTTTAGAATATTAACCTTCATGTTTTGAAATACATGTTTTGGCTGAAGATTTATCTCCTTCTTTGGAAATTTAACTGATGTACTTTTACAAACTCAACCTTCCGTGTTGAACTCTTTTCTTGAAAATTAATTTTTTAAGATTCCTTATTTTATTTAAAAATGCATCTGTGGTTGAAAATTTATCTAGTTTACAAGAAACCTTTTTTCTTTTTTTGTGAGAATTAAATTTCTTAAATGAAAATGTAATTATTCAATTTCTTGCTGAAAATGCAACTGATTGTCTCTAAATCAATCTGGCTTAATTCAAGATTTAACAATTTGGTACGAAATTAAACTATTCGGTTGAAAATTAATTTTCTTGTTCACAATTATTAGTTTTATTTCAAATTTGATTATTTGCTTAAAAAATAAAATTTGTTTATGAAAATTTAAATTTTTAGTAAAAAATAAACTTTTTTGTTTAAAAATCATATCCTTATATTAAAAATTCAACCTTTTAGTTAAAAATTTATCTATTTTGTTAAAAGTTCGTATTTTTCAGTTGAAAATACTATTTTTTGGTAGCAAATTAATCTTCTGTCTTAAAAATTAATTTTTTAAGTTTAAATGTAACTGCTTGGTGAATAATAACATTCTTTTGATAAAAATTTATCTTTTGGGTGATAAATTAAATTTTTGTTTTAAATTATATTTTTGGGGTAAGAAATTAACCTTTTTGTAGAAAATTCGTCTTTTTAAAATTAAAACTAAGTAATTTTGTTATAAATTACTGCATTTTGTTGAAAATTAATATTTTTCTGGAAAACTGATCTTTTTAGTTAAAAATGTAACTATTTGGATAAAAACTAATTTTGTTGGTTAAAAATTTAACAAGTTCTTTGAAAGTTAAATAAGTTTGTTAAAAATGCATATTTTTTCCAGATATACCTCTTTGGTTTAAAATTAAACATTTTAGTTGAATATTTATTTTTTAAGTTTTAAAAAAAATTTTTTGTTGTTGTCGAGAATCAATATTACTAAACGAAAAATCCTTTTTGGTTTTGAAATAATGTGGTTTGTTTGAGGATTCAACAATTTCATAAAAAATTAAAATATTTGCTTAAAAACGAATTTTGTGTTTAAAAATTATCATTTTTTGACTGAAGATTCATCTCCTTCCTTGGAAATTTAACGGATGTACTTTTACAAACTCAACCTTCCGGGTTGAACTCTTTTCTTGAAAATTAATTATTTTAAGATTGATAATTCTATTTAAAAATGCATCTGTGCTTGAAAATTCATCTATTTTACAAGAAACCTTTTTTCTTTTTTTATGAGAATTAATTTTTTTAATTGAAAATGTATTTATTAAATTTCTTGCTGAAAATTGACATTTTTGATTTTTTTGTAATTCGTCTTCTTTGATCGAAAACTAATCTCTTTGGTTTAAAAATTTTCCTTTTTGGTAAAAAATTGAACTATTTGTCTCTAAATTAATCTGGCTTAATTCAAGATTTAACAATTTGGCACAAAATTAAACTATTCGGTTGAAAATTAAGTTTCTTGTTCAAAATTATTAGTTTTGGTTCAAATTTTATTATTCGGTTAAAAAATAAAATGTGTTTATGAAAATTCAATTTTTTGGTAAAAAATAAACTTTTTTGTTAAAAAATCATATCCTCATATTCAAAATTCAACATTTTTGTTAAAAATTGATTTATTTTGTTGAACTTTCGTATTTTTCAGTTGAAACCCCTGTTTTTTTGTAGCAAATTAATCTTCTGGCGTAAAAATTAAGTTTTTAAGTTCAAATGTAACTGTTTGGTCGATAATAACATTATTTTAATGAAAATTTATCTTTTGGGTAGTAAATTAAATTTTGGTTTTAAATTATATTTTTAGGATAAGAAATTAACCTTTTTGTAGAGAATTCGTCTTTTTAAAATTAAAACTCAGTAGTTTTGTTAAAAACTAATATTTTTCCGGAAAACTGATCTTTTTAGTTAAAAATGTAACTATTTGGATAAAAACCAATTTTGTTGGTTGAAAATTTAAAAGTTCGTTGAAAGTTAAAGAAGTTTGTTAAAAATGCATATTTTTTCTAGATTCATCTCTTTGGCTTAAAATTAAACATTATTGTTGAATGTTCTTTTTTTTCTTATCAAGAATTAATATTACTAATAGAAAAATCCTTTTTGGTTTTGAAATAATGTGGTTTTTTAAGGATTTATGAATTTCGTAAAAAATTAAAAAATTGGTTTAAAAATTAATTTTGTGTTCGAAAATGATAATTTTTGGTTTAAATTGAACCATTTGGTTCAAAATAAAATAATATTATGAAATAAATTTTTTTGTAAAAAATGAACTTTTTGGTTAAAAAATCATATTTTCACCTTTTTTAACGGAAAATTAAATTTTTTATTAACAAAATTATATTTTTGGGGTTAAATATTAACCGTTTTGTAAATAATTCGTCCTTCTAATTTTAAAATTCAATAATTTTGTTAAAAAGTAATGCATTTTGTTCGAAATTGATGCATTTTGTTAAAAGTTAATCTTCATGCTGGAAAATTTATCTTTGTGGTTGAAAATGTACATATTTGGTTGAAAAATAATTTCTTTGATATAAAATTTTAAATTTTCGGTTAAAAGATAAAAAAGTTGGATAAAAATTAATTTATATCAAATTTTAACCCAGTAGCTGAATATTTTAAAACAAAATATGACTTTCTAAGACAATATTTGCATTTTCAACAGAATAATGAAATTTTCAACCAAAAACTAGAATTTTTGGGACGACCCAAAAGTCCCTAAAAAAATTATGAAATTCACAAAAGAAAATTAACGAATTAATTGTTTAAATTCGAGAATTTTCAAATTCGGTCATATTACAAACTGTTCGGGAAATCTTTATTGTTCGGGATTTTATTATTTGGTAACTTTATTGTTCGAGAACTTTATTATTCGGGAAATATTTCAGTTTTCGTTAAAAATCGAAATTTTTATTGAAAATTGATCTTTTCTAGTTAAAAGTTTATCCATTTTGTTAATCATTCATCTTTTTGAGTCGAAAATTAATTTTCTTGGTTGAAAATTCATACTTTTTGATGAAAAATTTAACATTTTTGTTCTAAATTATTCTGGTTTGTTGAGGATTCAACAAATTTGTACGGAAATTAAACTCGCCGGTTAAGAATGAATTTTTTTATTAAAAAAGGATATTTTCAGGTAAAATCTTTTTAGTTCAAAATACAAATTTTGGTTTCTAAATTAATCTGGTTTCTTTTAGTGGCAAAAAATTTAACTATTTGATTGAAAACTAAGTTTATTGCTAAAATTTTTGATTTGTGGTTTAAATTTAACCATTTGATTAAAAATAAAATATTTTTATGAAAATTTAATTTTTTCTTAAAAAATTAACTTTTTTGTTAAAAAATTTAATTTTCAGGTTAATAATTGTACCTTTTTAATAAAATTGATATTTTTTATTGAAAATTCTTATTTTTTGGTTCAAATTTAACTATTTGGTCAATTATCATAATAATTTGTCGAGAATTCACCTTTTTGGTGAAAAAATAAATTTTTTTACAAAAATTATATTTTCGGGGTAAGAAATTAATCGTTTAATAGATGATGGTTTTAAAAATTTATTTTTCCTAATTATAATTTATAGTTTCTTTTAAATACAACTTCATAGTTCTAAATTAAACTGTCTTGTTAGAGGATTAAATACTTTGGTAAGAAATTAACACGTTCGGTTCAAAAATAAGTTTTTTTTTGAAAATAATTATTTCAGGTTCAAAATGAGCTACTTGGTTAATAAATATAACATTTGTATGAAAATTTTATTTTTTTGTGAGAATAAGCTTTTCTGTTAAAAAATCGTTTTTTCTGGTTAAAAATTGCACATTTTTGATCAAATTGATTTTTTATTGTTATTAAAATCTCGTATTTTTAGGTTAAAAATTCTTTTTTGTTGGTAGAAAATTAATTTTATGAGTATGAAATTCATCTTTTTGCTTCAAATTTAATTGTTTGGTCAATTATTATATTATTTTGATGAAAATTTACATTTTTTGTGAATAATTAAATTTTGCTAAAAGAAAAATTATATTTTCGGGGCAAGGAATTAACCGTTTCGTAAATAATTCGTCCTTTTGAAATTTAAATTAAATAAGTTTCTTGTTAAAAATAATTATTTTGGATTTAAATTTAACTCTGTGGTTAATAATTAAACTATTTCTATGCAAATATAATTTTTTGGTAAAAATATACTTTTTTGTAGGAAAATCATATTTTCATTTTAAGAATTGATGTACTTTGCTCAAAATTCTTCTTTCTTGGTTAAATTTTGGTTTTGGTATCATATTAATCTTTGGGCTAGAAAATCGATCTTTATGGCTTACATGTAACAGGTTTAGTCAATAATTAAATTATTTGAATGAAAATGTACCTTTTTGGTGAAAAACTATTTTTTTTAAATTATATTTTCAGGGTAAAAAATTAACCGTTTTGTAAATAATTCGTCCTTTGGGCAAAGAAGTTCAACAATTTTGCTGAAAATTAATGCATTTTGTTAAAAATTAATCTTTTTATTGGAAAATAAAGTTGAACAAAAATTCATATTTTTCCAGTTTTCCTTCTTTAGTTTTAAATTTAACTTTTTCGTTGAAAATTTGTTTTTGTTTTTTTAGTCCAGAATTATTCTTTCTAAAAGAAAAATCCTTTTTGATTCTTAATTAATGCGTTTTGTGTGAGAATTCAACAGTTTGGTAAAAAATTAAACTATTCTGTTGAAAATTAAGTTTCTTGTCAAAAAAGATTATTTTGGGTTTAAATTTAACTATCTGGTTTTAAAAAATACCGTTTCTTAAACAATAATTTTTTTGTGAAAAATAAACTTTTTGGTTGGAAAATCATATTTTGAGGTTGAAAATTAATGTATTTTTTTGCAATTTTTTTTTATTTGTAGAAAATTAATGTTCTGACTAGAAAAGTCTTTTTTTTAAATGTAATTTTTTGGCCGAGAATTACATTATTTTAATGAAAATTTTCCTTTTTAACGCAAAATTTAATTTGTCTAAAACACGATATTTTCTTGGTAAAAAAATTAATGTTTTGTGGATAATTAGACCTTTTTTCTTCAAAATTGAACATTTTAGTTAAAAATTCCTATTTTTACAGAAAGTTCCTCCTTTTTCGTAGAAAATTAATCATCTGGCTAGAAAATTCATCTTTTGGGTTGAAGATTTAATTATTTTTTCACTGATTAAAATACTTTGATAAAAATTGCACTTCTTACATAAATTAAAATTTTTTTAAATTACATTTCCGGTAAAAAATTTAAGATAAAATTCATTTCAAATCAGGCAGGTTCTACACTTAAAGTTGAAGATTCTCTCGGTGACGAAATATGTCGTTTTTTAGATAAAATTAGGTGATATGTATTTTTGCGATTTGTCACATTTTTTATAGAGTTATGCGTATTTGAATTTCTGGCTTTGTTTTTTGTAAAAATCCAAATTTTTTCTTTAAATTTACATAACTTTTGACCTAATTGAGATTCTTCAGATTTCTTTTCAGATTCTGAAAATACTAAAAGTCAATTTTCTCAAAAAACCCACATTTATGTTTTTTTTCGATTTTTTTAGAATTGTACTATTATGAGGTAAATACCTTTTGAAGTTTGTGGGGGCGAAATTGCTTATTTATGATATCTTGCACTATTTCCGAGAAAAATAAAAAAATCAATATTTAAGAAAAATGTATGTTCGAATAAGGACAACTTCCTGTGAATTTTACGTGGGCTAAACAATTTTAATCGTCAGAAAATTATTTTTCATAAGATAAAATTTTTTGCTGAAACAATTTAGGTTAAAAAATAGTGCCAAGACAAGAAATTGTTTGACTAAAAACTTTTTTAATCAATATGTACTTAAATATATTTCACATTTATCCAGATATTTGGTGTCGTTTTTTCAAACAAATTCAATATTTTCATTTTGAATTATATTTTTTACGACTAAAGCAAAAACTACGTGTAATATCAAAAATTATAACTCTTTTTTGGATGAACAATTTTTGTCTCATTT
>NC_046661.1:90943055-90944627 GCF_010883055.1 Belonocnema kinseyi
TACACACCCAAGGGAGAAAAAATAGGTAAAGAAAAATAAGGGGTCATTACAGATAAAAAAATTATTTTTTCTCCAAAAAGAACGAATTTTTAGTGAAAAAGTTGGATTGTAAACTAAAGAGGTGAATCCTAAAAAATATGGGTTATTATTAAACTAGTTTAGCGAGAAACTTCATTTATAAGAAAATGGAGTAATTCTTAGCAAGATTGTTGAATTTTGAAGCCAAAATGACAATTTATATACAAAACGGTTACGATCAAATCCGTTTCAAATCAGACAGGTTCTACACTTGAAGTTGAAGAATTTCTCGGGGACGAAATTAGATGATAACTATTTTTGTGATTTGGGACATAAAATTTTTTGCCTATTTTTTTTTTGTCAATTTTTTTTTTAATTTGTACTATCATGAGACAACCTTGTGAGTTGAATTTAAAAATATATATATTTTGCACCGTTAAGAAAGCTCTACAAAAAGTGTTTTGTCAAATTTATGGTATCTTGCAACATTTCCTAAAAAATGCAATTTTCATCAACAAAATTTTGTTATACTTTTGCACTTCAGTCCCGAAAGTTTTAACATCGGTGATTTCTTCCAAGTGTGAATGTTTTAGATTGTGTTCAGTAGCAAAATATTAAAATATGTACTCAATTCTATCGCAAGCTCGTTTTCCATGTCCCGTAACAGAGAAAATTTATTTCCTGTTAACTGGTGATTTTGATAACTCATGAAATTGAAAATATGGGCCCAGGTATTATCTATTTTTACATTCTCATCCGAGAAGGTATTAGATTTGTGTAAAATTTGACCCCCCCCCCCCCCCCCCCCCCAATGTTTGAAAAAATGTCTACATTTTGAGACCCTCTGAAACCGAAACACAGGTTTTTATGAATGTGTCTGTCTGTATGTCTGTATGTCTGTCTGTCTGTGAACACGATAACTTTTGAAAAAATTAATCTATTAGATTGCCCTTTGGCACACTCGTTTAGTGTCCTAAATTAAAGGTCAAGTTCGTTAGCCAGCCATTTTGGATAAAAATTCAAAAAGTGGGCACATTTTGAATATTTTTGATACCACTTTTTTAAAAATTTCAAAATTCTCTGTAAGGTTATTTATAGTATTCAAAAAGTTGAACAATTTATCCTAATGACTTTTTTTGAAAAATCAAAAATTACCAGAGTTAAAGCATTTTCAAAATCCAAAAAAACAAATTAAAATTAACATTTTAAGCCAAACAACGCATGATACGAAAAAAAGTCAAGAGAAAAAAAACATTACTTTTTGAAAGCCCCACAACATAACGATAACAATTTTTTTAATTTGGTCAAAAAGTTAAAAATTCCAAATTTGATCGTACCAGAATTTTTTGAAACCACCTTTTTTCAAGATTTAAAAATTGTACGTACGGTTATTTATAGTACTCAGAAACTCAAACAATTTATTCTCATGACTTTTTTCTATAAAAAGAAATTATCAGAGTTAGAGTATTTTCAAAATCCAAAAGAAAAACAAACTGAAATGAACATTTTAAGCCAAACAACGCATGATATGAAAAAAAGCCAAAAAAAGATAAA
>NC_046661.1:90944727-90957886 GCF_010883055.1 Belonocnema kinseyi
TAAGCGAGTTATGCAATGCATTGTTTACTAGTGCTATTTCAATACAATCACATGAACTCTCTGTAAATGTATGTGTGTATGTATGTGTGTGTGTTTGTGTGTATGTGTGTGTATGTGTGTGTTTTAACGTTCCCGTTAGATAAATGTTCATTGTGGGGGAGAAATGTCTCAACGAATCCTTGGCACGTACGGGTTATATGGGAGTGTAGGTATGACTGGTACAAATGTGTGAAGGGTTTCACCAATGCAAATATGAGATTCTCATGGGACTATTCTAAGAGTCTGTTTCTATGGGGTATAGATAATAAGTGCAGAAATGACGACTTTGAAGTAACCGCGATTATACAATATACTTCCATACGTTTCCACATTTTTTATCGTTTTTATCTGATTTTTATAGAATATTAAAGAGAAATGTCATTTTAAAATAAATAATTAAATATTAACTTTTTAAAAAGAATTCCTGAAAATAAAATCAAGAATCTAATGACCAAATGGACAACCATCACAAAATGTTCCCATTGGAATCTGAAAAAAGGAAATCTTCTCTCCCCTCCCTTCCCTCTAACAAAGAAAACAAGAAAAGAAAATTATTCATCCTTACTTCGGACGAAAATAAAAAGGAGGATTCTTGATTTTATTTTCAGGAATTCTTTTTATCAATTTGATTATTGGACGTTAAAAAGTATTTCACATTAGATTGTTTTCCTATTTAAATATCCTAAATCTTAATTTGGCTGACTTGGATTGGAGGTCATTTTTATTTTAGGTTTGTTTGGGGCTGCTTTGCCTTTTAAACTTTCACTTGATTCTCAGTTATTTTCATTTTATTTTTATTTTATTTATTTTTTATTTATTTATATTTTTTTCAGTTGATTTTATGTTTGTTTTATTTTTATTTCATTTTATTTTTATTTTATATTATATTATATATTTTTTGCCTTGATAAGGGTGCTGTATGAGTTCCGAAACGTTGGTGATTATGATATATATTTTTTAAATGTTTTTATTGGGATTTGATAATGGTGGGTATGAAATGGACGAAAGGAAGAAAAAAAAGGAAAAAAAAAGAGAAGGAAGGGGATTTGGTTAGTTGCCTTCTCATTTTTCTTTCCTCCTCTTTATTGTCGTCCGAAGAAAAGATGAATAATTTTCTTTTCTTGTTTTCTTTTATAGAGGGAAGGGAGGGGAGAGAAGTGTTCCCTTTTTTTCAGATTTCAATGGGAAAATTTTGTGGTGGTTGTCCATTTGGTCGTTAGATTCTTGATTTTATTTTCAGGAATTCTTTTTATCAATTTGATTATTGGACGTTAAAAAATGATTTTACATTATATTGTTTTCCTATTAAAATATCCTAAATTTTAGTTAACTTTTTGTTACTTATTCTAAAATCTAATTAATTATCGGCAAAAAAAACGAATTTTCAAAAAAAAAAGATTGACTTTGCACCAAAGAGGAGAATCTGGAAAAATATTTATTTTTATCAAATTATTTTCACTTTCAACCCATTAGTTGAATTTTCATTTAAAAATTTTTTTATTAATTTTGAAATCAAAAGGATAAATTATCAACGAAACGGTTAATTTTCCACCCCAAAACATTATTTTTTTTAGAAAAATTTTATTTTCCAACAAAAAAGTACATTTTCATAAAAAATGTTGAATCATTGACAACAAGAAATTAAATTTTCATAAAAATATTATATTCAAGAAGAATTTTTCTGCTCGGAAAATTCATTCTCGATTAAAAAAAGAACGATTTTTCAACGAAAAAGTTTAATTTAGCACCAAAGAGGAGAATCTAGAAAAAATATTTATTTTTATCAAATCATTTTAACTTTCAACCCATTAGTTGAATATTCATTCTTAATTTTTTATTCATTTTTTAATTAATTTTTAACAAAATTGCTTAATTTTAATATCAAAAGAACGAATCATCAACAAAACGGTTGATTTTTTACCAAAAAAATATTTTTTTTTTCGAAAAATTTAAGTTTTCACCAAAAAGGTAAATTTTCATCAAAACAATTATTGACCGAACAGTTAAATTTAGACTAAAAGGATGAAATTTCTAGCCGGAAGATTAACTTGCTATAAAAAACCCAGGATTTTCAACAAAAAAAAACGAAAGTGTTCTGAAAGTGTTTTAATTCAGAAACCACAAAGATGATTCGTTCAGCCAAAATATTAATTTTTAAAAATGCAAATAATAAATAATAAATTGAATACAAATATTTAAACTTAACCAAAAATATAAATTTTGATTGAAAAATTAAATTTTCAGCCAAGTTTTCAGCAAAGTTCAGTTTAAAATTTATTTCTTTGGTTGAAAATGTAGCTATTTTTTGGAAAATTCGTTTTCTATCTGATTGAAAACTATTTTCTTAACTAAGAATGTAACTATTAATTTTTGGTCGAAAATTAATATTTTGTGTTCAAAATCGATTAATTGAATGCTCAGTTGATTTGAAGATTCATCTCCTTGGTTCGAAATTCAATTATTCTCTTTTTAGAAAATTAATCTTTTGGGTTAAAGGTTGTCCCTTGGGTTAAACTCTTTTGTTACCATTTTTTCACGATTTGTCATTTCAGATAAAAATTTATCTGTTTGGTTGAAAATATAACTATCTTTTTGAAAATTCGCTTTTTTCATTTCAAAATTAATTTTTTTTCAGTTAATCTTTTTTGATAAAATTATTCTTTTTTTGATTACTATCTTTTTTTCAAAAAATTTAATTTTCCACCAAGAAGGTAATTTTTAATCAAAACAATTTAATCATTGACCAAAAATTTAAAGTTGAACTAAAAGAATGAATTTTCTATCCATCAGATTAATTGTCTATCAAAAAAGGAATTTTTTTACGAAAAAATAAGAATTTTAAACAAAATATTTCAATTTTAACAGAAAGGTTCAATTTTCAATATAAAAATATGATTTTTTAACAAAAAAGTTTATTTTTTACTAATAAATTTAATTTTCATAAAAATATTGTATTTTTTAACAAAATGGTTGAACCCTCGAACAAAGCAGGTTAATTTATATAAAAAAAAGTTTTATTTTTAACCAAAAAGTTTTTTGTACTAGAAAGATTCATTCTCGAATAAATAACGAACGAATTATTACCGAGAAAGTTTAATTTTAAACCAAATAGGTGAATCTGGAAAAAATTCATCAAACTAGTTTAACTTTCAACCCATTAGTTTAATTTTCATTTATCAATTTTACAATTATTTTAAATTAATTTCTAAATAAACTTGTTTAATTTTAGTATCAAAAGGACAAATTATCTACAAAAACGGTTAATTTTTCATCCATAGAATATAATTTTTTTAGAAAAAAATGTAGTTTTATCGAAAAGGTAAATTTACATCAAAAGAATTTATTCATTGACTAAATAGTTAAATTTGCATAAAAAAATTAGTTTCCTAGCCATTAGATTAATTTTTTACTAAAAAAAAGGAATTTTTAACGAAAAAAGTAAGCATTTTCCACAAAATACATAAATTTTAACAAAAAGGTTCAATTTTCAACATGAAAATATGATTTTCTAACGAAAAAAGTTTATTTTTCACCAAAAAATTAATTTTTTATAAAAATATTATATTTTGTAACCAAATAGTTAAACTTAAACCCGAAATAATCATTTTGAACCAAAAATTTAATTTTCAACTAAATAGTTTACTTTTTTTATCAAATGATTGAACCCTAAACCAAACTAAAATAATTTAGAACCTAAAAGTTGTAGTATTAACGAAGTAAGATTGTTCTACTAGAAAGATTCATTCTCGAAAAAAAATGATTTTTCAACGAAAAATTTTCATTTTAAACCAAAGAGGTGATTCTGGAAAAAAAAGAATTTTTATCAAACAGGTTTAACTTTTAACCAATTAGTTGAATTTTTAACTAAAATATGCGGTTTAAAATAAATGGTTAAACTTTCGAGGAAAAAGATCAATTTTTGAATAAAAAGGTTAGTTAAAAACAAAATACATTAATTTTCAATCCAACTGTTGAAGCTTATAGCAAAAAGGACGAATTATTAAGGAAACGATTTATTTTTTACCAATAATATTAAATTTTGTTAGAAAAATTTAATTTTTCACTAAAAAGGTAAATTTACATCAAAACAATTTATTTATTGACAAGAATCAATTTAAAAAAAACGTTCAATTTTCAATCTGAAAATACGATTCTTTTACCTAAAAGTTGATTATTCACAAAAATAATAAAAAAGATTAATTTCGAACCAAAAAGTTGGATTTTTAACTGAAAAGGATTTTTCGACTATGAAGGTTTATTCTCGATAAAAAAAATGAATTTTCAATGCAAAAGTTTGATTTTAAACCAAAGAGATGAATCTGGAAAATGAATTTTTATCAAACTGGTTTAAATTTTAACCAATTACTTGAATTTTTAATTTAAAAAATTAGTCTTTAACGAAATAGTTAAATTAGTATCCAAAGCGCTAAATTTTCCAGAAAAAATCTTAATTTTAAAATGACGAATTATCTACAAAGCGTTTAATTTTTCCCCAGAAATGTAATTTTGTAAGAGAAATTTATTTTACCACCAAAATAATAACTTTTCATCAAAATAATGTAATGATTGACCAAACAGTTAAATTTGAAACAAAAATATGAATTTTCCAGGTAGAAGATTAATTTCTTACCAAAGAAATGAAATGTTCTTCGAAAAAATACAAATTTTCAACAAAATACATCAATTTTAACCGAATAGTTTAACTTTTTACAAAATTGTTGAATTCGCGAACAAACAACATTAATTGAGAACTAAAAAGAATTTGTCGATTAGAAGATGAATTCTCGAGAAAAAAAAATTAATTTTTAACGAAAAAGTTTAAATTTTAAACCAAAGAGGTGAAACTGGTAATAATATAATTTCTATCGAACGTGTTTAACATTCAACCGACTTGTTGAGTATTTATCCAACAAAATTAGTTTTTAACCAAATAGTTAAAATTTGAACCCAAAAAATTATTTTTCCAGAAAAAATATTAATTGAAAAAAATGTATTAACTTTTAACAAAATAACTGAATTTCAATTTCAAAAGGATGAATTATTTACAAAACGGTTATTTTCTTACCCCGAAAATATACTTTCAAATAGAAATTTAATCTACCACCTAAAAGGTAAATTTTCATAAAAATAATTTAATTATTGACCAAACAGTTAAATTTAGACTAAAAAGATGAAATTTGTAGCCGGAATATTAACTAGCTATAAAAAGACCAAATTAAACTTAAATAAAAATTATGAATTTTGATTAAAAAATTAAATTTTCAGCCAAGAAAATTAATTTTTGACTAAAAAAGAATAATGTTTAACGAAATAAATAAATTCTCAACTAAAAATGATTAATTGAAATAAATATATTAATTTTTTACAAAAAATGAAATAATTACATTCTTATTTAAAAAGTTAATTCTCAAAAAAATAATTTTCAAAAAATTTAAAGGAAATTCGTTCTGTTTTTGGTAGAAAAGTTAATTTCTTAAATAAGAATTTAACCATTAGATTTTTCGTGTGAAATTGATATTTACTGATAGAAATTTATCAATTGACTGGTTAGAAAATCAGCAACTAAATTAAAATTGAAAATACTTTGTTAAAAAGACATTATTTTGCTTGAAGATTCATCTCTTTGGTTCAAAATTCAATTATTCTATTTTTAAAAAAAATTAATCTTTTGGGTTAAAGGTCGTCTCTTGGGATGAACTCTTTTGTTACATTTTTTCACGATTTGTCATTTTAGATGAAAATTTATCTGTTTGGTTGTAAATATAACAATCTTTTTGCAAATTCGTTTTTTTTTCTTAAAAATTAATTTTTTTTAGTTATTCTTTTTTTGTTTACTATTTGTTTATTTTGTTAAAATTTTTTTTTTTTTGGTCGAAAATTAATTTTATTATTTGAAGATTAACTTTTTTTGTTAAACATTTTTATTTTTGCTTCAAATTTAACTGTTGTTGTTGTTTTGCTGAAAATTCATTTTTTAAAGATTTTTCGGTTTAGTTAAAAATTCACATCTTTCTCCTTATTTAACCATTTTGCTGGAATCTCGTTTTTTAAAATCTAAGATTAATTTTTTTACCAAAAATTTATATGCGAATAAAAAAAAGAAGAATTTTCAAGTGAACATAATCTCCAAAAATTAATTTTAAAGAAAAGTGTTTCAACCAAAAGATGATTATTTAATCCGGAAGATTGATTTCCTAAAAATAGAATAGTTGAATTTTCAAGCAAGGTAATAAATCTTTAACCAAAAAATGTAGTTTTTACAGAAGATTTAAAATTTCAACAAAGTTGTTTAGTCTCTGAGCAAAAAAGATTACTTTTCCAAAGAATACTTGAATTTTGAAAAAAATAATACAGTTTTTAACAAATACTAAAAGTTTTAACTAAACGGGCTGCAATATAATAAGGTGTAATATATTGCTTCTGTCAAAGTGTTTTGTCGCTCAAATTTAACCCTCAAATGTCACACCTCCAAAAAATAACGTAGCTGACACTTGGGGTCTTTTGGACCCTAACGTTTTTAAGCTGTTGTAAAAAGTTTAATTTTGGATATTTTTGTTAAAATGTTTTTTTTTTTGGGTATTCTTTAACATCTCTGGTAAAGAATCAATCGGTATAGTAACTTAAATTTTAATTTTAACACTTTGAAAAACAATGAAAAATTAATGGCATTTACGGATTTTTACATTCGTTGAAAAATGGTCTGGGGTCGAATGGACCCCCAGTGTCATTTAAGGGTTGAACACAAGTGGCCAGGAGTTTCTATACTTTGGAGAGAAAAATATTATGAGCAGTATCCATTTGATCGCCGTCTACCTGCTTGACCTACCCTCTTCACTTAACTTCTCCTCACGTCGCTGAGTGAGCGCCAGCCGCTGTGTCTGAGCCTTGCTAGCGGGAATTCATTTGTTCTAATGGGAAATACAAGGCAAAATATATATATATTTTTTAATTTTATTATTTTTATCTTAAAAATCAGAATGAACGCTAGATGTTATTTGCCATTGCCAACCACAAACTAAAATATGCATCATGCTGCGATGATTCCTATTTAAGTAAGAGAAGTCGATTTATTAGTATATCAGAGTTTAAAAATGTTAATAATATAGGTAATTTACAAGTATTTATAACAAATAGCACTTAGTCTTAATTTAATCTTTTAAATGCAAGTGAGATATCGTTGAAATCGATCCTCACCGCTAATGGTCAGACATAGCGTCCCGCGTTCACTCAGCGACGTGAGGGGAAGTTAAGTAGAGGGGGCAACTGAAATAGGTAGACGGCGCACAAATAGAAATCGCTGAATATTATATCCCTTGCTTATTTCAGCCAGGTCCCAAATTTTTTCAACTTAAGCAAAACGGAATACAATGTAACCTGTCGCGCTGCATTTTACAAGACCAAACACAAAAGAAGCAACAGCAACATTTTTCGAAAAAAAAATCGTTTTGCTCCTGCGAAACAAATTGAATTTAGATTACGTGGTTCAAATATTACATTAGACAATGTATCCTCGTAGACGTATTATTTATGCGGTGAAAACCCGAGTAGTTTCAATCCCCTTTAAGGCTCGCGCTCAACGTACACTCATTGCATCCTCACCAATCGATATACTCAAATTGTGTATGAACGAAACGATCGTGCTTTCGCTAATCTGCGATCACCGCTTATGCGCCATTAGTCGATCACGAGCTCGAAACTTTCCCGCTATTACAATCGCGGCAGAGATGCGAAAGGAGGAACGTCGAATGCGGTCCAGAATGCCACAAATCGTCATAAGGGAAAGGAAAAACGAAAAGGGATCCAAAGTTTGAGATTTGCTCGACTTTGTCTCTATCTCGACTATATATTGGAGAGTTAACATCTGCAACCTCAAAACGCACATTCAGATCGAAACTTCATGTCAAAGCACATTTTTCCCCTTGAGAAATTCAAACTTTTCCAACTCTCAAAACTTTACTAGGTTAAGTTAATCTATCAAGAATCACTGAAGATGATAAAGTTTTATTCGAGTTTGATCTTCATGAAGAATCAGATTCAGTCCTGAAATTCAGTTTTACTATCCTCTTTAGGTAGTGACTTTTTAAGGAAGAAGGTTTTTTGTTTTAGGAATTGAAGGATCAGTTGAGAACTAGATAAGCGACATAATTGGTTTATGATTATATATGAAATTGCACGCATTTTTTCTCTAAACAGTTCAATTTTTAATCCGAAAATGTGAATTTTTAATAAAAGAGTTGAATTTGAAAAAAAATCCAACAAAATAGTACAATTTTGAAGCAAGAAAATGAAGATTCTACGCAAAAAGACTTTTCAGTTAAGAAATAAGGTTAATTTTAACCATATTTTGGAAGTTTGAGGAAAAAAAGACCCATTTTTTACAACAAATTAAGTGTTAGACCAAAAAGTTTAATTTTGTACGAAGCAGTTAAATCTTCAAAAAAAAAATAATAATAAATAAGTTTCCACAAGGTAATATCATGGTTAAACAAAAGGTTAATTTTCAAACAAAAGAAAATTAATTTTCAAAAATGTAGACAAATTCATAAGTAAGAAGATGAATCTATAAACAAGAAAGATTTTTCATTCATGAAAGAAAATAAATTTTAACCTAATCTTTAAGTTCTTTTTGAAAAAGATGAATTTGGTAGAAGCCAGTTAATTTGGCAGTAAACCAGTTTAGTTTTACCAGTTTAGTTTATTAAATTCTTTAAAGAAAATGATGAATTAAAAAAAATCCTAAAAAGTATACTTAATTTTAAAACAAATAGTTGCTATTTCCACCATAATATGCTGGAATTTTCTACCCAAAAAGAAATTAAAAAAAAACAATTGACACTTCAACAGTAAATTTAATTATCAGCAAAAAAACTATTTTTAATAAAATAAGCAAATTCATAACGAAGGAAAAGAATCTTAAAAAAATATATCTTTTAGTCAAAAATAAAAATAAATTCGAAACAAGTCTTTTTATAAAAGAAGAATATTTTAGAAAACAGTTAATTTTCAATAAAAAAGTTTATTTTTAATGAAACAGTTTATTTTTCTAACCAAATACTGGAATTTTGTTACCCGAAAGATTATTTCTTAACAAAACAGTTGAATTAAAAATAATTAATCAAACACCCGGAAATATAAATTTAAAAAAAAGTTAATTTTCTACAAAACATAAAAGAAAAATTTAAAAATAGCTACATTTTTCATCAACGAGATGAATCTTAAATTAAGAAAGATTTTTTCATCAAGAAAGAAACTAATTACAATGCAGAAATTTTTCACCTGAAAAGAAAACTTTTAGGGAAACAGTTAATATTTGAAGAATAAAGTCAATTTTCAAATAAAAAATGTGATTTTTCAACAAAAAAGTTAATTTTAAACGAAAAGAAAGGGACTTTCAACAAAATAGTTAAATTTTCAAGCAGAGGGTTGAATCTTGAACCAAGAAAGGTTTTTCTAAGAAAAAAGAATACTAATTTTGAAGAAAAAAAAACATTGAATTCTTGAAACAAAAAGAAGAATTAATAAAACAGTTTAATCTTAAACAATAAATTTTATTTTCAAACAAGTAGTTGATTTTTCAACCAAGAAGCTGAAATTTTCAATCCAAAAAGAACATTTTTAACACAACAGTTGATATTTTAACATCAAAGTTAAGTTTCAGCCCGAAAATGTGATTTCTTAACAAAAAAATTATTTAAAAAAATAAACAAGCTTATTGGTTACTTTTATAATCAGCCACCTGGCGGTAAAAACTTCATTTTTACGCAAATAGATAAAAGATACTACCTGGGAGAGAAAAAGGGGGTTAAAAAGATATAATTAAAATTAACAAAGAGATAGAAAAGGATAGAAAGCAATTTTAATTTCCAGAGTAATAGAAAAAGATTGACAAGGATAGACTATGGACAGGATGATATAGGGAAGAGTATAAAAAAGGAGAAACGTGAATTAAGAATTATAAAAAAATAGAAAAAGATAGACGTTGATAGATGTATGATAGGATGAGATAGGAATGGGGCTATTGAAAGAGATAAACGTCAAATGAGATTGACGAAGAGATAAAAAAGATTGACGTGGATAGACAAAATATAGAAAGAGACAAGGAAAAAAGTTTAAAAAAAAAATAAACGTGAATTGAGATTTATAAGATAAGATAATTTAAAGAATATTAAATAAGACATACGGGAATTAAGATTGAAAGAGAGATAGGAAAATATTAAAATGGATGGATAAAGGATAGGATAAGGTAGAAAAGAAGAGATTGAAAAAGATATACAAGAATTAGAGTCGACAGAGAGATAGAACAATATTTATGTGGATAAATAAAGGATAGGACGAGATAGAGGAGAAAATATTTAAAAAATAGATGTCAATTTAGATTGAAGAATAGAGAGAGAATATATAGACGTTTATAGACAGATCTATGTTATTCTTATAAATTAAATTTATATTTATGAAGGAGAGGTATGGAAAGAGAGAGGAGAAGTAAAAGAAGTATGGTAGGGAAATTAGAAGAACTAGAGGATGAAAAATAAGGGAAGTGATGGGATCGGATCTGTGGAATATGATAGGTGGGTAGGTAGGAGAAGTAAGTGTAAATGAGGGATGTAGTTTGTAGAGAAGTAAAGAAATGAGAAGTGGAAAAACGAGAAGTAAGGAAATTTGAGACAGCACGAAGTAGGAGAAATATGGGGATGGAATTAAGGGCAGTAGAGAATTAAGAAATAAAGGAAGTGAAGTGATTGGAAGTTTTGGATGTGAGGGACTGGAAACTAAGAGAGGTGAGTGCACGTACAGAATGTGGATAGTGAAAAAGTAGAGAAAAGAGAAGTATGGAAGTGGAATTCAGGGAAGCAGATGATCAATTAATAAAAAAAGTGATGGCATGGAAAGTGTGGGATGTGAGTGACTGGAAAGTAGAAGAAGTACCTGCAAGTGATAGATTTGAGTAGTAGGGAAGTATAAAAAGGAGAAATAAGGAAATCAAGAGAGTATAAAGTAGGAGAAGTATCAACATGGAATTCGGGGAAATAGATGATAAAATAATAAGAAAAGTGCTAGCATGGAAAGTGGGGATGTATGGGATTGGAAAGTAGGAGAAGTGAGTGCAAGGGAAGGATGTGCGTGGTGGGGAAGAAGCAAGGAAATTCAGGTGCAGAAAGTAGGAGAAGTGTGGGATGGGAAAAATGTGAGTTGTTGGGATGTACAAGAGGGAGAAGTAAGGGAAGTGAAGGGGGTGGTATCCATTGGGAATGAATGTCGAAGAATTGACAAGAGTTAAAGTAGATGTGGCAGAAGTAAGAAAATATTAGGAAAGACAAGTATGAGAATGGATGTAGACTTGTAGAGTAAGTAAAGAAAGAAGAAGTGAGGCAAGCGATGGGATTGAAAGTCTGGAATGTGAGGGGTATGTAATAAGGAGTAGGTAGTATAAGTATAGGGTGTGAGGGGAAGGAAAGTGAATAAAGGAGAAGTAGAGAAAGGAAAGTAAGAAAATTGATGAAATAATAAGTAGAAAAAGTGTGGGATGTAAAGAATGTAACGAGTTAGGATGTGAAGGAGGGAGAAGTGAAAGAAGTAAAGGGATTGAGAAACTGAAGGAGCGGAATACGTAAGGAATGAAAGTAGGGGAATTGGAAAAAGGGAAAGTAGATGAGGGAGAAGTAAAGAAAGGACGACAGAAGAAGTAGGAGAAATGTTTAAGCGGAATTAGAAGATGTAGAGGATGAAAGATTAAAGGAAATTATGTGATTAGAATTGTGGGATTTCAGGGATTGGGAAGTAGGGAGAAGTGAGTGTAAGTAGGTAAATTGAGAGAAGAGGAAGTAGAGAAAGTATAAGGAAAGTGAGGGGGTAGAAATTAAGAGAAATGAGGGATGTTAAGAATGTTAGGGGTTAAGATTTAGAGGAGGGAAAGTTAGATGAAGTGAAGGGTGAGAAAGTTCGGGTATGGGATGTGTGGGGAATGAATTTAGGATAGTTTTAGTTGTAGAAAATAAGCTACCAATTACTAATTTTCTACTAATTAAAATTCAGAGAGATAATTTGAACAATTTACGTAAGAAGCAAATTATTACAAAAGCACATAAAAAGTAAGCGGCAATTAGAAAATATTATTATTACCCACACATTTGCACCATTAAGGTTATGTTCAAAGACTAAGTAAAATTAATGTCACGACCTGGACGTGTATCGCGAGTAAGCGGACGATCGAGTTTAACTCGTGCAAGTATGACGTTTCCTTATGAAACCCTTACGATGTGAGACTTGTGACATTTCCTTATGAAATCGGCGTGACCACCACACATGTCGACTAATGGATAACTATTACGTAAATCATTTGAAATAAGTTTTTAACTATAATGGTGAATTTTTTAATAAGAGTTTCCAACAAAATAAATTAATTTCACATTGAATAGATAAACTTTCTATCAATAATTGAATATTTAATTTTTATTTAAAAAATTAATTTTTAATTATAATTGAAAAGAAATTTTAACAAAATAGTACATTTTTTACCCAAAAAATTTAATTTTGACCAAGAATAGTCGGATATTTTTATTGGATTAAATTCAGTCTAGTACAACAAAACGATGACTCTTCTACTATAAAAAATGACTCACATAAAATACTTGAATCTTTAACAAAATAATTAAATTTTCAACAAAATAGTTGAATTCTTTATCAAACAGCTGAATTTTCAACCAAGAAGATTAATGTTCGAACAAAAAACAAATTTTTGATCAAATACGTGAATTTTCAACCAGTCAGTTAAATTTTCAATTAAAAAAGATTACTCTTCAGTTTAAAATGAATTGTTTAGGAAATAATTAACTCTTAAGCAGAAAAAAAATTTACACAAGAATGCTACTTTGCAATTAAGCAATATTCGTTTTTAACGAAACTGTTTAATTTTTTAATAAAAAGATCATTTTTTAATAAAAAAATACCATCGTTAAATTTTAATTTAAAAAAAACGGATTTTGAACAGAAAATAGAGAATTTTCAACAAAAAATATTCTTAATAAAGAGAGTATCAGAAATTTTTAGGGAGACAAGAAGCAGGGTAAAGGTAGGAAAGCAAGTAGGAGATAGTTTCTGGTTGGTGAGAGGTGTGAGACAA
>NC_046661.1:90957986-90983902 GCF_010883055.1 Belonocnema kinseyi
AAGATTGTAAAAAATATATAGATGTAAACGGAAAGATTGTAAGGAATGGAAGTCATGTAAACCCTTAGGGGACACATTATGAATAAAGAAGAAGAAGAAGTATACCTTTTGAACCAAAAGTGGAATAATCAAATGTTTAGATAAAAAATTAATTTTTAGTAATGAAAAAACAAATATTCAACCAAATATTTTATTCTTCATAAAAGTAATTTAATTTTTGACCAAATTGTTTTGTTTGTCATAAAAAAATAGTTAGATTTCAAACAATTATATAAATTTTCAAGAAAAGGTTAATTCTGAAAATAATAATTAAATTCAAAACCAAATAATTAAATTCACGAATTCACGTATTGACTTTTATTGGGGAACCTAAAAAGAAGGGGTTAGGGGGGGGGGGCGCAAAAACGTAACTTTTATATGTTGCGGCATCCGACACCAGCCTGGGCAGAAATATTTATATTTTCGGACAAGTATCTGTCTGTCCATCGCACTTTTTTCCGGGAGGGGAATTAAGCGAAGCGCAAGTGAGGGGAATTGCAGAGGGGAAGGAAGTAAGGAGAATTGATGTTAGGGAAAGTAAAGTGTTAATTAATAGCGGTTAGGAAAATTGGGGGAAAGGGTTGAGGAAAATGGGGAGGCGGGAAGGGTTGGGTTAGTAGGAAAGTAAAGGTGAGTAGGAAATTGAAGGTTAGAAGGAAAGTAAGGGTGAGAAGCAGAGTGAGAATCAGTAGCAAAGTAAGGGTGAGTAGAAAAGTAAGTGTGAGTAGGGTTGGTAAAGTAGCGATGACAAGAGTGGGGACAGGAATTGGTAGAAAAAGAAGAAAAAAGGGGTATCAAACAAATTGATGAGAGGGAAATTAGAGGAGAGAGAATAACTGGAAGTGAGGAGAAGGATAGTATTACTATGAAGCGGAACAATTGAAAATTTGTACAAGAGGATGTGAGGGAGGGGATGCAATACTAAGGAGCAGAATTATGGAGAATTATTAGAGGGGATGAGAGAGGATGAATGGTAGAGTAGAAAGCAAGTAAGAAGAAGGGAAGTTTGTGTATTTGAGAGGAGAGGTGGAGAGGACTCGAGTTTGGGAAAGTAGGGTAATTAAAGAAATGAAAAGGAAGAAGTTTTTAGAAAAGTGAAGATAATTAAGGGTGGCAAAGTAGGGATCGGAACTTTGGGGAAAAGTTGCAGTGGAAGTAGAGAAAATGGTGGGGAAATAGACGAAATTTCGGGAAAGGAGGTGAAGAGATGGGTAATAGATGTAGAGAGAAGAAGTAGTAAAAGTGATAAAGGAAGTGAGAGGTGTGTAACTATTAAAGAAAAGCTTAAGTGAAATAAATAAAGAGGAGTAAACTAGTATGAGGGCGGGAGATTTAAGTGCCTTATTTAACATATTAAAATACGAAAAAATCATTTACAGTTACTTCTTATTACTGTTTTCTTACTTCTAAGCTAATTAAAAAAGCAGAAAGAAACTTTTGAAGTCAAATTTTAATTGAAATTAGTTTAATTAAACTTTTAAAGCCGACCCTCGACCGAGTCGGGAAATTGCTTCTGATTCTAAAGGAATATTGTGCCAATATTTCAACAACGGAAATATTAAATGAGTTTGCCCCCTACATCAGGCGGTACTCGTGATTATAATTTCGCCGATATGAAGCAATATTTGAAACATAAGGAATTGCTGAGAAATCAATGGGAACGACTGATTCAGAATTTCGTAACAGTCAATTCGATTACTGGAATGAGGTTTGGTAAGGTTGCTTTTTCGTTGAAGCTGCGTTACCACCTATGATGTGAGCATGTTATTAGTCTATTTCAAAGGGCTCTTTCTGATCAAACAAGGTTTACAAATTGCCTCGTTGCAACCTATATTTATTTTATGATAATTAGGATAGGCAGATTTAACCCAAGTTTTAACAAATCTCTGGCAATTTTAGATTATTGACCTTAAATATTTATAAGTCTTAAATTTATAAGTTAATAATTTATAAAAATGTATGAGTCTTTCATAAACTACGTTACTAATTTAGATATTTTACACCCACCCCATTTCCACGAATACCCTTTCTGATAACTGTAGTTTTTTATTACTACCCCCCCCCCCTCCCTCCAACTGAAAAGTAAATTAGCCCAAAAATTTATTGAAATATTGAAAAGTGGATGATTTTTCATGAAAATAGGGTATGAATAGAGTAATAAATTAATTTAAATAAAATTAATGTAATTAATATATTTAATATCTGAAAAGACGATTTTTGAATAAAATACATTAACTTTCTACCAAATAGTTGGATTTTCAACTTATAAACGATACATTTTTAACCCAAAATAAAAAAGTTCAATTTCCAGGTGAATTAATTAATTTATAAAAAAACCAACATTTTAACAAAAAAGTTCAATTCTATCCAAAAGAAGAGAATCTTAAAGTAATATTTATTTTTAACAAACTCAAGTTAATTTTTAACTGAATAGTTTAATTCTCTCCAAAATAATGAAATCCTTAAACAAGCCAGATTAATTTACAGCCAAACAATTGCATTTTTTACCCAAAGGAATGGATTTTATACCAAGAAGAATAATTCTCAACCAAAAAAGACGAATTCTTAACAAATTCTTTTTTTTAACTGGAAAAAAACATTTGTTAATTTTGAAATAATTTTAAATGAAATAGTCGAATTTAAACCAAAACTATGAATTTTTTACAAAAAAGTTAAGTTTTTAACGAATAGTTTAATTTTCTGCAAAATTTTTTAATCCTTAACCAAGCCAGATTAATTTAAAGCTAAACAATGGCGTTTTTCTATCAAAAAGGATGGATTTTCAATCGAACAGAATAATTCCCGAGAAAAAAGATGAATTTTTAACAAAATACATAAGTAGTTCAAATATCAAACAAAGAGTTTAATTTCCAACTAATAACAATTTTTTTAAACCAAATTGCGCAATTTTCAACCAAAAATATAAATTTTTCTGCAAGAAAATAAATCTTCTACCGAAAACAGGGATTTTCAACAAAATACAGATATATTTTTTAGATTCATATTTTTTCAACAAATAGTTTATTTTTTTGCTGAAAAGTAACATTTCCTAAATAATATTTATTATTTTGATAAAAAATTTTATTTTCAACTGAATAGTTTCATTTTCTATCAAATTGTTGCATCCACAACCAAACCACAATAATTTATACCTAAATAGTTGCACGTTTATTCGAAAAAGATGAATTTTTAAACAAAATAAATTAGTTTTTGCAACAAAGAAAATAAGAATTTCTAGCAGAGAGCATGAATTTTCAACTAAAAAAGAAAAGTTTGTAATAAAAATATCAATTTTTAACCAAACCTGTAATAGTTACATAGTTATTTGAAAAAAAATAATTTTGAACCAAAAACGAAAGAATTTTTAAAAATAGTTACATTTTCAACAAAAATAATAAATATTTTTTAAAAACCTAATTTTCAAAAAGAAATTTCAAACTAATCGAGGATTCTTCAAGCCAGAAAATTAATTTTCGAAAAATAGAATAGTTAAATTTCGAACCAAGAATGTGAATCTCAAAAAAGTATTTTTATTTAGAAAACAAGTTCAAATTTCAACCAAGTAATTTAATTTACAACTAGAAAATATGAATTTTTCACCAAATTATTAAAGTTTCAACCAAGAAGATGAATTTTTCAGTAAGAAAATTAATTTTATATAAAAAAATGAGAATTTTTAACAAAATACCTTGATTTTCAACAAATTAGTAGAATTTTAAACCCAAAAGGACGAATTAGCTGCAAAGAGGTTAAATTTTTAACCAAAAAATATTATTTCTTAAGAAAAAGTTAATTTTTTGCCAAAAAGTTCAATGTTCATTCATATAATTAAATTTTTAAACAAGAAAGTTAATTTGAAACAGTTGCATTAATTTTCAAAATTGATAAATTTTTAACCCAAATGATTAATTTTCTGCTAGTGAAGAATTTTTTACAAAGTTCATGAATTTTCGACTAGGAAAGATCAAGTTTTTATCAAAAATATTACTTTTCAATCAAATATGTAATAGTTTTATTGTTGTTTCGAAAAATTAATTCGGGCCTGAAAATAACGATTTGTTTCTAAAATACTTACATGTTCAACAAAACTGATAAATTTTCATCTAAAATAATAAACATTAAAAAAATGAATTTAACAAATAGAAAACTTCAAACCAAAAAAAGAGTTTTAACCCGGAAGAATTATTTTCTAAAAATGGAATAGTTAAATTTTCAACTAAGAACGTGAATCCTAAAAAATATGCATTTTTAGCAAACTAGTTCAAATTTTAACACAGACGTTGAATTACCAATGAAAAAAAATCATTTTTAACCAATCATCGTGAGCTTTTGGGAATTTGAATATTTGTCGTAATTCCGGGGGGTTTTGAAAACCACGCGAAAAAATTTTCTTGATGATTTTAAGAATCAAAAGATTATAAATGATGTCCTTTAAAATAAAAAAAAAACATTATTTTAATAAAAATTGTTTGAATTCACGAAAATAACATTAGTTTTAAGCATGTTTTTGCATTTTTTGCTGACCGTCCCTGCTCACCAATTTTTAAAAAATAATTGCATTTTAATAAATGACGCATTTTTTCCGGGAAAATATTCTCTACAACTCTACTGTTTCAAATTTAAAAAATAACTAAATAATCTTGAAATATAGCTATTTGTTTAAAAAATGTTTTCTTTACAAAAAATGTTCTAACGATTGCAGCCATAGAAAAATTTACTTTTAAAATTAGAAACATTAGCGTTGTGAGGAATGTTTTTTCTGGAAAGTAAGCCGTCATTTATCAACATGCATCTAAAAAATTAAGAAAAAAATGTGTTTAAATTAATGTTTTTTTTTCGTTGTGAATTTTAACATTTCTAATAAAAAATAATATTGTTTATTTGAAATGAAATCAGTTATAATTTGCAAATGCCTAAGGTTGACTTTTTTATATTGACTTTGAGCATATATTTCGCTTGCTTAAACACTTCCAAAATTGTATAATACAAAATCTTTCAAATTGATAAATATTTGTTAATAACACTTTTTTTTGATAACGTACGCGACACATTCTGTTTTCTTTCAATTTCAATTATAAAAGACAAAAACTAATTTTTAATTAAAGAACACGATTGTTCGCCTTAGTGCATTAGTTGTAGAAGTTCATCATGCCGGCGATTAAAATTTTTTTTTTTACTTTTAAATCACAAATGTTTTTTCTCAGCTGAAAGGATTCAATCAATTCAAAAATTTTCACTCCATTCTACTTAATATTTAGTAGCGTCAACAAAGCATTTTAGTTGGAAGTCCTCAAGAACATCTCCGATTTTTATAATTTTTTTTTAATTTTTGTTTTTTTATATTACTTAAAATCAGAAACATTTTGGAGGGGGAAAACAATTATTTCTATTATTTAAACAATTGTAATGATATTTGAGTGTAAAAAATTTTTTATATAAGATATTCATCAAAAACTAAAAAAAAACCAGATATTTATATTTTTTATTCATATTGCAGTCATAAGTAACTAAAAATTAAATCAAAATAAAGTAAAAAAATTTCGAACAATTACTCATCATTTTTTTTATATAATAGTGCAGTGACATAAAATTAATATATATAACACAATTAGAAATATCTTTATTTATTTATTTAGTATTTAAACAATTAATGGTGAGAAATTTTATATTCTTTATTTGACATTACTGAAAATATAATGACATTTCAATAAATAAAATTTGTATGAAGACTTATTTATCAGGTTTTTCGAAATATTTTATTAAATGTGAATAATTTAGTGCTTTGCCGAGAAGATTAATTTTTTGGAGAAAAAGGCAATTTAAAAAAATATATGAATTTTTAAAAGGTCTATGGGATTTTCAACAATAAAAGATACATTTCCGCCAAATAGTTGAATTTTCTTTTGAGAAACATAAATTTTACCAAAAAATGAAAAACTATAATTTTAAATCAAAAAAATTAATTTTCGACAAACAAAAAACGAATTTTTAAAAAAATAGTTAAATTTTGCAACAGATAGATGAATTTTTAAGGAAAGTGATGAATCTTCACCTAAAATAGTTTAATTTTTATTACAAAAATAAACAATAAAACTGAAGTCAAGGAATTTAAAAAATAAAATAAAATTGTCAACCAAAGATATAAATTTTCAACTAATGCCATGCACCAAACAATACATTTTTAACAAAGTACTTCAATTTTTAACCCAATAGTGTACAAACACGTAGTGATTTCTTGACCCACACAGCAAATTGTTACGATGTAAATATATAATTATTGATACACAAATTTATTTTAACAACATTTTTTTATTCTGAAATTACTATATGAAGAGATTTTCAGGAAAAAATGGGGACAAAACTTAATTTTTTAATTAAATATTATAAATATTGGTTAAAGAATATAAATAATTGTTTTCCCCTCCAAAATATTTCTGATTTTAAATAATATCCAAAAACAAAATTATCAAAATCAGAGCTGTTGCTGAGGACTTCCAAATTTTGCCTGTTTTATGTATTCATTGATTAATATTAATTAATATTGGCTAATATCTGAAATTTCTATTAATAATATTAATTATTAATATTATTAATATTAATTATTAATTATTAATATTAATTAATATTGACTAATATCCGGAATTTCTAAATAATCAGCATAAAAAAAGAAATCTCTTTTTTGAAAATCTCGAAAATCCATTTTCCTTATGCCAATATCGACTTCCACTCTGAAACCGAAAGTAAAATCCTCTGAGAAGCATCTGAACATTGCGATGTCCCAGTGGCCCAATTGTTGCTTCATAGACCGAAGTAAATAGAATAGTGGATGACATCCATTGGTCATGACAGATAGGTAAAAGGGGTTCCGTATGCTTATTGCATCATCACCGTATGTATAAATCTTGAAGAAGTTCCACCGCACCTCTGATCCAATCGCACATTTCACTTTCAGCAACACACAAAACATTCATCTTACAAAATTTATTAGTCCACATTTTTTTCAAGTAAATAATTTATTATAGAACGTAAAAAATAATAAATCTTATGATCCTACCTTCTCAATAGTGCCGCGATCAGGCTTGTAGGGGAATAACTTTTCTCGGAACGGTTACCCCCACCACTCTCATTCTCGCGAGCGCGCACGAATCTTGGAAGCCCTTTCGCAATAGTACTCAACAAGTGGAGGGGGTCCTTCAATCATGGACGTTATTTTTCAAGTTTGCAAAAACTTTCTTCTGAAGATTATCTATTATTTATTATTATTATTATTATTAATCCTTTTTTAGTTGAAAATTCAACAATTTGACTAAAAAGGATGTATTTGATAGAAAATGAATGTTCATTAGGGTGGTCGAAAAATGCATTGGAAATATTATTTTTTTATTTTTATGCGGACACCCTATAATTTTGTTCGAAGCAGCACAAAATCAACTGCATTTTTAAAAATGATATTTAGAGGTGCCGCCAGCCCCATGAAATTTAACACGTATTTCCCATAAAAAAGACGTTTTTGTTAATCTTATTCAGAATCCTCAATATTATTTTTATTAAATTGAAACTCAACATTTCTCTGTACAATTAGCCATAGAATCTGAATAAAATACCGCTTTATAAATATCAACGCCATAAACCTGTTTTATAGGGTCCCAAAAAATCTCCATAAGTGAAAAAATGGGTATGGCGAATTTTTGGCGCTAATTATGACTTCTTTGTGTTTCTTTTTTTTGAAAATTGTTTCTAGCACATAAAAAACCATTTCATACTGATAATTAGATGTCGACATAAATTGTTTAAACAATTTATTATTGTTTTTATTATCGATTTTCTCATAGATTGGCGTTAGAAAGACGCTTTTTTTCCAAAAATGTCCACTTGTCCAATTTTCAAATAGACGGGTGATATTTCATCAATTTTAACAAGTTTCATTGTTAAAACAATTTATTTGTATCGTTAATAATATTATCATAGAAAAATGCTACAAAATTTCATTTTAAAACAAAATTCACTTTTAGTCAAATTTTCAATTGTAAGGTGAGTTGATTAATTAATTACAGTGAAGAAGATTAATTGTTTAAACAATTTATAATTATTAATAATATTTTATTTTAATAATGCTGGAAAGATGCGGGTTTTTCCGAAAATTCTAAGTTTTTTTTAAATTTTCAATAGGAGTGAAGTAATCATGAATTAAAGTTAAGAAAAATAATTGTTTAAACAAATGATTATTGTTCATGACTATCTTCATCTATAGTAATTTCTGATAGTTGCGTTTTTTTGGCAATTTTTACCTTTCTGTCCTTTTTCACTTAGTAACATAATAATTAATGAAAGTTAACGAAAATGTTGTTTAAACTATTCAACATCGCTTATAACTATCTTTTCTTAGGTAAGTGCTAAAAGTTGTGGTGTTCTTATAAAATCTTTAACTTTGCTTCGCCTGCTTAATTTTTAAAAATTAATAAATAAGAATTAGAGAAAACTACATTTTAAATAATCTCTTTCTTTTTTTGTGGTGAAGAGCGAAAATAATTCACTTAGAACAACAATACTATTTGAAAAATAATTACTGTTGTGGCTGACTTATTATTTCTTAAAAAAAAGGCGGTGCGACATTAAAGATTTTAGAAAAAAACGCCACTTTCTAGCACTTATCGAAGAAAAGATATTTAAAAACAATATTAAATTTTTTAAACAACTTTTTTGCTAAATTTCATTAATTATTACCTAACTAAGTGAAAAAAGGACAGGAAGGTAAAAATTGCCGAAAAGCTGCAACTATCAGGTATTGATATAGATAAAGATAGTCATAAACAATAATTATTTGTTTAAATGATTATTTTTGTTAAATATAATTAATTATTATGTCACAATTATTTTTGTTAACATGAATTCATTATTACTTCACTCCTATTGAAAATTGGACAAAAAGCCACAAATTTCAGAAAAGACGGCATCTTTCTAACATTATTCAAATATAATATTATTAATAATAATAATCAATACTTTAAACAATTAATTTTCTTGACTTTAATTAATTACTTACCTTATATTAATTGAAAATTTGACTAACAATAAATTATTTTTCGAACTACTATTTTGTAGCATTCTTTCAAGAGAATATTATTAACAATTAAAATAAATTATTTAAACAATCACTCTTGTTAACATTCATGTATTATCACGTCCCTCCAATTGAAAATTGGAAGACAAGTGGACAATTTTGGGAAAAATCGCGTCTTTCTAACGCGAATCTATGAGAAAATGGCTAAAAAACAATAATAAATTGTTTAAAAAATGTATTTAAACATCTAATTATTAGTTGGAAATAGTCTTTCATGTACTAGAAATAATTTTCATATAAAAAACCGCAAAAAACGTTATGATTACTGCCAAAAATTCGCAACCCCCATTTTTTCACTATAGGGTTTTTTTGGGACTCTATAAAACAGACTTATGGCATTGATATTTGAAAAGTGATATTTTATTCGTATTCTATGGCTAATCTTGAAGAGAAATGTTGAGTTTTAACTGAATTGAAATAATATTGAGGATTCTGCATAAGATTGACAAAAATGTCTTTTTTTTTCTTATGGGAAATGTGTGTTAAACTTCATGGGGCTAATGGAACCCCTAAATTTTTTTTCCAAAAAAAATACATTTATTTTTGTGCTAATTCGAACAAATTTCTGGGTTGTCTTCATAACAATTCAAGAAAAAATTGTTGGACCACCATAATGTGCATGGTTAACAAATAATATTTTTGCTTGAAAATTCTTCTATTTTTTCGTAGAAAATTAATCTTCGGTCTATTCTATTTTTGGTTTGAAAGTTGCCTTTTTTAGTTAAAAAATTAACAATTTTATTGAAAATTAAAGTATTTTGTAAAAAGATATTTTTTTTGTAGAAAATTAATCTTCGTGTTTGGAAATTCATTAATTTTTAATGACTAAAATTTTTTTTTTGAAGATTCGTCTTTTATATAGGAAAATAATCTTTTTGGGAAGAAATTGATCTTTATGGTTAGAAATTCTACTATTTAGTTAAAAACTCATTTTTTGGGGGAAAGATTCTTAATTTTCGTTAAAAATAAGTTTTTTTAGTTTGAAAATTTTAATATTTTGTGGAAGATTAGACTTTTTTCCTAGAAAGTTGAAATTTTAATTTTTCCTTGTTTTGTTAGAAATTTTTATTTTTTTATTTATTTGGTTAAATATTCAGTTTTTGGTGTGCAGACTTACAATTTTTATTGAAAATGTGTGTCTTTGGGTAGAAAATGTATTTTTCTGTTTAAAAGTTCGTTCATTTGGTTAAAAATTCATCTTCTTTGGCAAAAGAATTGATCTTTCAGGTTAGAAACTATTGTACTCTGGCTCATCGCTTTTCTTGAAAATTAAACTTATTTATTCAATATTATTTTTTATTAAAAGTTAATTTGTTACCTTGAAATGTTACTTTTCCATTTTTTCTTGAAACTTTTTTTCTCATTAAACATTCGTCTTTATTGTTAGAAAAGTAATCTTTTTGTTTAAGATTTATTTTTTGGTTGATAATGCATCTTTTGTTTTAAAAATGGAATTTTGTTGAAAATTTATATTTTTGGGTTGAACATGCAGATATTTTAAAAAAATCCGTCTTTTGACTTAAAAGTTAAATTTGTAGAAAAATGGTCTGTTTGGATAGAAAATTTAATTTCTGGGTTTAAAGTTGAGCTACTCCGTTAAAAATTCTTTTTTTTGTTAGTTAAAAATTCATCACTTTATTTGAAAATTCATCTCTGATTTTGTAGAAATTTCTTGTTTTTTTGTTGTTGTTAAAAGTTGGCCCACTCTTTCAAAAATTTATTTTCTTGGTTCCAGATTCATTTTTTTAGTTGTAAATTAATTTATTTTTGATAATAAAACTATAATGTTAATTTCTTTCTATTAAAAATTGATATTTTTACTTGAAGGTTGAAAATTAGAAATTATTTTAATAATTTTCTATACATTTGGATTTGTAAACAAGAAATGAACACTTATTATTTGTAGAAAAACTAGAAGCCATTCGTATAGAAATTTCGATGCAAATACCCATAACCTAATTTAAAACAAAATGTAGATTTTTGCAAATTTCAAACAAAAAATTTTGAAGGTTTTTAGGAATTGTAAAAGGATCCAAAAGAGTAAAAACATTTTCTTGATATTCCTAGAAAAATTGAAAATGACTTTTCATTTTCAAAAATTATTTTAACAGAATATTTAAAAAGATTTCAAGAGATTTTCAAAATTGTCAAAGAAGACCTTCGAAGATTTTACGGATTTTTTTTTAATTTGCAGGATTTTCTAAAATCGTAGAAATAATTCTATGAATTCAGAAATATGTTTAGAAGTTCTGAAAAAATTTTCATACAGTTCGCTCGAATTACTTGATATATAAGTCAAAATTTTTAATTAATTTTTAATCTTCTCAAAACTTCTAAATATATCTTAAAGAAACTCAAATTCTTTCTACAATTAATGAACGTTAAATTATTATTTATTCATTAAAATTCAACAATTTCGCTTACAAATTAAATATTTTTTAAATAGAAAAATAAAAAGAGGAACGCTGAAAATTTAAAAGCTTTTCGAAATTTTAAAAATTCCAAGCTTTCTATCTCATACAATTAAGTTTCAAGTTGTTTAAGTTTAAATATTTGGCTTTAATTTACTCATCACTTTCTTTGTTTCATGAAAATTAATTTTTCCATCGTAAATTGAATTAGTCAACATTTAAATAAAAAGTGATCTTTTATCGTTAAAAATTAAACTATTTATTTAAAAATTGACGTACTTTCTTCAAAGTTAATTTTTTTGGTAGAGGATTCTTGTTCGTAGTTGAAAATTCATTTTCTTGGGTGAAAGATTCATAATTTTTGTTAGAAAACTACCCTCTTTGATTTTAATTGAACTTTTTTGTTAGAACTTGAACTATTTGGTTAGAATTTCAGTTTTTGGGATCAGGATTTATAATTTTCATTAAAAATGTGTCTTTTCGGGTATAAATTTATCTTCATGGTTAAAAATTCATATATTTTGTTAAAGATTTATTTTTTCTGGTAAAAAAATGTATTTTCCTGGTTATAAATTGAATCAATTTATTAAAAATTTATTTTTTAGAAAAAATTAATAATTTTCGTTCAAATTCAACCTTTGATCGAAAATTTCTCTTTTTAGTTGATAAATAATATACTGGGTTACAAATTCGTATTTTTTCTTGAAAAATTAGTAGACAAATTTTTTAAAATGTATATTTCTTAGTTAAAATCCAATCTATTTTGTTGAAAATTCGTCATTACTGGTTGAAAATTAATTTTTGTACCAAAAATGTACTATTACACCTTTCGTTTATAATGTAAAATTTACCTCATCTTTAGTTGAAAATTCGACTTTTTTAGTATAAAATTAATCTTTTTGGTTGAAGATTCATTATTTTAGTAGGAAATTGATTATTTTCGTTGAAAATCAATTTTCTTAACTGAAAATATAATTATTCCATTTTTTGTTGAAAATTTATCTTCTTTAGTTAAAAATTGATGTATTTTGTTGAAAAAATCATGTTCTTGGTTGATTACTCACCTCTTTGGTTAAAAGTATTTTTAAAATGAAAAATTCCTAATTTTAATTTGAATTTAAGTTATTTGCTTGAAAAGTATTTTAATTTGTTTTGAATAAGAACTTCAATTAAAAATATTAATTCTTTTAACTGAAAAGTTTTTTTTTTAATTTTTTTTTGAAAATTACCTTTTTTAGTTGAAAATTTGGGTATTTAATTTTTTTTTAAATTCGTATTTTTTGGTGCAATAAGTTTTGTTTCGAGAATTTTTTCTTACTTCTTAATAACACTGAACACAACTTATCAGTGAAAACCGAGTTAACTTTCTTGTCCCCTGTATAGTCGTATATTAGTCGCATTTCTTTCAACTCTACCTAGAGCATCTCTAAGGCAGTAAGACTCGTTGGGGGATCTCTTTTGCAAGGTACGAATAGGTAGGTACCTGAAATTGGTGGGAGGTGGATATAAGCCCATCGCCTGGGGATGATGCTATCAGTGTCTTCGCGCTTTCTCATAGTAACATTGCACATAGGATACTCGCGAAAACAAAATGCTGAAGGTACTTGACATGTTGCGTGAAGATTTATTGCTGTGGAAGTGCGTGCTCTCATTTTTTAGGATTTTTTCAGTATTTGGGCTTTAAAACCAGGAGTGAATGATTTATGTGACTAGAGGATTTGAGCTTTTGTTTTGGGTATCAAGTTGACCGTGAAAACGGAAGTTGGGTAAAAAATATTAAATCTTGCAAATTGAGCAGTTGGCTGCAATATTGAGATTTGAGAAGTTGAGCGCAATATTGCAAATTGAGCAGTTGGGAGCAATATTGCAAATCGAGCATTTGGGTGCAATATTGCAAATTGAGCAGTTGGGTGCAATATTGCAAATTGAGCAGTTGGATGCAATATTGCAAGTTGAGCAGTTGGATGCAATAAGAGTCCAATTGTTTGTTCAGAATTCATTTGTTTTTCATTTTTTATTTGATTCTAAGTTCATGAAGAATAAATGAAAAATGAGTAACTTCTGAAAATGCAAGTAGGCTCTTATTAAATCCGATTTTTTCTAAACACTGATGTCTGTAGGCTAAAAAAAAGTAACATCAGGAATAAATAATCATCACATTTGTTAACAAGAATAACATGGGAAAATTGATTTATATTTATTATTGACAGTAAATATCAAGAAAAAAAATGGATGAACGATCATTCAATTTCTTGGTAGATTAACAAAATTTTGGATCTTCACCTTCTTGGATCATTTTGTCAAGATCATATTGATACCTTCAGATTTAGTGTTTTAATATTTTGATTTTCTGTTGATTTGAAAATACATTTGTGCTAAATATAAATAATGGTAATGGTAGCAAACCAATAAATAATTATAAAAGAAATTTAAATGACATTATAATCAAAAACAAAATCCTATTTAACGTCCAAAATTCAAATTGATGTGCAGAATTCCTGAAAATAAAAAAAGAATTCAACGAACAAATTTGCATAACTACCATAAAATATTCCTATTACCTTCTTTTTTTTTATTTATTTCGCCTTTTTTATTTTTATTATTATCATATCGCAATAAAAAAATAATCACGAATGTTTCGGCAATCATACTTATTCATTTTGTTTTTTCATTTGTTTTTATTGTCTTTTTATTGCGACTTGATGATAATAAAAATAAAAAAGAAAAAAGAAATAAAAAAGAGAAGGAAAGTAAAGAATTCATCTTTTTTAAAAAAAACGTTATTATTCGCCTAAAAATGGCATTATTTGGCTGAAAATTCGTGTTTAGTCTTGAAAATTCAAGAATTGAAATATAAACTTTTTTGGTAAATATTCATAATTTTGGTTCAAAATTTTATTGTTGATAGAAATTAATTTTTTGAACGGTAAATTATTACTTTTTTATTATATTATTATTATTTATTATTACTTATTACTTTTTCGAAAATTCTACTAAATGATTTAAAATTAATTTTTTTAAATACCTCTTTTTTGGATTGAAATTTCAATAATTTAGTAGAAAAATTAACTATCTGGTATAAGATCGAACCGTTTTATAGAAAATTCAATTTTTTTGCTTGCTTGGGATTTAATTCTTTGATTGTAAATATAATTATTTCACTTTTTACTGCCACTTTATATTTTTAATTAAAATACATCTTTTCTAGTTGAAAATTCAACGACTTGTTTTATTATTGCCGTAATTTGTTGAAAATTTTTCGTTTCATAAATTTAGAGCGAAATTGAGTTAATAGAACCCAAGAAGAAAATCTAAGTCCATTAAATCCAAACTTTTAGTTAAAAGTTAATTATTTTTTGTTGAAAAGTCTAATATTAAATTTCTGGTTCAGAATTGATCTTTTTGTTTGCAAATGTTTTTTTGCTTGAAAATTTAAGTATTTTTCTGCAAATTTGTTTTTCTACGTTAAGTCCAACTGATTTATTTATTTTGAATTAAACTTTTTTTTTGAAATATCAATTATTACATTTTTCATTGCAAATTAATATTTTTAGGTTAAACGTTGAAACTTGCAACATAATTTGTTTAAATAAAAATTCATAATCTTAGTTATAAATTTGTTTTTCTTGTTAAAAAATCATTTTTAAACTGAAACTACTTTGTCGAAGATTCGACTGATTGGTAAAAAATTGGTCTTTGGGGCTTAAAAATGTGATAAAGTAAATTTTTGCGAGTTGCAAATTCAACTAATTGGTAGAAAATTAAACCATCTTACAGAAAATTGAATTTTTTTGTTTGCTTGAGAATTAATTTTTGGTTGACTTCTTATTTTTCATTCCTCTTTTTTATTTTTGTCCAAAAAAAGAAATTTTTTTCTTTTCTTTTTTAGGAATTTCTTATCCTTTTTTAAAATTTCAATAGGAACATTTTATGGTGGTTGTCCAAAACTGGTCGTGTGATTTTTTTTAAGAATCCTGCATATTAATAAAAAAAATGAATCAATTAAAACAAAGTATGATTTAATAGTGTGATATCATACGATTGATAACGTTACCAAACAAGAGGAACAATTGGGAAAGTAAAATAGACGTGTTTTGAATCCTTGCATATTTTAATATTGAACTTTCCCATCTGAGAAGAAATTCCTTATGCAAAGATACTTTCCGCTTTGGGTTTTACGAGCTCTCTTCCAGAAAAATATTGCATCAGATCTGAACTCTCAATTATAGAAAAAAAGACAATTGTTTAAATTAAAATTTGCTGTTGCTTTATCAGGACTGCTAAAAAATTTCCTTAATGAAAATTCTCTGATTTTTCCCAGCCTAGTTTTTTATTTTTACTGACCAATTTCTTATTTTCCATCACAATTAAAAAATTGAAGATGGAAATTATAAATTTTCAAATTTATTATCCTGAATAAAGAGAAATTAACGTTTTATTTAAATGGATTAATTTTTTACCAAAACTGTTGAAATTTTAACGAAAAAAATTACTTTCAATTAAATAGTTAAATTTATAATAAATTGATTAAATTTTCAATAAAATAGTTCAAATTTTAACCGAATTGAATTTTCAACCTAAAAACATAAAATTTTAGCCAAATAGTCGAATTAAATTTCTTCGAAGACAGAAGTATTTTGAACTAAAAATTTGAATTTTCAACAAAAAGATTAATTTTTAACTAAAAATGTAATTTTTAACATTTAATAATAATTAAAGCGTCTTTTAACAAGATAGTTGCCAATCAATTAGTTACATTTTTTACCTACAAAAATAAATTCCTAATTAAAAATGTAATAAATTATATTTCAATTAAAAAAGCTGAAATTTCTACCTAGTGAATGCAAATTTTCAACGGAAAAACACGAATTTTCAACTAAGAAAATTAATTTTATAACAAAAAGGACGCTTTTTCAATTAAAAAGATCAATTTTTAACGGAAAATCGAAAAGTTCAATTTTCAGTAAAGAAATATATTTCAACCCCATAAAACTAGTTTTTAAGAAAATATTTAAATTTCGAGCTCAATAAAGAAATTGTCAGCTGAAATTATACATTTTTCAATTGAAAAGATGAATTTTCAAGAAAAGATCAATTTGATCTAAAATAGCTAAATTTTCAAACTTTAACTGAATATTTAACAAACAAACAAAAATGGAAATTTTAAAGCAAAAGGATTAGTTTTCTGACAAGAAAGGCGACTTTCTAAGTAGAAGATCAATTTTCTACTCACAATTTAAAAGTTACATTTTTAGCTAAATAAACTTATTTTCAAATAAAAAAAAGATTTTTAAACAAAATAGTTAATCTTTTAACCAAAGGGATAGACTTTTTGCTTCAAAAAAATTTTTAACAGAGAAATTGAACTTTTACACAAGTAGTTGAATTTTAAAAAAAGTATTAATTTTCAAGAAAATAGTTCAACTTTTAACTAGAGAGATGAATTTTTAACTAAAATAATGAATTTTTAACTGAAACGGTTAAATTCTCAGATAGAAAAATTAATTAACAACTAGAAAAAAAATTCAACCAAATAGATGAATTTGCGACCAAAAAGCTTTTAGTAGATATTTCAACAAAAAATATTTTTAATTTTGTTGAAAAGCAGTTAAATACAACGAAAAAAGACAACGTGCTTTCCAAACGAATTTTTGAATTTTCAACTAAAAAATATACACTATTAATAAAAAACGAAAAAGTACAATTTTCAGTAAAAAAATATCTTAAAAAAAAAATAGTCAAGTTTCCAACACAATGGAGAAGTTTTAACTACAATAATGAATTTTTTTAAAAAAAGACGAATTTTCAACAAGTAAAGATTTCGCAGTGAAAAAAGAAAAATTCATCCACATTGTTTAAATTTTCTGTAAAACAGTTTAATTTTCAAGAAGAAAGTAATTTTCTACCAAGAAGTTGCATTTGTCACCAAAAAACAGGAAATTTAAAACTAAAAGTTTACTTTTATTTTTAGATTAAAAAAACTTTCAACAGCAGGAACATAAAAAACAAATTTACAAAAAAAGATGAAATTTTGATGATTAAAACTGAATTTTTAAAACAAAAATCTCCACTTGTTTCTAAAAAAAAATAGTTTAATGTTTAACCAAGAAAGGTTTGTAGCAAAATAATTTATATTTTATTAAAGAAGAATTTACTTTCAACAAAATTATTAAATTTTTAACTAAATAACAAAGGAACAAAATATAAGGCAAATAAATTAATGACAAGGACATTATATTAGGGTCGCCTCAAAAATTAATTTTGAAAATGTCCTCATGTTTCCTAAAGAATTTTTTATTTTCCCTGGCTATTAATATTCAAAGACCAGAATATTAAATTTGTCACTTATTGAACAAAAAAAATTTTTTATAAATAAAATTAGAAAATAAAAAAAAATTATGTTTAAAAACATTTCCCCTCCTTTTCCCTGACTTTCCCTAACCGATTAAATTCTCTGACATTTTCCTGATTTCCAAGTTTTCCATGACCTAAACCCACAATGTTTATCGAGAATTTCACACAAGAACCAATGTCGTCTACTAATATAAAGAACAATATTTTTTCTAAAGAAAATTCATTCGAATATAAATTTTAACACATGAATTAGTAGTGCAGACTGCGCTAGAGTCAGCCAGATTAACATACAGTCATAAGTTCTTAACATTATTCTAATTTGTTGGAAAATCTAATTATAACATTATTTTCCAGATTTGTTTTTGATTCTCCCCTTTGAATTTTGCTTTTATCTTAAAGTGCTTTCATCTTGACAAATTGAATCAATTTTCAAAGTACATTTTGTAGCTTTTAAGAGAATTGGATGGAACTAAGAACGGAATATAGAAAAACATTTTTTTGCAGACCTTATGCCTGCTGGGCGCCCTAGTCGCGTGGTGCAATGGACTCGTTATCAGCGGTTATAATGGAGGAAATGATGGCGTATATGATTATGCAGGGTTAGAAGATTATGAAGGGCATGCAGTTCTTCCAACAGTTGCAGTACCAGTGCATTCGGTTTCTGCTTCCCCACTTCATCTCACAGCACAAGATATACATGCTTATAATCATTATCCTGAACATCAATTACAACATGAACATCACCATCACCAGGAGCCGGACCATGATTATTATGTAAGTAAATTTGTTAGTATTACTATTAATGACTTTGAAATACCATTAAAGACTTTGAACTACCATTAATGACTTTAAACTACCATTAACGACTTTGAATTACCGTTAAAGACTTGGAAATACTATTACGACTTGGAACTATCATTAACGACTTGGAACTACCATTAACGACTTTGAACTGCCATTATCGACTTTTAACTACCATTCACGATTCTGAAATACTCTTAATGACTTTGAATTACGGTCAACGACTTTGAACTACCATTAATGACTTGGAACTACCATTAACGACTTTGAAGTACTATCGACTTCTTTGAACTACCATACACGACTTTGAGCTAACATTAACGACCTTGTACTACCATTGACGACTTTTAACTACTAATAACGACTTTGAATTACTGTCAACGACTTTGAACTACCATTAATGACTTTGAACTACCGTTACTCCTTTGAATGAACATTAACGACCTTGAACTACCATTAACAAATTTAAAGTACTATTGACGACTTTGAACTACTATTATTACTTTGAAATACAATTAACGACTATGCACTAACATTAACGACTTTGAATTAACACAAAGGACTTTGAACTACCATTAACGACCTTAAACTACCATTAATGACTTTGAAGTACTATTGACGACTTTGAACTACCATTAACGACTTTGAATTAACAGTAACGACTTTGAACTAGCAATAACGACTTGGTATTACTAATAATGACTTTAAACTACCATTAACGACTTAGAACTACCATTAACGACTTGGAACTACCATTTAAGATTGTGAAATAATCTTACCGACTTTGAACTACCATTACTCCTTTGAATTAACATTAACGACTTTAAACTTCCATTAACGACTTTGAAGTACTATTGACGACTTTGAACTACCATTAATACTTTAAACTACCGTTATCGACTTTGCACTACCATCAACGACTTTGAATTAACACTAACGACTTTCAACTACCGAAAACGACTTGGAACTACCAATAAGACTTGCAACTACCATTAACGACTTTGAACTACCATTAACGACTTTGAATTAACATTAACGACTTTAAAATACCAATAACGACTTGGAACTGCCATTAGCGACTTGGAACTACCATTTACGACTTTTACATACTCTTAACTACTTTGAACTACTATTAAAATTTTAAACTACGCTTAAAGACTTTGAAAAAACTATCATGGTGCCATTCACAACATAAGTGAAACATTTTTCGGAACTCTAAACACACTTTGCGTCAAACATAAAAAAAGAAGATTCCCTCCGCGTGATGCCTTTTCCATTGCACTTCACACCGGGAATGGTACTTTTCAATACCCCCCCCCCCCCCCCCCCCCCCCCCCCAAACGTATTACATATTTTGTAAATTAGCCCTTAATAACTGAATTACCATTAACTACTTAGAACTGCCATTAACGACTTTGAACTACTATTGACGAATTTGAACTACCATTAACGACTTTGAACTACTCTTAACGGCTTCGGACTACTATTAACGACTTGGAACTACCATTAGCTGCAAGCTCAGGAAAAGATTCTTTTTAAAAGAAATGAAATTTCTTTTTCTATATGGAATAATAGGAGTATAACGAAATTTTCTCAAATCACGCATTTATTGTTGTTGACTATCTGATTGGTTAGATACCGCGTTTCAAGAATCTTCTTAATTTAAATTTAAAAATTATGAATTTCAACTCTAAAAATGAAAATTGTAAATGATTCTTTGAAAGTAAAGACAATAATGCTGTTAAAATTTTACCAAGTGATTTAAAAATGGCACAAGGATTACAGTTATGACCTTTTTTTCATATTTAAGGAGTTATCTATTTATTAATAAAATATCTACTAATAAAAATTAATAGTTTTTTATATCAACAATTTAGAAAATCAAATTTTTCAAACAAATAATTATATTTAATGATACAAATTATTTCTAAATCTTTCTAAATATTATTAATAATAGCCAACAGTTTAATAATTATTATTTTTTAATATTTGAAAATAATTTTGTTTACCACATTTTGAAGATTTTGAAATAAAATCTTGAAGCTTTTCAAATATATTTAAAGGTTTTGAAGGTTTCTTTATTATTTCTAATTTTATGTTAAATTTTCCGAAAAAAAATTTTAATTTCTATAAAACATTTATCAATCTTCCAAAATAACAAAAATTTCGTAAACATTCTAGAATTTTTAAATATATGGAGAAGTTTCAAGAAGATACAACAATAATGTAGATTGTTGAAGTTTTCGAAAAAAAATCTCGAAGCTTTTCACGAATTTTGAGAGGTTTAAAGAAAGAAAATTTTCTTGACATTTTTTGAAAAATTTCAAATGATTTTTTGATTTACAACATTTATTTTAAATATTTAAAAATATTTAAAAACAATTTTAAACGATTTTCTCAAATTTTGGAAAAGAAGGTCTAAAATTCTAATTCAAAATTGTAGCACAAATATGAAAAAGGTGAAGAGATATTTAGAATTTTTAAAAGGATAGAAAAATAATGTTATTTAAAACAAAATGTCAATAAAACAAAAAATTTTGTGACAGATCTCAAAAACTTTTACATGATTTTTCTATTTTTAAAAATTTATTTTTAAAGTATATTTATAAAGATTTAAAAATATTCCAAAAGTAAAATTAACAATCAAAATTCTTAGAATTTTTTTAGAAACTTTGTTAAATATATCTGAAACCATAACAAATCTTTTTAAATTCTTTCGAGAAACCTAGAAAAATTATATTTATGTAACCTACAAACAAATAAATAACGAAAATTAAAAAAATAGTTTTTCGAAAATTTTATTTGTAATACTTTTGAGATAAATTTAAAAAATGGACTAGTGCATTTTTTAAATAAAAATATAAATTTTTAACGTCAAGAAAAACCGAATTTTCGACAAGAAAGTTAAATTTTAAACCAAAGAGGTGAGTGTTTGAAAAATATAAATTTTTAACAAACAAGTTGAACTTTCAGCCAAGTACTTGAATTATTAACTAAAAAAGTAGAATATTTAATTAAATAATTTAATTTTTAACAAAAAATTTTTTTAAATTTTTTAGCAAGAAATTTAAGGTTGTAAAAAAATTATTTTCTACAATATTCTAGAAGTTTAAATCCAAAAAGGCGAATACGCTACAAAACGTTTGAGTTTTTTTGCCACAAAATACGATTTTTTAACAAAAAAGTTAATTATCCACAAAAATTTTAACATTTTATTAAATCATTTAAATTTTAATCAATTAGTTAAATTTAAATAGAAAATGTGAATTTTTAACAAGAATCCTTATTTTCAGCCAAATAGTTTAATTTTCTACTAAAATTATAAACCAAAAAGAAAATGAAATTTTCTACTAAGTAGTTCAACTTTAAACCAACTATATTTTCGAATTTTCAACCCAAAATATCAAGTTCCTATCAAGAAGATTAATTTTGAACCAAACAAGAAAATTGTTGAATGAAATAGTGAAATTTTGGGTTAAAAAAATTAATTTTTCACCATAAAAGATACATTTTTAAGGAAAATGCAATAGTACATATTTTAAACAAAAATAATATTGTTCAATTTTCAGTTCAAAAAATTAATTTTTAACCAGGGATAAATTTCGAACTAAAATGGTGAATATTCACGCAAAGAAATCAATTTTTTACCAAATATTTCAATGATAAATCAAGTAGTTTAATCAAATACTAAAAATGATAAATTTTTGACGAAATATATGAATATATAAACAAGTAATGGCATTTTTTTCAAAGATTAATTTTCAAATAAGTATAAGGCCACCTAAATTTCTTGGAAACGGGGTTCTTTTTAAAACATATTTGGCACAGATTATCTTTAACATGTATACTTTCATCTCAACTTTTTAAAGAATTTTTTTGTTTAAATGGCGGACCAAAATATTTTTAAAAACGTGGTTTTTTTACGTACTCTCAAAGTATACCATTTTTAAGATGAAAGAAAAATGATGAAACCGAGATTATTATTTAATTTGATAATTTTGGTGTTGCTGGTAATAAATGAACTAATAAAATGCTAAATTTAAAAATGGTGGATTTAAAATAGCGACAGAAAAATAATTTTTTTGATTTGTATGTAATGTTCGTTTTAATAGCGTAATATCCTTTTAATGTTCGTTTTAAAAACCTATTTTCAATCATTCTTATTGTTATTATTATTATTTAAAAAATATCAATAGCGAGTCCAATATGGCGGATAACAAAATGTTGTATAATAACTAGGCCAACACCAACTGAGTCTTTTAAAGTTTTCTGTGACTGTAAGATTTTTTAGCCATGAACTATATAAACCAGATATAGTTTTAAGAGTTTGAGACATCACTAAATTTAAATCTGCTATTACTTTTGCAAAATCAATTTGTTTAAACAATTTGTTTAAACAATTTTTTTAAAGAAATTATTGCGTCATTAACTAATTTTGCAAAACAAATACCAGAATCAGATTGAATGGCAAAACTTACATCCGGAATAGTTCTTTTATGTCTTCCATTACGCTTTTTAATAAACAAAGTAATAAATAATTAATTTTGTAAATTTAATCAAACCTTTTATGTTCATAAGGAAGGCAAAGAAAATACAAATACATCAATTATTTAAGGGGCTTTTGAGTATTATTATTCCAAACATGTGATTAATTTTGTAAAATTAGTTTGTTTAAACAATTTGTTCAAACAAATTATTGCATAAAAAACTTTTTTTTTGATAAAGATGTCAGAATAAAATTCTATGTCAAAAATTATGTACGACATAATATTGTAACTAATGCCTTATTTAAACGCATCGCATAACGTTTTGTATAACATATTCGATTATTTCCTTTTTTTGCGATTTTTGAATTTTCTGTTATTTATTTCTTTCTTTTTTCTTATATCTTTTTCACACTTCTGAAATTGAGAATGTAAGTGCTTCAAATTGCTTGGATGCTTTTAAATATCCCATTAGATTCAATACTATATCGTACGTAATTTTTGACACAGAACCTAATTCTGAGTTCTGAAATTGTTTATGCCATAAATATTTTTATGCAATAATTTGTTTAAACAAATTGTTAAAACCAAATGATTTCTCAAAACTAATCGCATGTTTGAATTAAGCGTACTCAAAAACCCCTTAAGTAACCACAAAATTAGTTAATAATGAAAAAATTTGTTTGAATCAATTGTTTAAACAAATTAATTTTGCAAAAATAATGGCAAATTTGAAATCAGTGATGCCCCAAACCATTAAAACTATATCTGTTTTATACAGGTCGTGACTAAAAAATCTTATGGTCACAGAAGAGTTTAAAAGACTGGGTTGGCGTTCTTCTTGTTATTATAGAAAATTTTTTATCCGCCATATTGAACTCGCTATTAATATTTTAAAATAAGAATAATGAGGATTATTGAAAATAGGTTTTTAAAATAAACATTAAAGCGATATTACGATATTAAAACGAACATTACATACAAATAAAAACATTTATTTTTCCGTCGCCATTTTAAATCCGCCATTTTGAAATTAAACATTTTAGTAGCGTATTTAATGCCGGACATACAAAAAATATCAAACTGAATAATAATCTCGCTTTAATCATCGTTTTTTTCACCTTAAAAATGGTATACCTGGAAAGAATGTAAAAAACACGTTTTTTTTAGATATTTTGTTTCGCCATTTAGAAAAAAAAGTAATTCTGAAAAAATTTTAAATTAAAGTACACATGTTAAGGATAATCTGTGCCAAATTTGGTGAAAATAAAAATACCCGTTCACGAGATATTTAGGTGGCCCGATTGACATGGAATTGCCGATATATATAGACTGCCCTGCAAAAGTTTGGACTCACTTAGAAAACTAATTTTTTTTTGTATTTATCGATTTAATTATACCGGAGCTACAAAAATTTCTCCTTTAAAGTTTGATTGTTTCCGAAATTCTGTTTGAAATAAGCCCAGGTTGAAGCCAATTTGTCTAGTTTTTAAGTACATATTTCAAAAATAGTGTAAATTTTAATGTTATTTTGCAATTTTCAATAATTTCCAAAATATTCAACGTTTTTCAATGTTTTTAGGCTCATTTTTAAGCTTTTTTCTGTAGGAAAATCAGAATAAAAGTTAAATAAATATATATTTTGGGGAAATTACATAGAAAATTCATGATTATATGTTTAATATATTTTACGAAATTATTTTTGTTACTAAAAATAATATTTCAATTTTTCCAACTTTTTTGTTACAAGTGTATATATATATACATGATATGTAGTATTGATATCTTTTAGGGCAAAAATGTACCAAACAAAAAGCATGTATTTTTTAGAGATACACAAATGTCATTTAAAACATTTTTTAAAATGGCGAGTGGAGAAAGTCAAAGATAATTGCATAGGATGAAACTTATTATTGTCTATACCTGATCCTTAGCAGTTATTTTGGATGCGCTGATTCAATTTAATAATGAAATTCAGAATAAAATAAATAAAATGAAATAAATTTATTTAAAATTATATATCTGATTACGCAAAAGATATATTCTGCTGTAAATCTCTATAGCTTACGAAATTAATTTTTGTATTTCTAAACGTACTTTATTAGATTTACCTAGATCAAACTTCACTTATAGAAGATTTTTAACTTCTCAGGGCCAACAGAAAACTTTTTATGAAGCGTTGAATGTTTAGAAGATACATAAATTCTCATTTAGAAATGCATTAATTTTGAAAACAAAATATTAAAAATAATTTTATTTTAAACCAAAACATAAGCCCAACTATGCGCCGAGTGCCTACATTGGGTGGGTTTCGTAACCCAATAGTTTTATGAACAAATTTAAAAAAAAATTTGTTTGACTTATATATATATATAATCTTTAACTTATCAAATATCGGCATTATACCATAAACATCATTCGTGTTTGCTTCAAATTCGCCAGAGATCAGAACGAAATATACTCCCTAATGTTCTTCTGACATGGCGATAAAAGATATGACTGTAATGTGGCCACTTAGGCGCGGCATGAAGCAAAGCATAGTGATTATTACTACAATAGTATGGACGTGCTAGTAACTTGGCGATAATAGTGTCGACTGTCTGAGTGACTCCGGCATGACCTATTCCTATACAATTTCAGCTCTATGTATATGTCTATATATGTCCCTATATATGTGTATATAGGTTTCTACGTGTAGCACATGCA
>NC_046661.1:90984002-91023887 GCF_010883055.1 Belonocnema kinseyi
TTCTGATGCTTCACCTTTGTATAAGTGAACCAACAGAACAGAAGCCATTATGAAAGTACCTGCGGTAATGAGCGTGTAACAGGTCGATTGACATAATACTCGGGTTACCAAATAGTTCCAGTGGGTGCGGGTGGGTGGCGCGATAACTACAGAATTTTCCATCAAGATTGCTGCAAAATCTCAATCTCGAAATTCCCTGACTTTCCTCTACACAAATGCGTTTGTGTAGGTCTTAGTCAGAGAAAGTAAAAAACCGGTCGGAGAAAAGTGGAATAACCGAGAAAAAAATAGTTGAGACAACAATTTACTTAGTTGCCTGTACTAACTCAATAGTCACTGCAATTAATGGAATTGTTGTACCAACTAATAAAATGGCAGTATTAACTAATATAATAACAGTAACATATCTTACTAATTAAATAGTTGGCTCAACTAAAAAAATTTCGCAATGCGTTATTTGTTTAATTTACCCTAAACTTATTTAGACTCAACAGCCAAGAATGCCTTGACAACGCAGGAAATATCGATTTTCATGGAAGTAGGGAAATAAATTCTTTGAAATTAAATAATTGATAAATAAATTATTTAATGTATAGAATTCCTGAAAATAATACCGAGAATTGAACTACTCAATTTTGACAACTAACATAAAATCTTCCTATTGAAATTTGAAAAAAGATCCTCTTGAAATCCAAACCAAACAAAACCAAAAAAAAAGTTATTGAAAAATAAAAAATTTTGAAGATAAAGATAAATAAATAAAAAATACACATTAAAAGTGAAAAGGCAATCAATTAAATCTGCTTACTTCTCATTTTTTGAATAGCATTGAATAGCATTTAATATTATTTAAAATAGAAATATCAATTTTTCACCATATTTTGACATTTGTAACCAAATAGTTGAACCTTTAGGCAAAAAATACTAATTTAAACAATTTTGATTTTCTACTAAGAAAGAAGTGTTTTTAAATAAATAATTGGAATAAAAATAAAAATATTAAGCTTAAAACAAAATTTTGGATATACATACTAGAGCTTTTAAGCCAAAGAGCCGAATATTAATAAAATAATTGAACTTTTAAGCAAATATTATTATTATAATTAAAAAAAAGGTTAAAATTCTACAAACAAAAGTTGCATTTCAACATAATAAGTAAACTTTTGAGCCAAAGGATCATTTTTCAGAAGATAGATAAATCTTTTACACTTGAAACTATTAATTTATTTTAATTTAATGCATTAATGATAATCATTTATTATTTAATTATTAATTAAAATTAAACTTAAAATTTTGAATTCTCAACAAAAAGTTGATATTTATTATTAACAAGAAATGCACGAATTTTCAATCTCAATTATAAATTTTTCAATGAAAAGGACGAACTTTCTTTGAATTAAGATTTATATGTCAAGTTAGAAAAAAATCTAATTTTCTGACAAACGCCAAGAATTTTCAAATAAAAGAGACAAATTTTTAAACAAAAAAAATGGAAAATGTTCATTTTAAATTAAAATAATTAGTTTAGAAAAACCGAATAAAACAAATAATTTTTAAACAAAATAGTTAAATTTTTAATCATCATTTTTAATCCTTCAAACAAAAATTTTTATTCACATGGTAGTTCCACCACTCTTACCAAAGGAGTTGAATTATCTATTAAAAACAGATAAATTAAAAATTCTTTTACTAAAAAAATTGTCACAAATTTATTTAATTTTTACTCAAATTTTACTTAAATTTAACTCAACAAATAAAAAAATTGATTTTTCTTTGGAAAAAAACAGACTCTAAACAAAAAAGTTTGATTCTTCAGCCAGAGAAGATTTATTTTTAACCAAACATTCGAATTTTCAACGTACCAAAAATATTTGCAATTTGAACCAAATAGTTAAACCTCTAAGCAAAAATTTTAATAAAAATTTAAAAAATCAGTTGAATTGATCAGTTGATTTTTAACAGTTGAATTTTCGACCAAGAAAGATGAAGTTTTAATCCAAAAGAACCTTTTTTTATAAAATAAAAAAAAGAACTTGACCTAAAAATAGTTGAACTTTTGACCCAAAAAAATGCCTTTTAACAAAATAGTTGAACTTTTAACCTAGAAACTTGAATTTTTAAATGAAAACGATAAATTGTTAGCAAATAATAAAACCGAATTCAAAAAAAGCAATTTAACTCTCAACGAATAAATTAAATTTCCAGCAAAGTAATTCATCTTTCAATCAACTACTTAGTGGAATTTTTAACTAAAAAAAAAATGAATTTCCAATTACAAAATTTAATAATTTAAATTTAAACCAGAAATGGAATAGTTATATTTTCAGTTAAAGAATTACTTTTTAACTAAAAACAAATAATTTCCTTCGCCAAAATTCTATCTTTAATCGATCAAATTAATTTTTAACAAGAAATTACAGATGTTAATTAAGTCCTTCGATTTTTTCTATGACAGAAAAAGAATTTACTTAAAAATATGAATATTCAACAAAAGAACCAAATTTGCAAGCAATGAATATAGTAATTATTAGGTTAATAATTTCAGTAGTTTTTGTACTTTGTTTAAGACCATTTATATATTTTTGCTCACCTTGGATACTTTTTGCTCACTTTTGCTCATTTTTACAGATTTGAAAAATAGTTATCCTGAAGTATTTTTCCAGCTGAATCCCTATCCTAAATTTGCTTTTGCGTACAGCCAGTTATAATTTGTTTCACATTAACCCTTGTCATCTTTTTCTTATTCGCTCGAGAATTTTTTTTAGCACCAGTGAGCCGGCAATTACGTAAAAAATTGTAAAATGACCCTTACGGAGATGACGTTCTGACATATGGGTTTATGACACCCCGAGTCGAATATAGTTATAGTAGGAGAGTATTTCAACCCTATAAGAGAAATTTAATGAGTTCATTTTTTTATAGGTTAAAGTTCAAAATTGTGGCCAGAGTGAGGAAAAAGTTTGATTGATTCTAGGAAATTATTAAAGGAAAAAAAATATGTTTGAAAATAACGATTAAAAATTGTTAAAATATTGCCTTCCGGAAAGTTTATCCTAAATGTAGTTGCATTCTGAAGACTTGTAATTAATTCCAAAGAATTTATGATAGATTGTTTTTTTGTAAAAAGCTTTAATTGTTTATAGAGAATTAATAAACAATTACAGAATTTCGCTCTTTTTTCACTGAATAAAGTTTTTTTTTTTAACAATATTTAGTCCGCTTGGACACATGGTAGAGTTTACGGCTTATCGTTCGATTATCGAAGTTAAGCAGTGCTTGGCTCGGTGACACTTTGGATGGGGGCCGTTGTACTAGATAGAGTTGTTATAATACGAATCAGCATTTTTTAAGCTTCGTATAATCTCCAAATTACATTATTTCTTGATACCATTAATTTCTTTGCTTCTCCTTCTTGTAAAAACATAATTTTTTATATAGATTTTATTTATTTCACAATTTTTTGGTCGAGCTTAAAAATGCGCCATCAAGATAGTTTTGACTTAATGAATATTTTTTCGAAAAAAAGTCTACAAATATAGAAGTATTGGAGGCGTATATTTGTTTATCGGCGTTTATAAAATTACGAGTAGTTATTAGCTTTATTTAATTCGGAAGTAAATGTTTTACATATATCGTGAGCAAAATTTTGTAGAAAACGAAATATTCACGTCTTCTAAATACTCAAGAAATTATTATTAATTACTCTTCACCTTCTTTACGACATTTTTTGAATTTTTGTTCAATTTTTCTCACTTTGGCTAATTTTGCTCAATTTTGTTCACTTTGGCTAATTTTTCTCATTTTGATTGATTACAAATACATGGGTAAAACTATCAAAATTTATATCGCAATTATTTTTTTGAATGAGAGCATGTAGATTTTCTTAAAATTTATTTTTATTTTTTTGGAATCAGATCAAATTGAGTTGAATCTATTTAAGCTTTCGTGGATTTTTTCGAATTCTCTAGAGTTCCCTAAAAATCTTTTCACATGTCTTAAATTTACCTTAAATTCTGTTATATTCACTTATACAACTTTTTTTAAAATTAATTCAAATTTGCTCATAATTCAGTTAAAGTTCTATTTGCTTTCAAATAATTGGATTTTTGATTAATTTACTTAATTTTTAATAAATTTAGAGTGATTCATTTGAATTTAGTCAATATCTTTGGCGAAAATCACTTTTAATTTCCGTTTATTTAACAAAGAATCCTCAAACTCAGTAGACTTTTCTTAAATCCAGAAAAACCAACCTGAATTCATTTGAATCACCGGAAACTTCGCTAAATTACCTTCAATTTAGTTAAATTTACTGAACTTCAGTGGAATTAACTGGAATTCAGTGGCATAAACCAGAATTCCGTCGAATTCACTTAGATTCGGTCGAATTATCTTAAATTCATTCAAATTATCTTCAATTGAGTAACATTAACTTAAATTCAGTTAATTGAACGTTAATTCATTCAAATAGACTGAAATTCAGTCAAATTATCCTAAATTCAGCCCAATTGACTAAAATTGTGTTGAATTAACTTTGCGTTACATATTCACGAATAATAATGTGTCTATCACTTAGGATTCTTTGCTAAACATAAAACAAGATTTTCACTGAAATTCAGTTGAATTATTTCGAATGCATTCGAATCATCTTATGTTGTTTCAATTTGTCTGAAATTCAATCCAAGGAACTTAAAATTAGTCCATTTAAATTAAATTCAGTCGAATCGACTGAAATTCCGTCGAATTATTCTAAATTGAGCCCAATTCACTAAAATAGTGGTGAATGAACTTCAACTAATAGATTCATGCATTTCTACTGAAATTCAGTTGAATTATGTTAGACAGTCGAATTATCTAGAAATAATTCGATTCATCTGATATTATTTCAAATGTTCTTAAAATCTATCGCATTAATTTAAATTCAGTCAATTCAACTTAAATTCAGTTGAATTGACTGAAATTCATTCGAATTACCTTAAATTTAGCCAAATTGCTTAAAATGGTGGTGAATGATCTTCAAGTTGTAGATCTTAAGTTCAGTCTATTTAAATTAAATTTAGTGGAATTGACTGCAAATCTCAGACCACTTATTTCAATTTAAACCAACATTTTTATTAGAATTCAGTAAAATTAACTTGGATTGAGTTGAATGTAAAAACAGTCGAATTATCTCATATGTATTCGAATTATCTTTAATTCATTTAATTTATCGTATTTTTAGTCGAATTAACTCAAATTCAGTCAAATTATCATAAATTCTACCAAATTTACGGAAATAATGTTGAATTAACTTCATGTTATAGATAAACGAATAATAATCATTTATCTATGACTGCAGATGCTTCAATCAACAGAAAACAATATTTTAACTCTAATTGCTAAAAATTAACTTAAATTCAGCCGAATTATTTTAAAGTCAGTCGATTTATCTTAAATTTATTTGAATTATTACATTGAATTCATTTAATTTAACTAATTTTCAGTCGGATGATCTTAAATTCAGGAGATTTAATTTTAATTCAGTAGTACTGACTAAAAGATTCAGTCAAATTGCCTTAAATTCATCCCCGTTGATTTAAAAGATTTAAAGAGATTTTAAATATTTTTAGGTATTTTCAAAAACGTTTAAGATTTTTAATAGATTTGAAGAAATTAAAAAAAAAATTCAACAGATTTCCCGAAATTTCTACATCTTGTCTCGATAAATAAAATCGATTCTCACAAACTATTTCAAAATGTAGTACAGCAGAGATAAAAAAATCAAAATTTGACTCTTATTAATAAAATTTTTTTCTCTTTTCAGTCTCATCCAAAGTACACCTTCAATTATGGAGTCCATGATCCACACACTGGTGACGTAAAGACGCAACACGAAGTTCGCGACGGTGATGTAGTACATGGATCATATAGTGTGAACGAACCCGATGGCAGTGTGAGAATTGTTGAATACACAGCAGATGATCACAATGGATTCAATGCAGTCGTGAAAAAAGTTGGGCCCGCAGTTCATCCGGCACCGGTTCCGGTCCATAAATATGTACATGCGGCGCCTGCGTATTACGGCTACGAATTTGATAAACAACATTACTAATTCAAATTTAATCTAATCTAATTTTAATCCTAATTTCGCTCATTAACCTATCGTGCATGTACAAAGTATATTTACGTATTTAATTTCGAAAAACTAATATGAAGTTCTTCATTTCCAACCATTAGGATCCTCTTTTATTCCTAATATTCAAGATTCTTTTCCATTCACAATCTTTAAGATTCTTCTCAATTCCCAATCTTTCAGATTCTACTGTTTTCCAGCCTTTAAGATTCTTCTCATTTCTAAATATCCGAGACTCTATACTATTCACAATCTTAAAGATTCTTTTGCACTCTCAATCTTTAAATTCCTTTTAAATTCTCAACCTTTAAGATTATTTTCAATTCCTGATTCTTGAAGATTCTTCGCATTTTTCATTCTTCTAGATTCTGCAGTTTTCCTATTCTTTAAGATTATTTTTAGATCCAAATCTTCCAGATGTTTCTGTATTTTGAATCTTCAAGATTATTTTGTATTTTTAATCTTAAACGATTTTTTTGCATTCTCAACCTTTGAGATTCTTTTGCACTTCCAAATCATTAATATTCTTCGCAATTCCCAATCTTCTAGATTCTACAGTTGTTCCAATCCTTAAGATACCTCCTCATTCCCAATCTTCAAGATTTTTTTAAAAATTCACAGTCTTCAAGATTCTTTTCAATTCTCAATCTTCCATATACTACTATTTTACCAATCTTCAAAATTTTTCTTATTTCTAAATATTTAAGATTCTCCTTCCTTCCCAATCTTTAAGCTTCTTTTGCATTCCCAATCTTTGAAATCTTTTAACATTCTCAAGCTTTAAGATTCTTTGAATTCCCGAATCTCCAACATTCTTCGCAATTCTTAATCCTCCAGATTTTAAGCTTTTTCCAATTTTGAAGATTCACTACCATATCTTCCAGATTCTTCTTCATTTTCAATCTTTGAGATTTTTTCGCATTCCCAATGTTTAAGATTCATTTTGATTCCTAATCTCCAAGATTCTTTTCAATTCGCAATTCTCAAAATTCTTCTTAATTCCCTATCTTCTAGAAATCCTGATACATTCTTAACATTTGCGCTTGTTTTAGATTCCCAAATCTTGAAGATTCTTTGCAATTCTAAATCAGATAAATAATACAGTTTTTCTAATCTTCAAGATTCTTTTCAGTTCTAATTCTTCTAGATTTTTCTCCTATTTTCAATCTTCAAGATTCTGTACTGTTCGTCATTTTTAAGATTGTTTTCGATTCACAGTCGTCATGATTCTTCTCAATTCTCAATCTTCCAGATTCTTCTGTTTTCTCAATCTTCAAGATTTTCCTCAGTTATAAATAATTCAGATTATTCTATATTCCCAATTTGCAAGATCCTTTTGTATTTACACTTTTTAAAATCCTTTTTCATTCTCAATCTTTAAGATTATTTTCAATTCTCTAATCTTCGAGATTCCAAATCTTTCAGATTCTTCTCCGTTTTCAATCTTTAAGATCCTTCCCTATTTCTAATCTTCAAGATTCATTCCCATTTTCTAATCTTTAAGATTCTTTGTTCCCGATCATAAAAATTCTTCTACTTTCCCAATCTTCAAGATTCTTCTCCACTTGAAAACCTTCTGGATTGGTTGAAAAGAAGTATCTCTAGACTAATGTCATATATTTTAATAATTGAGTAAATCGCAGTGAAAAGAAAGCGTCGAAATAGCGGTTCTAAGGATATGACTTCTCTATTTAAAAAGCATTCCTGTAATGAAAATGAGAGGAAAGTTCATTAGTAATTGAAAATCTTGCGAAAGTGATTTCGTGTAAATTTCGAAACTTTAGATAAGTTTATTTCTAGAAAATCACTTAATCTAAAATTGACTGAATAATTAACCAATTTCGCTATGTATTGTATGGACATTTTGTATCTATATGTGAAGTAAATTGTACAAATAAAAAATTCCAATTCCAGACTAATCTTTCGTTTTTCATAATCAATGATATTCAAAGAGAAAAATTAATTTTTAATTAATTAAAAATCTTACAATAATGATTAGGTGTCAATTTCAAAGATCTAAATAAACCCGTTTAAAAAAATCACGAAATCAAAATAGTGGATAAATAGAAAAGCTTTCAAATTATAGTAGCCCAAAAAAGAAATTTCTCACTTATTCTCGTTTTTCAACCTCTGATAAGAAATACATATTACTCTGAGAGAGAACAATTCATTCTTAAATTCATCATATACATAACAAAATCTTCTATTTGAGTCATCTGGGAAAAATATTGAAATGAAAGTCAAGTTTCTAGAATAGTGGTCTAAAAAACAAAATTTTCTCATTTTTTATATTTTTAACCTTTTTAATTTTTCAATTTATATAAAAATGCCGAATGTTACAATCAGAGCCATCTTCGAAGACGAAAATGAAAGTTCCTTCTTTTTATTATTATTTCTCCTTTGATAAAAAAAACCAACAGCATGAAATGCAAAATTTTCTTCCTTATAACACATTTTCATGTCGAAAATTTCAGTTTAATTCGTTTTCAAAAAAAATCGGATAATTTTTAGGTTATGATAAACCTTGTAAAAAAAAGAGTCTCTCTACTAATAAATATGATGATTACTCCTGGATTAAATTTTCAAATTCTGAAAGTTAAATCAAAATTCTGTTTTTAAATAATAAAAAAAAAAACTACATTGAAAAAGTCAAATTGTAATTACGCATTATTTAACATTTATTTTTAGAGTTCGTGTGTTCACTTCCTTTAGCAGGTTTATTGCGTACCGTTAGAATCGAGGGTCGTGAACGTGACTAGCAGGAAATAGCGAAAGTCTTCGAGGTCCTCTGAATATATCGTTGAAGTTTCATTCTTATGCAAAATATCTGTTGCAGATAAAAACGACCTGCTTCGACGAAAGCGTGTACGCATTAGATGACGTTTCGAGTACATTCATGCTTTTTTCGCATCCCCAGTTCCAATTGTATTTCCATAAGGAAGGAAATAAATTGATGCCAAATCGATAATTTATTTTGCAGGCGTGCATGCATGATAAAGGGTCTGGTAATAGCGGCGTCGGAAAATTGTATGCAGATAATGGAATCATGATCATCTTACATGTAAATATCGGCAGCCTCCACATAGAAACTGTAACTTCAAAATTAAATAGTTTTTTTTTTATTTACTGACATAAATGAAGAATAACTGGTTTTTAAAAGTATTTACTTTAACCAGTTACTTTTCTGGACCACGAAACTACTTTTATAAATAAGTGAGGAATAAGTAACTAGTTAAAACATTTTTGTAAGGCATAACTATTAGAAAGCTAATAATTTTATACACTAAAACTACAATAAATGGCTTTATCAAAAATTGTCATTTTTAATAAAAATTCATTGGACTTAAAGAAATATTTACAACCTTAAAATGTTCATATGAAAATTGAGAAGGTTAGGTTTGGTTCATAATTTTAATTATGAGTAAATTTACCAAAGCTATATAGAATTTGGTGAAAATTTTTTCGGAACTGCCGGTCGCTCGAGCATTAGTGCCTCGGCTTCATTCGCGGAATGTTGCGTGTTCGATTCCCGCTGTACGTATTTTTTTCTTATTTTTTATTTATTCGAACGTTGATAGATATAATTTCCTAAATAATATTTAAAATTTGTCGCGTGGGATCATTTAAATTAAATTACATTAATATTCAACAGTAAAGTTCATATTTGAGTTTGAAATAAGACAGAAAACTGGAAATTAAAGTACATTCTAGGCGAAACAAAGTTTATGAGAACAGCTTCAACATTGTAATTAGTTTTATCTTTTCCCTACCTTCAAGTTTTTTCCTTCTTTATGGTTTGTTACTGCAGTATTTCTGCTATTCCATTTTTCTTGAGAAAATAAATGTATACATAAGAAAAGAAATAAATACGGGAAAAAAACTGCTCTCGTCTAATCGAATAACGAATGAGGTGAATTGAAATTCAATAAGGTTTAAATTTTCTCAGAAGGAATATTTTTTCTCTTTGTATGTAAATCTGAAGAAAATGAATTAAAAGAAAATATTAGAAGCCACCTTCTATATAAAAAATAAAATATTTTACAATATTGGCTGTTTTTAATTCAATTTGTTTTTTTCCTGTTTTAATTTATTTGAAAATGTTAACAAGCAATTTAATTTTCTGAAATGAATATTTCAACTCCTTAAACTCCTTAAAAACTTCATTCTTCTTGATATTCATTGTTTTCAAATTTTCAAATTTTTTAAATACGAAATTATTCAGCTCTTTAATTATTTATTTATATATAACTAATTCATAATTTATTAAGAACCAATTTTTAAACTGCTATTTACATTTTTCAGCTTTAATGACTCTAATGTGAATTTGGCAATTTTATAGTTGCGCAAATTTAACATCTGAACAGTTCAGTTTTTAAATTATAAAAAATATTAATCAGAATATGAGGTTCAAATTTGAATTTTGCATCAATTCTAAAATGCGTCTACTAATAAAATTGTTCAATTTTAAAAACTTCTAATTTCCTAATTTGATGATTACTACTCAATTTGAAAATTTTTCAAATTGTTATCTAATAATCATCAAATTGATTTACATTCGAACTTCTTCAGCTTGCATTGAGTTTTATTTATATAATTTTCGCTTTAATTTAAGGGGGATCTTTCGAACTTTGTAGAATTCTTTTGAAACCAGTTAATTTGTCTTAAATTCAGTTGAATTAACTGATATTCAGTCGACTCATCTTAAATCCAGCCAAAGTAACTTACAATTAGTGAAAACAATCGAAACTCGGAAAAATTCCTTTCATTTAGTTGAAATAACTTAAATTCATTCGCATTAACTTCTTTCAGTTTTATTAACATTATTTCAGTAAAAATAACTCTAATTCTTTCGAATTATCTTAAATATAAGTAGAATTATTTCAAGTGCAGCCTAATCAACCCATAGTCCAATTGAATTATAATCAGTGAAAATTCCAATCTGAAGAATTAACTAAAATCTAGCCGAATAAACTTGAATGAAGCCACGTCAACTTAAAAATTATTCGAATTAACTTAGATTCAGTCAAATTAAGTGAAATTTAGTCGATATAAATTAAATCCTGTTTAATTAACTAATATTTGGTTTATTATCTTAAATTCATCGGAATAGTCTCAAATTAAGCCGAAATCACTTGAAATCTGTCGGATTAACTGAAATATGTCAACTAACTTACATTTAGTCGAATTAACTGTTTTTAGAAGAATTTAGAAGAATTAACTAAAATTCAGTCCAACTAACTAAAAGTCAGTCGGATAGCCTGAAATTCAGTCAAATTACCTTATTAGTTGTCAAGTTGATGAAAAATCTGTTTGGATTATTTTAAATATTGCAGAACCAACTTATAGTTAGTCAAGTTAACTGAAGTGTAATACAATTATTTTATATGCCGCCGAAATAACTTTAATTTAGTCTAATTAACTGAAATGCAATCTCAATGGCTTACGTTTAATCAAGGGAACTTCAATTCAGTAGAAATAAAATTAATTAAGTCAAATTTTCTGATATTTATTTAAATAAACTAACACTGAGTTTAATAAACTTCCATACAGTAGAATTACCTCAAAGTAAGTAGAATTATCTTAAATTCAGCCAAATTAAGCCGCGTTTACACAAGTTAATTGACATTTCTTCAAAACTACTTATAATTAGCCAAATAAACTTAAATTAAGTGGCATTAAATTAAATTCAGTCTAATTATGATAACCTAAATTCAGTCAGATTAATTTGAATTATTTCGAAATAAATTAGGTGGAATTATCTTAAATGGAGTCGAATTAACTTCCCCCTGGTCGAATTATATAAAAAAAAAGTAGAAAATATGTATATTTAGTCGAATCAAGCGAATTTCAGCAGAATTAAATTAAATCAACTTATCTTAACTTTAGCAAAGTTAACTTAAGTTCAAAATTAACTTAAATTCAGTCAAATTAACTAAAATTCAGGCAAATAACCTTAAATTAAGTCGCATTAATTACTTCGAATTAATTTAAATTAAGTCGAATCATATCAAATTTAGCCGAATCAACTTACTTTTAGTCGAATTATATAAAAATATGTAAAAATTAATTGAATTCGATTTAATCATCATAAATTCAATAGACTTCAATTAAATTCAGTCAAATTAACTGAAATTAAGTCTCATTAACCTAAATTAAGTCAAATAGTTACTAATTCTTCTGAACTAACTTATATTGAGTGAAAATTATTTCAAATGCAGCTAAATCAACTCAAGTTTAGTCGAGTTATATAAAAATATGTAAGAACTAATTAAATTCGATCGAATTTCCGTAAATTCGGGCAATTTTACCTAAATTCAGTCAAATTAACTTAAATTCTGTCAATATAGTTTAAATCTAATCGTATTATCTAAAATTCAGGTAATTAATGTTAAATTGAGCCAAACTTATTTAAGTTCTGTCGGAATAACTTAACCATTTTATTAATTTAAATTCAGCGCGATAACTTTAAATTCGATCAAGCAAGCTTTAATTAAGTCGATGTGACTTAAAATCAGTCGATTAATCTTAAATTAAGCCAAATTATTACATTTTATGTCAAATATTTTTAATTCAGTTGAATTACCTTAAACTGAGTTAGACAAAATTAAGTCGAATAATTATTTAACAAAGTATTAACACTAATTAATTATAAAGCGATTCTGATGAAATCTGTATTCCCTAAAATTAATTAAAACCTTATAATTAATTAAATTTGGAAAAAGACAAGTTTAAAATTTAAAAATATATAAATTGAGAATTATTTAAATGTTTCAAAGAAAGTAAACTTACTTTTTTTAAAATACCTCTGTTACAATAATATAATTTTTCTGAGGCTTATGGAGTGAAATCAGTATCTAAATCCAATTTTTAGAATTATAATTGAATATACATATGCATATATATATATATATATATATATATATATATAAATTTTGTTGCAATTAGTTTTAAAAGTTATTAATAAATGAAATGTATGGAAATGTATTTTCAAATTTAAAAACTATTAAAATGTTTGAAAGAAAACGATTTTTTAATTCTTTTAATGTTGTGAACTGATTAACAAATTATTTATTTGAATGTTATATAATTAAATATTGGTTATAATTTGCATTATTAAAGTTAATACATATCAAAACACCCCTTTTTCAATTAGACAATTTTTTTAACGTTTCTGATGTTGTAAAATGAATATCTGCAGTGAATTTTTAAATTTATACTTAAATGTGTTTTCATTTTTACTGAAATTAGTATAAACGGTTATTAACAATTCAAATTTTCAGAAATGAAAGTGAAAATTTTTTTAAAAATGTATAAAAACAATAGTTTCAACGTCTAAATGAAAATTAGAGTTAAGGCTTTTCACGTTATGAACAGATTAATGAATTATTTTTACAATTACATAAATCTGAATTCTGATTTCAAAATTATGTGCAAATATATTTTAATTTTTTGTAGAATAGTTTCAAATATTATAAATGACTCAAATTTTTAGAAGAATGTAGAATACAAGTTACTTGAATGATTCACTAAAAATAATTCTTGAATGCTGTTTATGTTACGAGCTGATCAATCACTTATTCGCTTATTAGTTTTTTTACCATAATAAATAACATAAAGATTTAATTTTAATTTTTCTCTATTGAGCAACAAAAGTTAATTATTTATATGAAAGTGATGTGATTTATTTGATATAATTTATATCATAAAAGGTTTTTATTTTTAAACGATCTCTATTACAATTGTACGATTTTTTTAAATGCTAATGATGTCCTTGAATGAGTACTTGAATTCGATTTTCAGAATTATATGTAAATATTTTTTTTTAGATAGTGTAAACGATTACAGTGAAACCCTTCAATGGCCCTCCCTTCTATAGCCCTTTCGTGAATTGACGCGGCGCCGCAGGTAGGTGTAACAGGAGCTGCGCGGGGTGCCAAGGGTGTGCGATTGTCACTCAGGCGAGCACTCACGCGTGAACAAGAAAAAGCGGAGCGGGCTGTAATGAGTTAGTCCCCACCCACCGTCAACCCAAAATCGGCGCTATAGAAGAGTTGCACTGTATTATTAATTAAAATATTCAGAGATGAAAAACTAGTAAGCCCAAAAATAAGATAAGGTTCTTGTCTTATGAGAAAAAATTTTTTTCTATTTACGTTGTGACGTAGCTAAAACTTTTTTATCTAAGAACGTGAGAAAAGTGAGCTTCCATCGATGGCTGGGGAAAATGTCGTCATCAGTAGTAAACCTCGTCATCGGGCGGGTCAGACATGGTCATTAAAGCAGAAGTAATACATAATACGCGTATCTCATTGTCAGTCTCACTTACGCTTAGGTGAAACGTAAAAAACCAGGACCTCGACTAATTAGAGCACCTGACATAATTAAGGTCGTTGAATAAACTTGGAATAACATATTTTTGAGAGAAGGCCTTAAATCTATAGAAAATCATGGCGTGAAAACAAGATATTGATATCATATTTTTGTGCTCTGAATTTAAAAAAATAAATAAGAACTCTTCTCGATCATTAAAAAAAAATATCACGTTTGGTTGATTTGAATACAGAATTGTTGGGAAAGTTAAAAAAGTAATGTTATGTCATAAATAAACGCATAAAATAAAACAGAAATATACAAATATAATTTAAGGAAATAATAAAAATTTAAAAAGTAAATAATAATAATAATTAGCGACGAGTTTTTGAGATGAAAAGACAAATTTTTTAGTATCTAGTTGAATTTTACACCAACAAATTTTCTACCAATAAATATAAGGTTTAAATTTTAAATTATGTGTGTTTCAATATAAAAATTCTTATTTTGAACAAAGCAGTTTAATTTTCAAAAAAAGAACACTTTTTGATAAAAGTTTGTAATTTTCAACAAAACAGTTGATTTCTTAACGGCATATTTGAATTTGTAAGATACAAGAATAATTTTGCAATCAAACAGATAAATTAAAACAAAAATGTATTATCAAACAAACATTTAAATATTCAGCCATACAGTGGAATATAAAAACAGATAAAACTTTAACGTAAGTTCGTGAAAAGATTAGAGTTTTGTTTAGAGTACTTACAAATTTTAACAAAATAATGAGATTTTTAACTAAAATAAATAATTTTCAACAAATAAAATGGAAAATTTTTAACAAATTAGTTCAAATTTAAACCAGTCGGTGTGAATTTTCAATTAAAAAATATTTTCTCTCAACGGTCAATATAATAGTTAATATTTAAAACTAAACAAATGTTTTAAGTTTGAATAAAAAACATTTCAATTTAACCAGAAAGATTAATTCTTGATAGAAAATGTAATATATTATAGTTGAACTAAAAAAATTATTATTTCAATTTCTGATAAAAAACAGCTAAACTCAACCAAAAGAGATAAATTTTTATACAATATTTTTAATTTTTAAACAAAGCAGCTTAATTTCTAACCAAAAATGATGAAATTTTTACCAAAAGGTATGTATTTTCGTACAAAAAAGTCGCGTTTTCTGAAATAGAACACTTCATAACAAAATAGTTGAATTTCAGAAAAAAAAATTTTTTAACAAAAAATAAATAATCTGCAACAATAACAAATGGTAAATTTTTAACAAAGTAATTCAAATTTCGACCAGCCAATGTAAATTTTAAATTAAAAAAATTTTTTTTTAACGATCAATATAATAGTTAATATTTCAAGCAACAAAATATTTTAAGTCTGAATGGAAAACTTTTGATTTTAACTAGAAAGATGAATTCTAAATAGAAAATGTAGTAGATGTCACTGAAACTAAAAAAAAATTGTTTTAATTTATGATGAAAAACAGTTAAACTCAACCAAAAGAGATTAATTTTTAACAAAATTGTTGAATTTTGAATCAAAACAGTTTAAATTTTAACCAAAACTTATAAAATTTTTACCAAAAGGAATGTATTTTTAAGGAAAAAAGTTGAGTTTTCTGATATAGAACACTTAATATCAAAATAGATGAATTTAAAAAAAAATTAAAATAAATTTTCAACAAAAAATAAATAAATTAGTAAACCAACAATTGAAGCTACAAACAATACAGTAGAATTAAAAAATGATAAAGCTTCAACAATCAATAGTTGTAAGTTTAAAAAAATATTATAATTTTTAAAAAGTGATTAATATTTTAAACCAAATTGCTTGATTTTCAACAAAAATAAGGATTATTGAACAAAAAAGGTTAATTTTTAACAATGGAATTCAATTTTCAACCAACTACTTGAATTTTCAATTATAAAAGATTACTTCTCAAGAAAAAAAATAATAGTTAATTTTTCAACCCAAAAATATTTTTATTTTTAATAAAAAACATCTTCAACAAAATTATTCAATCGTCAACCAGAACAGCTTCATTTTATTTACAATTATTGAATTTTCAAACAATAAGTTAATTTCAGAACAAATAATTGAAATTTTTACAAAAATAATAACGATTTTAAGAGTGCAATTAATTTGCTAAGCGAAGTAGTTGAATCCTGAAGTAAAAACGGTCAATTTTGAAGAAAAAAGAAATAGTTACATTTGGAGTTAAAAAATTGATTATAAACAAAACAAAAGGAATTTTCAAATGATAAAATTCATTGTTAACAAAGTAATCTAAGTCTCAACTAATTAATTGAATTTGGAATTAAAAAGAAATATTTTCTGCCAAAAAAGAAAAATTTACAACAAAATTATGAAATGTAATTGTTAAACAAAATAGTTTATTTTCAATCTAATAATTAAAATTTTTCGAAAATAATGAAACTTATATGCTGAGTAGCTCAATTTAAAACCAAAAACGACAAATTTCGGATAAAAAATCCGATAGTTAATATACAATCAAATAGTCGAATTTATAACTGAAAGGGATTAATTATTTAGGTTTAGTAATCAACTAATAACTAATTATTCAGTTAACATGATAAAAAAGCATCAAAGTATTATTTTCATTAAAAAATATTAATGCTTCTTATTTTATATTTTACTTGGAACTCAAAATTGCATTTCTAAAAAATTTCATTTATTGCTTTAGTGCACCTTTTAAACTAATTCCAAGAAAAATTGAAATATATTTTCAAGTAATTTTTAAAAATGAATTCAGGCGGCGCACAGGCGGAAAAAAGTACATTTTTTGGTTCAAAATACTATTTTTCATTAATAAAATTTTTCATAAACAAATTATTTGTTGAAAATGTGTTTTCTATCATTTTCAATAATTTAACGTTTTTTAAGTTATATTGCAAGAAATTTGAATGGAAACAATATTTTTATGACATGAATTTCTTTTAAGACTATGCTTGTTAATATTATAAACAAATTTTATAAACAAATACATTATTCAGACATTTGTCGTCAGAAAATATCGTTTTTTTCTATGAAAATTTTTTAAAACTAGGAACATCATGATAATTTTAGATAAATTTATAATTTGTTGATAAATTTTATGATTTTTTAAACAAATTCAATGAACAAATAAATTATTTGGGCATTTGTCGACGGAAAAACTCTTTTTCTCAATGTCAGTCCTTTTAATTGGGAATTATAGGATAATTTCAGTAACATTCATTATTAGTTGATTAATTTTAAGTTTCTGTTCAACAAATTTAATTAAAAATGCATTATTCGGCCATTTGTCGACGTAAAAACTTGTTTTTTTTTCTCAAGTAATTTTTAAAATTAAAATTGTTCAACAAAAACGAAAATTAATTAACTAACAATGAATGTTACTAAAGTTATCGTGAAGTTTCTAATTAAAAGGACTGATGCTAAAAAAATTAGTTTTTTCCATCGACATAGGAAAAACGATTTTTTTGTCAACACATGCCCGAATAATGCATTTGTTTATTAAATTTGTTAAAAAAAAAATTTATCAAATAGTGGTGAATGTTGCGGAAACTATTACGAAGTTTCCAATTAAAAGGACTAGCATTGATAAAAACAAATTTTTCCGTCGATAAGTGCTCGAATAATGCATTTGTTTATTACGTTTGTTTGATAAAATCATAAAATTCATCAAGAAATTATGAATTTTTCGAAATTATCATGAGGTTTCTAATTTTAAAAAGTTGACACCGAAAAAATCGATGGAGGTTACCACTTTTCATATGAAGGATCAGTCATATATATTTCAATGGATGCATTAAGCGTCCGTGTGGAAATAACCCCATTTGACCCTATTACAAATCGGGCACTAATCGGGGGCTAGTCAGGTTATTAATTTTGACAAAGTACCCAGTCGGGGACTAGTTGGGCTTTTTGTTGTAAAAATTTCAGTCAGGGCCTGGTCGGTGGTTGGTCAAGGGCTATTTGGGCCTTTTTGTTCACTAATTTCTGCGCGGGTAATCTTCAGAATCGGGTCGGGAGCTAGTGGGGCTCTGGTCGGGTTATTCTTATGTTTGAGTTTTCGGCAAGGTCTTAGCAAATGAGGTAATATCTAAAAAAGCGTAATGATTTTTTTATTCTAAAACACAAAGAATATATTTAACAATAATTTTACACCGTTTTTGGAGAACAGTGTAGTTCAGATTTCGCTACCACCTTCATTTGAGTCTTGCGGTTCTGGACTGATAGCTTTAAAGAAAATCCGCAGGGGCGCGACGTGCCGCCTCTCGCGCAACAGAAATGATGCGCGGAGTGTTTAAGACAGCAGACCACACGTAACGAAGCATAATCACCCGGAGTAGAGACTACCGTGACCAACATGGCGGTTCCATCAGAGCGAAGCTCTTCCATTGCTGCGTTCCAGCTGAAGTTTTTTTTTTTAAATTAACATTCCACAAATTTTGGGGAATTTTAGTTACATAAATTTATGCATTTTTAAGCGTAGGATATGTTCGCCATTAAGTCTTGGATAAATTTGAGCACTTATAATATTTAAAAAAAGTTTGTGGAGATTTCCGTAAATAATAAGTATTTTGACAAACTTTTAGGGAATGTTTCACAAATTTTGGGGAGTTTGGTTAATATTCCAGGCGGATGTATTATCATATGACCCCTACTAGTACCAGATCAGGCCCCGACTAGGATAAATCGGGTCATCTGACTAGCCCCCGAGTAATCTACAGTTACACTACTGGTCGGGGGCTAGTCAGATGACCCGACTTTAACTGAAGATATCGCTTTATAATTTTGAAAAACTCATGAAGACTCTTTTTGATAAGCAAAAAAAGATATTTGGCAGTTATAATCAAAATTCGAAAATTTGTGTCTTTTCGGGCGACCCTACCTACTATAGGAAAAAAATTTAACTCCTAATTCATTCTTACCTGGTCAGCAATAATTGACATCAGCCAGAAGTAATTTTTTCTCTTAATCTTTTAATCCTAATCCAATTTTACAAATCAAAAATTTTTTTTATTAATTTCATCAAATACTTTTTTTTTCAACTCAATACATCATTACTCATTGGGCGGAACACTTACAATCCGAGTGTGCATTCAGGTCATTCCAGGTTCTAGGTAATAGTAATCAGGTGCGTCCTTAGACGCGATTCATAAGAGCCAAGATGACGTAATTTGTATTAAGGATAGACAATGCTCAGATGGAATGTAAAAAAATAAAAACATTTTGCAACAATGTTCCTTGAACGTGCTGCTAAGCTTGGACAATTATCATTCGGTGGTTTAGTCGATCCAATTTATACACTAGCAAGTGGTCACACTTCGTTAACGCCGGCATAATGACATTGAATTTCTTTGAACACTTTTTATCAGGAAGGTCCTGCATTCGAAAAGAGAATAACAGGAGTGAACTAGAGTAAAGAAATGGAAACACTTCGTTGTCAAATCATTTGAAATTTAAAGTTATCGAAAATCAGAATTGCTTTCTTGAAATGAATCAACCTACTTTCGACTATTTCGACAGGCCGTGTGTGGACCATGCAGAACGTAATAACATAGGAAAGAAATAATTTCAGTTTGTGTATACAATAGCATTGGTAATATTTTCTATCTATTAATATCGAATTTACAGATTTTACCTTCTCTTTACTTGAAACCGCAAATTACTTAATTTAATTATAGGTTGGTAACATTTCAATTCCTTTTTCCTTTTTTTTCAAGGTTTGTTTTAATAGATTATCTAATTTTTATTAAAATGTTATTAAAATGCGATCGGAATTTTTAGAAATTCGAAAATGAAACAAATAACTTGAAATTATTTTACAGAAATTTAACCAAATTTAATTTTAACTACCAAAAATTTTTTAAAAATCAGGGAATTTTATTGGTCGAGAAAAGTCAGATATTTAATTTTTCTGTGCAACATTCAGAGAATTTCTGTAACCTTAATTAACTGCCAAGAAAAATAAATTTGAAAATTTTCAATTTTAATTTGAAATTATTTGAGTCCGTTTTTAAAAGATTCTAGGTTACTTTAAGATTCCGGTCTTTGAATATTAAAGGTCAGGGAAAAGAAGAAATTGATTAGGAAAAAATTAGGGAATTTTTTTAATGAAGTTTAATGTTCAAAGTTTAATGAAAAAAATAAACCTGATACAATATTTTTATTAGTAATGTATTTTTCTTATATTTACATTTTTTTAAGTTGCTTTCTCCTGCAGATTATTTTTTTAGTCATAAATTGTATCATTTGTTTAGAGTTTAACAATTTTGTTGAAAAGTGATGGTTTTTGGTTTAAAATTTAACTGTTTGTTAAAATTTAACTAATTTCATAGACAATTTCGTTTGTGTTTAAAATTCATATTTTGTTGTTCAAAAGTCAACTGAAACTTCTTTTGGATGAAAATTCAACCATTGTTTCTTGTTTTTTTAAATTAAAAACTCATCTATTTTATTAAATATAACTAAAAAAAAACTATTTGGTTAAAAATTCAACATTTTTGTCAAAAATTGTCCTTTTTTGAATATTTAACTATTTTGTTGAAAATTTGAACTTTTAAATTGAAAATTTATCTTCTTTAGCTGAAATTGCATCTTTCTTAGATAAAAATTCAATTTTTGGGTTAAAAATTCAACAATTTTCATGAAAAGTCATCCATTTTTGGTTAATAATTCAACTGTCTTGTCGAAAAATAAACTATTTCTTACAAAATTTACTTTTTGTTTAAAATTAATATTTTATTCTTGGAAAATCAAACGAAATTTTTTCTTTGGTTCAAAATTCAACCAGTTTGAAATTATCTTTTTAATTCATTAATTAATTCATCTATTAAAGTATAAGTTGCAACTTTTTTGAAAAATATGCGACTGTCGGTTTAAAAATTCCATAATTTACTTAAAAAGTCCCCTATTGATGAAAATTTAACGGTTTTGTTGCTTAATTAAATTATTTCTCAGAAAATTTACTTTTTGCTTAAAGTTTATATTTTATTTTAAAAAGTTAAGTAAAACCTATTTTGGTTAAAAATCTAACAATATTATTTGAAATTTTTGGGATAAAAATTCAACAATTTTGTTGTAAATTCATCCCTATGGATCACAAATTCAACAGTCTTGTTGAAAAGTCTACTATTTCGTAGAAAATTTACTTTTTGTTTAACATTCGTATGTCGTTGTTGGAAATTCAAATATATTTTTTTCTCAAAAATTTTACCAGTTTACAATTAGTTAACACTTTTCGTTCAAAATTTAATTTATTTTTTGAGAATTCAACTAATTCGTAGAAAGTTTACCTTTTCTTAAAAATCCATTTTTTGCTTTTCGAAAATCAAATTAAATCTTTTTTCGTTAAAAATTCAAGGACTTTTTTTAATTCGTCTTTTTTCTTAAATTCTGTTTCATTATATTTTAATGTTGAAATGACAAAGTAAAATCTTTTCGGAATGAAAATCCAAACATTAAAAAAAAAGTGTCTCTTCAATTTAAAAATGATTCTATTTTAATAGAAATTTTACCTTTCTTAGATGAAAATGCAACTGATTAGTTATAAAATTAAAAAATTTTGATTAAAAAGTCATCGCTTTTGATTCAAAATTCAACTTTATTTTATTCACATTTTGTTTTTGAAAAATTAATTTAAATCTTTTTTATTTGAAAGTTCCAACTTTTTTTTAATTTGTCTTTTGACTTAAAAAATTCATTTAGTTTATCTTTCTTAGATAAAAAAAATTCTGCTCGATTGAAACTTCAACCATTTTTATAAATTTGCGTCCTTTTTTATTAAATATTCGACTATTTTTTTAAATTTGCCTTTTTAATTTGAAAATTCATTTACTTTAGTAGAAATTTCATCATTCTTGGATATTAATGCAACTTTTTGATTGAAACTGCAACAATATGGTTAAAAACGCTTTCTTTTGGTTAAATATTCAACAATTTTATCCTAATTTATCTTTTTATTTGAAAAATTAATCTATTTTAATTGAAACCGCAATTTTCTAGATAGAAAAAAACTGCTTGAGTGAAAATTCAACAATTTATTTAAAAATTCAGCGTTTTTGGTTAAAAATTTAACGATTTCGTAAAAAATTACCTTTTTTTTACAATTCACATTCTGTTTTTAAAAGTCAACTAAAATCGTTCTTGGTTGAAAACTCAACAATTTTTTCTTTAAATTGTCTTTTTAATTTAAAAGTTTACTTGGTTTAGTATAAATTTAATCATTTTCTGATAAAAATCCAACTATTTGTTTGAAGATTTCGTCATTTTTTTTAAAATTCATCATTTTTGGGGAAGAATAGTTTATATTTTTTGAGAATATATCCTTTTAATATAAAAATTCATCCATATCAGTAGATATTTCACCATTCATGGATAAAAATGAATGCAAATTTTTCTTTAAAAATTCAACAATTTTATTAAAAAGTGATCTTTGTCTTTTGTAACTGATCTTTTTAGTTAAAAATTTATATTTTCATGTTTAAAATGCAACTGTTTTACAAAAAATTTCTCCTTTGGCTTAAAGTTTCAATAATTCAGATGAACTGTATTTTATTTCATGACTGAATAATCTTTATTTGTTAAAAATTCGTCTTTTTGATTTAAATAGTTTTTAAAAAAAATAACTTAAATTTTTTAGTTTAAATATCAACTATTACACTTTAATAAATTCACAATTTTAGGTTGAAAATTACATTATTTTTTTGAAAATTAAAGTCAGTTTGAAAATACAAGTATTTTGTTAAAAAGTCATCTATTCTGGTGGAAATAATTTTGTAATGTTTAAGTAAATAAATTTGAAAAAATGTAATTCACAAAAAGGGAAAATTAGTTCTGGAAACCATAAATTACGCACCGGAAGAGGGGGGGGGGGGGGTTATTTTGTTACGCTTCGTTCCAGGACGAGGGGTCTTTGAGAGGACCTATAATCAGTTACGTAATTGAAGTATGAACCCTAAGGTACCTTCGAATTGTTGGATTGGAAAGTAATCTTATAATCAAATAATATACGTCTCCTCTATAATTTTCTACTTTAATATTAAAAATAAAAATACGTTTTGATGCTTTTTTATAAAAATAGTTGAATTTTCAACAAAAAAGAAGAATTTTTTACCAAAAAATACGGGTTTTTAACAAAATACATAAATTCCCAAACAAACGGTTAAATTCTTAACTAAAAAAGGTCTGTTTTTAACAGAAAACGGAATTATTGGATTTTCATTTTAAAGATACTTTCATCTAAAAAAAATTGCATTTCCACCCAAAGTAATGAATTTTCAACAAAAATGATCAATCTTTAACTGGAATAGATTAATTTTAAATAAAAAATGTTCAATTAAAAATGTTCAATAAAAAAATTTTAATAAACAAAATCAAAATTAAATTATTATTAAAACTTCTAATAAAATCATAAATATTTAACAGGGAATAAATTTTCAACTAAAACATTTTCAAACAAAGTGATGAATTTTCAACTAAAGTAATGAATCTTTAAAGAGAATATTTGAATTTTAAACCAAAAAGTTAAATTTTCAATTAAAATTATGAATCTTTTACTAGAAGGATTTAAGATTAAGCAAATTTAATTTTAATTAAGATTAATTTTTACCAAAAACGACGAATTTTAAATTTAAAAAAATCATTTTTATTTAAAAAAATTAATTTGAAAACGAAGAAATGAAATTTCAAGTAAAATGATTTAATATTTAAATGGAAAAGTTTGATTTTCATTCAAAAAAGAATTACCAACCAGCATAATGAATTTTAAACTAAGAGGATGAATCTTTGAAATAGTTTAATTTGTAACAAAAAATATAAACTTCCCACCAGAAAGATGGGTTTTTTACCAAGAGGATAAATTTTTACCAAAAAATACGGATTTTCACCGAAAAATATGAACTTTGAACTAAAAAAGGTAAATTATCAACCAAAAACAGAAAAATATTTATTTTCAATTAAAAGCAGAATAATTAAATTTACAGTTTCAAAAATTAATGTCCAACTAAAGAGGTAAATTTGCATCTAAAATTATGAAATATTCAATTCGTGTAGTTACATTTTCAGCGTAAAAGAAACAATTTAAGAAAAAACTATTAAACAAAAATAATTGCATTTTTAAACAATGCTGTACATTTTCAAGTAAATGATGAATCTTTGACTGAAATAGTTGAATTTTAAACCAAAATGACTTTATTTTGAATGATTAATTTTCGACCGAAAAGATTTATTCACCAAAAAAATTTTACTAAAAAAAGATCATTTTTAAAATTGGCTTAAAAATAAAATACTTTTGTAGAAAAATCAACTGTTTTGGTAATAATTTATGGGTTTTTATGAAATAGACTATTTTAAATTTACTATTAAAATATCTCTTGCTCAGTATGTGAAATTTTATTTACTTTTTCAAAGAAAACTTAAATTAAAAATTAAATATTGAATTTTCAACCACAAAAATATGAATTAAGAACAAAAAAAATTAATTTTCTATCGAATAATTTCAGTTTCAAACCAACGACGAAATAAATCCTAACAAAATAATCTTTTACAAAAAAATTGAGTTTTTAACCCGGAAACATGAATTTCAATAAAAAAGTTAATTTTTAACAAAATAGTTGTATTTAAAACGAAAAATTATGAATTTTTAACAAAAAGGTTGATTTTCAACGGAATAGTTGAATTTTTAACTGAAATACCATTATTTAACAAATTAGTTGAATGTTTAACAAATAAACAAAAAATAGTTCAACTCCCAGAGCACGGAGGGGGAGTAGATTTTTTGTTTTGAAATGCGAAAAAATCACGATTTTGTCTATTTGACGTTCCCGGTGCTCGTCAATAATAGGCAAATTGTTGTAATCGCCAACGTTTGATAGATTTGTATTATATAAAGATATTCCATCATGTAGCAATAAACAAAAATAATTTTCATAAACAAATTATTTGTTGAAAATGTGTTTTCTATCATTTTCCATAATTTAACTTTTTTAAGCGAAAAGAGAATATCTTTTTCCAGAGAAAATTCAATTTAAAAGAAAGTTTTAATTTTCTCAAAACATGGAGAATCTGATGATTTTTCACGGAAACAGGGGAATAATTAGGTTATACATTTTTTTAATAAAACTAATGTATGTGCCATTTTTACTTCAATTTGAAATGCTTTAAATTTCTCTAATTTCAAGTCACGACGTATTTTATTAAAAAAATAATAATCCTAATAAAATTGTTAATAATAAACCAATTAATTTTTTTAATTTATTTCTAAATAATATATATATATATATATTGGGCTATAAATATTTATGGCTCAGAACATGTTTTTTTTTAATCGTTTCTTTAGATTAAGTTAGATCCGACTGCCGCTTCTAAAAGATTTATACTTTCTTAGGATAAAAATAAAATTTCTTAAAACAGGTAAAATTTTCAAATAATACTTGGATTTTTAAATGGAGTAAATCATTTTTTAAAAAAACGAAAAGAATTAATTTTCAAAATAATAGTTAAATTTTCAACCAAAACATATTAATTCTTCAGAAGCAATTTAATAGTTGATATTTCAACAACCACAAAAATTAATTTTAAATATCACAATTGAATTTCACCAAAAAGATTAATTTTCTAAGAAAACTTGAATTTTGAAACCAAAAATATGATTTTTTTTATCAAAAAATAGAATTTTCGACAAAATATTTGAAGGTTTAACACAAAAAATGTTGTTTTTTCCAAAATAATTTAATTTTTAACCTGAAAATGTGCATTTTTAATAAAAAAAGTTAATTTTAGCCTAACAGTCAATATTCAATAGCTATAAAAATCGATTTTAAATCCGAAGATATAATTATCAAAGAAAACGTTCATATTCAATCAATTAATTGAATTTTCAACCAAACAATATGGATTTTCGACGAAAAAGTTAATTTTCAAACCAAAGAAGAATTTTCAAAAAAATCGTAGAATGTTTAACCAGAAGAAATAAATTTTATTAGAACAGTCGAATTTTTTACCAGAAAATATCAATTTTCAATAAAAAAGTTTATTTTCAACCCAATAGTTAAATTTTCGAACAACAAATATGAACTCTTATACAAAAAATTCAATTTCATATAATTAGTTGAATTTTCAACCAAAAAATAAATGAGAAACAAAATAGTTCAATTTTAAAACAAAATATTCAATTCATTAACAGAAAAAAAATTTTTTTATCAGAATATTGGATTTTCAACCTAAAAATATGCATCTTGAACAAAAAAGTTTAATTTAAACTCAATAGTCAATAGTCAATAGTTAGAAGAAAATAGATTATAAATTTGAAAATATAAAGTTTTAACTAAAAAGTTCTTTCTTAAGCAAATAATTAAATTTTCAACAGAGGAATGTGGATTTTCGATAAAAAAAAGTAAATTTTCAGTCCAAACATGAACTTTAAACAAAAAAGTAAAATATTTATCCTAAATAATTGATTTTTTAAAGGAATAATTTAATTTTCAACCCAAAAATACAAATTTTAAACTAGAAAGTTAATTTTCAACCGAATAATTTGTTTTCGACCAACAAATTTGAACTTTGATGAAAAATGGTCAATTTCACACAAATAGTTGAATTTTTATCCAAAATAGTTGAAAGCTTGAGCGAAAATTTTAACATAAAAGTTCATGTTCAAACAAATAATTGAATTCTAAACAAAGAAATACGTATTTTTAACAAAGAAGTTAATTTTCAATCCAAAGAAGAATTTTAAACAAAATGGTAGATATTTCAACCTTAATATAAGATTTTTTTACTGAACAATTGAAATTTTGTTCCGAGAATATAAATTTTCAACATGAAAGTTAATTTTCGACCAACAAATATAAACTTTTATTAAAAAGTTCAAATTCAAACAAATAGTTGATTTTCTAATCAAAATAGTTCATTGTTTACCACAAACAGATCAAATTTTACAAAACAATTAAATTTGCAACAAAAAAGGTTATTTTCCACCAATTAATTGAACTTTCAAATAAAAAATAAGAATTTTCAAAAAAAAAAGGTAATCTTCAAGCCAAAGACGAATCCTCAACGAAAGATCCCGTGTCACAATAATTGTCACCACTAAACTCCGAAACTGCTTGAGCCGTCTTGATGAAATTTTGTGTACTGCATGCAGTTTGGTTTAACTTAAAGGATAGGATACTTTTTATCTCATTTGATCACCTCAATATTTTTGTATTGCAAATTAAATGTTTATATTTGTGTACTCCATAATTTTCTAACAGATTATCTAATTTTTTATTATTATAATTTTACGTGTCATCTTGAGGCGTCATTACGTAATCAACAATAAAGTGTCTTCCTAATTTTCACAAAATAATTTGTAAAAAATTATTCGTCATCTTTTTTTCATAAAATCAACAAAAATTCAAAATTCCTTTTTTTCTATGAAAGAATAACTTTTTCTTAATTAGATGAAACGTACGTTATTACAAAATAATGCCACGTATCATCTTGCGTCGTCATTACGTCTTTGCCAAATAAGTAGATTTCTAATTTTATTTCAAAATCGTTATTTAAGAATTATTCGTCATCATTTTTTATAAAATCAATATAAATCCAGACTTACTTTTTTTCTTCGAAAGAAATACTCCAAAAATAAAAATAATTATATTTTTTGTGGAAATTTCGGGCCCTAATTCAAAAATAAAATTCCCACTAATAATTTTTTATTTTTCAATGTTATAAAAATGTAAGCTTCAAGACAGAAAATTCATTCATGCCTTGAAGATTGAGCATGAAACTTTGAAGAAAAAAAACATTTTTTTTAAGTCTTTATCGAGCTCGAAATATACAAATTTCTCGTTTCAATTTAATCAAAAAGTACAATTTTATCTTCAGATAATTAATAAAAGTAAAACCCCTCAAATATGTTATTGGGGGCCTAAAATAAAAAAAAATTTCCCCAGCTAAAGAAGTTGGGTAAATCCAAACATTCGCAAGGTTAGGAATAAACTAGTTTCGAAATTACTTTAAATTTATGGATATTAAATTCTTTTAAATTGAGACACACGCCATGTGAACCGAAAGTCTTTTCATTTCTTGCATTTCAGTCAAGTATGTCGAAAAGTGTAAAATTCCAGAACAAAAATCAAGATTCATGTTCGCTTTCAAAATTAGGCTCCGCCTAGAAGAACAATGCTTTTGGTTCAGTGACGCCTTGACACTTATTAGCAGTTTTTTCGCAGGCTCGTCATCTATAATAGACTTGTCATTTAACAGCAAGGATGTTTCGTAAAATTAGGTTTATTAGATTTTATCTAGTTGTTAATACAAAAAATCGGAAAAATTAATGGCTATATGCAAAACTAATTGTAAAAATGATGCCTCACTTAGTAATCACTCTACTTACTTATGCAACTAAGGAATTAATCGTTTAAATTGTGATTCTAGACTAGAATTTATTTTTATTAAAAATTGAACGATGTTGTTTCATGAATTTTTTTTAAATTAAAAAAAAAATTTTAAATAAGTTTATCACAAATGCGACATTAACAAAGAAATACTCAAGCTAATGAAAATAATTTCTATTGAAGAAAATAGACATAATGTTAATTTCTACGAATTTTTGAAAAAGGATACTAAGCACGTTTCAGAAAACAAAATTTTAAGTTCAAATTATTTATTTAAAAATATTTATACAGTTATTCAGGCATCAATTTTAGGAAAAAATTGCCAAATTTTATCCAAACATTTTAATAATCAAGGGTCCATTTCCTTCCATGAAAGAGTTTTTATTATTCTGTTTGGGTGGGTTTTATCAAAATAAAAAATAATTTAGAATCAAATTTTTCGATAAAAATAATAAGTTTATAATTTAGAAATTCTTTGACGATTTTTCAAAAATAAATCCCAACCGATCATTGTAAAGAATCTTTTGAAGAATAAAATCCGCTCCGGATTATTCGGATTGCATTGAAATTTTAGCTTTTATTTCAAATTAAATCTAAAAAAATTCTAAAAGTTGTTAAATGAACAATTTCAGCCTAAGAGGTTATTCTAAACGACATCTAGATTTTTGTAAATGAGTTCAAAACAATTTACATTCATCATCAAAATGTCAGTTATTTCCATTGTAAATAGTCAACATTAAAAAATCCTCAATGCTTAAAATTTAAATTTAAATTTTCTCAATTTTAAAGAGTTACAGTCAAAAAATGTTACATTTTAGAGATGTATAAATAACACTTCTTAAATTTTGAAAATTAAAAGTCAAGTTTTCATTACAAAATCTTTAAAGTTTTACCTAATTTAAAACGTAAATCATCAAAATTAAAGAATAGGTTTATTTAAATGAAATTAGAATTTAATTAAATAATTAAAAATAATTTACATTTTCATTTTTGTTTAACTTAACAGCATTGATTTTGTTTGCCAATTTTTTCGATTCAAAAAGATTTGAGTTGTAATGATTTACAAATCGTAGTTCTACCATTTTTAAGAGTTACAGTTGGCCAACTTTTCATTTTGAAAATAGACAAATAATATTTTTTTAACTTAAATGATTTCTTAGATCAAGAACAAAGTTTTTTATTCTGAATCTTCCCAATTGAAAAAATTTGGAATGTAAAACATAAAAATTATCGAATTTTTAAGTTTGAAACTTAAAACTCGCTAAGTTTTTAATTTTCAAAATAAAAACTCTCAGTTTTCAATTAAAAATTATTTCCTTTCGAATACTTTTAAGTGAAGATTTTCATATTTAATGTTTTTAATGAAAAAAATTATGCAATTTTAAATGCCTTTTTAGAATAGTGAAGACTGCGTTATAGGAAAAAATCAATGGATCTACTTTGCAGAACATTCAACAAATTCTTAAAAATTCTTTTTAAACTGTTATTTTAAAATTTTACTCTTTGAGTTAAATTATTTTCGTAGCCAATTTTTTCCTTAGTTAAAAATTTAAATATATTGTTAAAAATGTAACCTTATTGTTAAAAGTTCTTTTTTTGTTTGAATGAAAATCAATCTTTCTAACTTTAAATTTAACTGTTTTATCTTAAGTTCAACATTTATTTCTTTAGATGGAAATTCAACTAGTTGGTTAAAAATTAAACGAAATAAACGATTTCATTTTTGCTGAAAGGTTGAGCTTCTCAGTAAAAAATGTATGTATTTGGTGACCATTTTTTTTGTAAAAAATTAAATTCAGGTTATTAGTTAACAATTCATCTTCTTGGCAAACAATTGATCTTATGGCTTGAAAATTTATCTTTTTGATTGCAAATTGATCTATTCTGTCAAAACTTAAACTATCTTGTTCAAAATTTGTCTCTTAAGGTGAAAAAATAGTATTCTTGCTTGTTAATTCAAATAAATAATTAAAATTTAAACTACTTTGTTAAAAACTTATTTGGTTGATTGAAGACTTAACTTTTTGATCGAAAGTGTAGAAAAAAATCGTTTCAGTTGAAAAATCAACTATTAAATTGTCACTGAGGATTCAACTTTCCGGGTTTTAAAAACCAACTTATTATTAACCTTTTTTAGTTTAATATGAAACTACTTAGTTGAAAAGCCGTCATTTCCAATATAAAATTAATCCCTTTCGGTTAAAAATCCATATTTTAAGTTAAAAAATCAAATATTATGTTCAGAAGAATTTAATTTTTAGAAATTTCAGCAATTTTTTAAAGAAATCATTTTTGGGTTTAAAATTCCACTATTTTCTAAAAATTTATCTTTTTTGATTAAAAACTAAAGCACGACTTTGGCAGAAAATACGTCATTTTAGTTCAAAAATTAATCTCTTTGCTTGAAAATGTAAATATTTTGTATAAAAATATTTATTTTAAGTAAAAAATTATTTTTCGAACTGAAAATGTGAATATTTGATTTTTGATCAGAAATTAGCCTTTTTAGTAGAGAATTCAACTTCTTTGTTGAAGAATTAATTAATTTGGTTGTAAATTCATTTATTTCGGTACAAAATTGATCCTTTTTGGTGGAAGTTGAACGAATTGGTAAAAAGTACGTTGATTTGGTTTAAAATTTAATAATTTTTGTACGGATATCCATGTTTCGAGACCCCCTGAATACGAAAATCAGATTTTTACGATGGCGTCTGTCTGTCTATCTGTCCGTAAACACGATAACTTTTAAACAAATAAACGGATCAAATCCATCTTTTGCACATTTTTTTAAGGTCCTAAAAGAGAGGTCGAGTTCGTCAATCAGCAATTTTTGATAAAAACTCAAAAAGTGAGCGCATTTTGAAAATTTTTGAGACCACTTTTTTCTGAATTTGATCATTCTATGTACGGATGTTTATTGTATTAGAAAGGACAAACAATTTACCCTTACGAATTTTTTCGATAAAAAGAAAATTCTCAGAGTTATAGCATTTTCAAAAGTTTTTAAATCAACTGAAAATCAAAATTTTAAGCCAAAAAAAGCACGATATGAAAAAAAAGTCAAGAGAAGAAAAACAATGATGTTTGAAAGCCCTACAAGATTATTATAAGCAATTTTTCGATATTCTTGGAAAATCGAAAATTCAAATTTTGATTGAACAAAAAATAATGAAAAATAAAAAATTCCATTTTGTGGTCAAACTATGTAGGATACGAAAAAAGATGAATTTACAAAAATTGTTATCCCAAGAAAGTTCTTCCAGTTCGTTTAAAATCACTTCTTGATAGGACGCGTACTTTTTGTTTTATTCGTGAAAAATAACATTTAAAATTCCAAATTTAGGATATTTAAATAGAAAAACAATCTAATGTGAAATCCTTTTTTAACGTCCAATAATCAAAGTGATGAAAAGAATTCCTGAAAATAAAATCAAGAATTTAATGTCCAAATTTGGACAACCACCACAAAATGTTCCCATTAGAATCTGAAAAAAGGAACACTTCTCTCCCCTCCTTTCTGCTGGCAACAAATTGTATTTTGATTTTATTTTATTTTGATTTTATTTTGATTTTATTTTATTTTTTTGTTTTATTTTAATTTTATTTCAATTTTATTTTATTTTTTATTTATTTTTGTTTTATTTTTATTTTTATTTTTATTTTATATTACATATTTTTTTGCCTCGATAAGGGCATCAGTGCCGAAACGTTGCTGATTATTATATGTATTTTTTAAATGTTTTTATTGGCATTTGATAATGGTGGGAATAAAGAGGACGAAAGAAAGAAAAAAAAGGAGAAGGAAGGGGATTTGGTTGGTTGCCTTCTCATTTTTCTTTCCTCCTTTTTATTTTCTTCCAGAGTAAAGATAAATAATTATTTATTTTTCTCTTTTTTAGGGGGAAAGGAGGGGAGGGAAATGTTCCTTTTTTCAGATTTCAATGGGAACATTTTGTGGTAGTTGCGCAAACCTAGTCGTTAGATTCTTGATATTATTTTCAGAAATTCTTTTCATCAATTCAAAATTCAAAAGAATAAAAATAAAATTTTTTCCAAAAACGACAAAGTTACGAGAAAAAAAAAATTTAACAAAACCTGTTTACAAATGTCTGTCGAAAATCGAGTGCGCAGCGCGAGTCTCTCGATGAGAATGTGTACCTCAAAGCCTATACAGCTTTGAGAAACTTAATCTTTGACTATTATGTTATTAAATAAACAAAAAATAAACAAAAATTTTCAAATCGACCATGACAATTCGATTTAAAACTTTATTAGCTGTCATTAAAAAAAAAGTTCAAATCGGATAATAATTGTCTTTTGAAAATCAATTTGTGGACCGACGTTTTTTTTTGCCCCACCGTGGGGCGTAGCCCACTGGCCCCACCACCCTCCTGTAAATATATTCCTTTATTTGTTCATAATAATACTAATAATCTCAATTATTTTAAACACTTTTAAATCCCAGAAAAGAGTAGTAGCACTTTGTTTTTGTTTTTCTTAACTAGATGCTTTCGTTTTGGTCTCGCCTCTTTTTCCGGTCGGGGGTTTTACTACGCGTCCTTCATCAAAGCCGCGCTCTGACGCCCGGGTCAGTCGTTTGTCATAGACAAGGTACATTCGGTAAGGCAGGTTTCATTGATGAAGAAAAAAAGTCAGAACTCAGAATGAGACCTTGAATTACACAATATGTGAGACAACGCGAGCGCTGTCATTCTAGAGCTGTCTACGCCACCTTAACTCCCTATAAAAGAGACCGAATGGACACTGGAGTTATTAGTTCGCGCTTCCGCAGCTTAACAACAAACATGTTCTTCGAGGTACGTCCCGGTGTTCAGAATCTCATATTTTTCACAAAATATTCGCGAATTTGAATTTGTGCATTTCTAGTATCATCTATAACATTATTTACAAAGCACCCTCCGGGAAATACTTTGTTTATACAATTAGTGAAGAATTATCTTTTTTTTTTAGTGAAACTTTGAAATGGGATAATTTTTCAAATTTATGAATTATCTTTTGTGTTAAAATTATTTGTTTAGTGTGTGATGGTGTAGGCTAATAACAGATAGTATCGAAATATTACCAGGGTGGGAGATAACATTTTTTTACACTATTCGAAAAGCTTATAAAATTCTGCGTTAAGTTAATCCAAGTTGAACTGATTTGGCCTTATGGGCATTTTATTATTGCATGAGAAATACAAAAATATTATTCGAATTTAAAGATCAAAGTTCCTTACATGTCGGAATTATATTTTTGCTTTCCTTTCATTTGAAATAATATTTTTATCTTCATTCTGGTTGGCCCTATCACCTTTCAAATTTAAGCTAATTTTTGTATTAATCACTCACAAAAAATATTTTGGTGCGAGATCAAAATTAGAATTTTTTTATCTCTACCCTTTGGGTTGAAATTGGCCGCTTATTGTTCGATCGCGTAATATAAATTAAGAATTAATTTACATATTTTTGAAACGTGTAGGAACTTATTAATTTTTTTTTACTCTTTGAGAGGAATTATTTTTAAAAAGGTACTCAGAAAAATGTTTCTTTCATTCGAGATCAAATTTGTTTTCTGATCACAAAAATTAATAAATAAAAGTTTACAACAAATAACAGAAAAGTAAAATTAGCACAATTTTTTTGCAGAATTAATATACACAATATTTTTTTATAGACTGTGTACGATTAATTTTTAGAGTTAAATAATTTTAGTTTGAAATAACACATTTTGAGTAAAAAATGCCAACGTATTCTACTATTGTTTACACATTGTAAATATTCTTTGCAAAATATAATAATTTGCTATTATCAAAAGCATTTTTACCGGGAAAACACGAAAGCATTATAAAAAATTACTTTTTTTATTTTAAATAAATTATCTGTGCCGAAAAATAATTGATAAAAAATAGATTTAAAAAAAAAAGGTTATCATAACCTAAAGTAAGAAACATTTTTTGATATCTTTACAAATTTTGGATATGAAACCCTAAACAAACAAGATTTGTACACAAATTTTGAATTGATTACCTCGGAATAAAAATCTGAAAAATAATAATAATTTGTAAAATTCTATGATTTCGTCAAATTGAAAATATCAATTTTCGACGAAAAAGACTGAAATACAAAAAGTTGTTTAAGGTCATTTAAAAGATTTTAAATCTTCTTCAAAATGCTTAAAAGATAATTTTTTCTAAATTTGAAATTACCCGGGGAGAACTTGCACAATTTGAACCCGATTCCCGATGCGGCCCCGATCGTGCAAGTTAAATGTGGGCCTCATTATGGATACTGTTGAGATCCTTATCGGGTCCATATCAGGCTACGCTAGTTTAAAAATTAGAATTACTTAAATTTAGGTTAACTACTTTTTATTTCAGTGACTTATCTAAAGTAAATTAGTTAAATTTAACTTGCAGGTGATGTTATTTGACTACAAAGTGAAATGATTTCCATTCATTCTTTGAAGAAATACAATATTTCATTAGACAAATTGAATTTAAAAAAATTACTTACTTCTTAATTGTTTTTTTTTATAAATGATAAAATTCAAAAATAATACCAGATGTTTCTTATTTATATTCAAAATATTTATAAAATGCTTATTGTCTAAAAATTCTTTATTTCTGATTCAAAAAGTTAGCACAATAGTTTCAAAAAAGATTTAAATTTTAAACCAATTCAAAAAACAAACAAAGTTTTGAATATATGGATTATAGAGGATTTTGAGAAAAATCTGTGAAAAGGGGAAAATGAGAATAATAAGGAAAAAAGGGGATTATGGTACTAATTTAATACCTGCATTTGTTAGATTCAATCATTTTTTTAAAGTTTTAATCCTAAAAATTTTAACATTGTTTATAGGTCGCAGCCCTTCTTGTCATGGCGGTCGCCAGCGACGCCGTTATTTCCGAATATGATGGTCATGGATACGAAAACTTTGGATACAACGGCTTAGTTAACGGTTATCCAGGCGGTTACGATTATGGTCCAGCACTTCAACATAATGGTTTAGTACCAGTTGTTAAGAAAGTTGCTTATGGTCCAGGTTATGGTGGCTATGGAGGATACGGAGGACACGGAGGATATGGAAATCTAGCGTACGGAAACGGCTACGGAAACGTATACGGAAACGGGTATGGAAACGAATACGGAAACGGATACGGAAATGGATATGGAAATGCTTATGGAAACGGATATGGATACGGAAACCAATACGGACACGGATATGTTCATGATGATCATCACGACGATGGACACGATACCCACGTAAGTTAAAAGAAATTTCTCTAAAATAGGTTAAAACACTCTTTACTAGAGAAAATTTAGGATTATTTTAAAAATTGAAATTTTTGAAAATTGAACATCTGGTTTCAAAATAAGTTATCAGTGCTAAGAGATGATATATTCTGTTCCGCAGTGTTCAACAGCTTCTAGAAACAAAAAAAACTTTTTTCAAAAATTTCTTTCGTGATTAATTTAATCACTTAAATAATGATTAAAATTTCTACTTTTTTACTTGGGCTTTCTTTAAAGACACCTACAAATTTAGTGTAAAAAACATCGAAACACTCTTTATTAAATTTGATAATCAACCTAGATTATTATAAAAATTGAAAATATTGTTAAAATTTATTATGGCTATCAACTGGTAGTCAGTTTTTGTTCCTAAAACTAAAAAGTGTATAGTTTGACTTAAATTCTGATTTTATAAGAAATAGTCAATACTTAGAGGAACACAGACTGTTTTATCGTGATTAACAACTTCTACAAACAAAAACAATTTTTCCGAAAATTCCTTTCCTGGTTAATTAGATCAAACAAATAGCTATCAGAATTAATATTTTTTTCTATCAAGCTTTTTCTTATTACATCTACAACTATAGTATAAAAAGATATTAAAACCATCTTTGTTAAATTTGATAATGAAAAAGGATTGTTTTCAACATTAAGAATTTGTTTGAATTTTAGTATGGCTTTCAACTGTTAGTTTCTGTTCCTAAAACTAAAAAGTATTTTTTTGTCTTGAATTTTGGTTGTGTAAGATGTTACTAATGCTAAAAAGTATACATATTGTTCTATCGTGCTCAACCGCTTCTACATACAAAAACAATTTTTAGGACCCGTTCATTTTTCGAAACGGACAAAAATTAAGAAAGGTAACATTTCAGAATGGGTTATAAAACACAATGGTAAAAGTTAGGAATACCCAAAAGTCGGAAAGAGGAATAAATCAGAAATCCAAAATTCGGAATGGTATTTATTCGGAAACCAAAGAAACGGAATGGGTTAAAAATCGTAAGCGTTAAAATTCGGAGGGTTAACAACTAGGAATAAGTAAATATACGGAGAGGAAAAATTCGGAAGGTAGAAAAATTCGGAATTGTTAATAAGTATACCTATTAGCAGGCGTATAATTTTTTATTTATGTTTGCAAACAAATATTTATAACAGTAAATTTAAGTATCATATCATAATAAATTTATGTTGTATTCTTTCGTGGAAAATTTAAAATGACAGATAACATAAATTTATTATGACATGATATTTAAATTTACTGTGATAAATATTTGTTTGCTACCATAAGTAAAAAATTATACACCTGCTAATAGGTACATTTATTTACCATACCGAATTTGTCTACTTTCCGAATTTCTCCTCTCCGTATATTCACGCATTGGTAATTGTTTCGAGTATTCCTAACTTTTACCATTATGTTTTATAACTCATTCTGAAATTTTACCTTTCTTAATTTTTGTCCGTTCCGAAAAATGAACGGGTACCCAATTTTTACGAGAATTCCTTTTGTAGATAATTTAGTAAATCAAATGACTATTAAAAATCCTACTTTTTTCACTCAGGGTCCTGCTAAATATGCCTACAGCTATGGTGTAAAAATACATCATAACAGTATTCAGTTAATTTCATATTTAACATAGATTCTTTTCAAAATCAAAAATCTGGTTTAAGTTTATTGTGAGTGTCAACTGGTAGTCAGTTTTTGTTTCTAAACCTAAAAAATTTATAGCTTGTCTTGAATTCCGGTTTTATATGAAGCTATATGAATAGTGAGACGTTTACATATTGTGCTAGAGTGATCAACATCTACAAACAAAAACACTTTTTTCAAAAACGCCTTTTATGGTTAATTTAATCAAACAAATAAATATTAAAAATCCTACTTTTTACTCAGCATCTTAATAAATATGCCTAAACCAATGGTGTGAAAATATATCGAAACTTTTTTCAGTAAATTTGATAATCAACATAGATTCTTTTCAAAATTAGAAATCTTTTGTTAAAGTTTGTTATGAGTGTCAACTGGTAGTCAGTTTCTGTTTCTAGAACTAAAAAGTTTATAGCTTGTCTTGAATTCCGGTTTTATAAGGAGCTATGAATGCTGAGACGTTTACATATTGTGCCATCGTGATCAACATCTTCTATAAACAAAAACACTTTTTTCAAAAATTTCTTCTGTGGTTAATACAATGAATCAAATAACTATTCAAAATCCTACTTTTTTACTCAGGATCTTAATAAATATGCCTAAAACAATGCTGTGAAAATATATCAAAACGTTCTTCAGTAAATTTGATAATCAACATAGATTCTTTTCAAAATTGAAAATCTGGTTTAAGTTTATTGTGAGTGTCAACTGGTAGTCAGTTTCTGTTTCTAAACCTAAAAATTTTAGAGCTTGTCTTCAATTCCGGTTTTATAAGAAGCTATATGAATAGTGAGACGTTTACATATTGTCCTAGAGTGATCAACATCTGCAAACAAAAACACTTTTTTCAAAAACGCCTTTTATGGTTAATTTAATCAAACAAATAAATATTAAAAATCCTACTTTTTACTCAGCATCTTAATAAATATGCTTAAAACAATGGTGTGAAAATATATTGAAACGTTTTTCAGTAAATTTGATAATGAACATAGATTCTTTTCAAAATTAAAAATCTTTTGTTAAAGTTTATTATGAGTGTCAACTGGTAGTCAGTTTCTGTTTCTAGAACTAAAAAGTTTATAGCTTGTCTTGAATTCCGGCTTTATAAGGAGCTATGAATGCTGAGACGTTTACATATTGTGCTATCGTGATCAACATCTTCTATAAACAAAAACACTTTTTTCAAAAATTTCTTCTGTGGTTAATACAATGAATCAAATAACTATTCAAAATCCTACTTTTTTACTCAGGATCTTAATAAATATGCCTAAAACAATGCTGTGAAAATATATTAAAACGTTCTTCAGTAAATTTGATAATCAACATAGATTCTTTTCAAAATTAAAAATCTGGGTAAAGTTTATTATGAGTGTAAACTGGTAGTCAGTTTCTGTTTCTTAAACTAAAAAGTATTTTGTGTGTCTTGATTTCTGGTTGTATTACATGTTATCAATGCTAAGAGGTGTATATATTGTTCTATCGTGATGAACAGCTTCTACAAACAAAAACACTTTTACCAAAAGTTCCTTTTGTGGTTAATTTAATCAATCAAATAACTATAAGAAATCCTACTTTATTTATTCAGGCTCCTGCTAAATATGCCTACAGCTATGGTGTAAAAATACATCATAACATTCTGCCCGTAAATTTAATATTCAAATAGATTCTTTTCAAAATTAAAAATCTGGTTAAAGTTTATTATGAGTGTCAACTGGTAGTCAGTTTCTGTTCCTAAAACTAAAAAGTGTATAGTTTTTCTTGAGTTCTGTTTATAAGATGTTATTAATGATAAGAAGTATACATATTGTTCTATCGTGATGGACAGCTTCTACAAATAAACACACTTTTTCTGAAAATTCCTTTTCTGGATCATTTGGTCAAACAAATAGACGTCAAAATAAAGAATTTTTTCCCTCAGGCTTCCTTTAAATACACCTGCAACCATAGTGTCAAAATATACCTAAACCCTACTTATTAAATGTGATAATTAACATAGATTCTTTCCGAAATTGGAAATCTGATTTAAATTGATTAAGAGTGTCAACTGGTAGTCAATTTTTGTTTCTAAAACTAAAAAGTATATAGCTTGTCTTGAATTCTGGGTTT
>NC_046661.1:91023987-91040824 GCF_010883055.1 Belonocnema kinseyi
CCATCAGAATTGTGGAATACACCGCTGATCCTCACAACGGATTCAACGCTGTTGTTAAAAAAATTGGTCAAGCTGTCCATCCGGCACCTGTTGCTAAATATGCAGCACCTGCCATCGCCCCTCATGGTCATTTAGGATACTAAATTTTTCATACTTGATAGGAAAATCCACGAAAAGGATCCACCTCTTACAAGTTCACCAAACATTAAAAAACACCAAACATTCAAAAACACCACCCAATTTACAAATACACTTCAATTGCAGGTAGAGACTTTCAAAATCTAAAAGTTTGACTTGCCAATATTTATTATTCTAAATTAAGGAAAGCTCTTTATCTGCAATTTTTGGATTAGAAAATTGGTGTTGACAATTTGTTGGAATTTGAGATTATACTGAGCAAGTTGTGTACCTATTTGTATGACTGGTACTATCTGTATATATATACCTATTTTGAGAGATATTTCGATTTCACTGCTCAACTTGTTTAGCCAACGAAATCCTTTTCAGGATGAAAAAATACTGATTTTTTGTTATTAATATTTATAACTCGATATCCATTCGCATTTGTACAAGACTCATCGAGAAATAAAGCCTTTTTATAATGTTAATTGGTCTTTGTTTTCATTAATTTTCTTTAAAATATTCCTGAATCTCCAAACATCTTATTTCTTCAGGGTTGCTGCAGGTCATGCAATCATAGAAAGTCAGTAAGTTCAAAAGTATTATTAATAAATTTTGTCAGAAACATTGAAGTCTCAATAAAAAAATTCGAATGGCTAGGAAAAAAGTATTACAACTTATACTTTTAATGCATTAACAAACAATAAGTGGCTAATTAATCTGAATATTAAAAATATTCCTGAAGAGGGTTTTTATTTATTTAGCTTAGGCAACAAATTTTGAATTAAACCTAACAATAAAAGAAAAGTAGTTGAAAATACACTAGCGCAAGAGGCAGATAAGATTTGTTTTATTCCTGATAAGAAACGTATAGATTTTCGATCGAATTTATCTAATATCTTGACTGCTTTAAAAATATATATATATGGAAACTATATTTTATTTGATTTTAAAGAAATTTGCAAAATTGCTAATGAATTTATTGCTGTTACGAACCTAATGCATTGCCCCCACTTTTCTGATTTTCTTAGCGTCCGGCCGGTGAACGAATCCGACAGTTGGTGCTAATAAATAAAATAAAATTTTAGACGGCTCAATTTAATCTTTAAACGCTACCATTTTAATTTCTATTTTTTAACCATATTTTTTTCAAGTGAAATGGTTTATTTTTGTTTTGTTTAAATAACAGTTGAAAAATTATTCAAGTAGGAAAAATTCGAGTAAGTTTAAGAGATATTTAGAAGTTTTAGAGATTCAAACATAATTTCAAACTGGAAATGATTTTTAAAAATGATCAAAACATAAAATAAAATATTGAAGTTTTTTTTTGAATTCTCAAAAGTTTAAAGATAAAAAATTTTTTTTTCAAGATTCGTGGAAAAATTTTTTAATGACTTCATTAAAAAAAAATCATTTTAACAGAATATTGAAAAAGTTTTTAAAAACATCCATAATTGTCAAGGAATTATTTGGCACATTTTAAGTGATTTCTTTCAATTTTCCAGGATTTAATAAAAATGTTAGCAAAAATTATAATCATTTGAAAAAATATTTTGGCTTAAAAAAAAAGTTAAAAAATAATTTAAAATATGGGCATATTCCCAAAAATTAAAAAAAATGTAGATCTTTTAAAATTGTAGAAAAAATCTACGCTGGTTAAGGTTTTTGAAAGGTTTTAGGATAATACAAAAATTTTCAATTGAACAATTATTAATTTGTAAGGACCTAAAATTAAAATAATTTTACTTCTAATTAAAAAAGTGTTCAGTTAAAAAAAAGAATTGAAAATGATAGCGTGGATATATATATGTAAATCTCTTAATTGTGTAATTTATAAAATTTTAACAATTACTTATGCATGAAGCGATTAAATTAAAAAAAATTTTGACTTTAATTTTTAAAGTTTGAAATTGACAAGAGTTTCTTCAAGTTTTCTAATTTGCATTTCAGTTATTATAAGTACAAATGAAAAAAATGTTAGCTTTAGAGTTCAAAATTTTTTGTTTACCTAGAAATAAGAAGGAAATGACCAGGAATTTTTTCTTTGGTTAAAACGGTTACCTTGAATTAATAATAAAAAAAATAATATTATTATTTTTTCTTATTTTAATTTTAATTACCTACATATATAAAAAAACTCTTAAATTTTAAACGATTTCAATATATTTTTGGCCACTTATTTATATTATTATTTTGTAAAATATTTAGTATTACTAATTTCTGAAACGTATATTTGTGAGCAATTATCGGCAATTGCTTCGTTCTCCGATGGCTCTCCGAGCCCATCCAACGTATACTTTTTCGAGGGTTCATAAATTTTCTCTAAGTTTCCGGTAAAAAAAAAAATTCGTAGATTTCGGGAAAGGCCGAGCGATTCTGGGTCACGGATCAGTTTTTCATAGAACACGTAGTTTTTCCTAGTTCGTCAAAAAACATCAACAAACAAATTTTTTGGATAAATGGCAAAAGTTACGAAAAAAAATAAGACAAAACTTATTCACCTGAACAAGAGCTAAAAATTTATTATTGATTGTTTTTTTTATAGGATGCACAGTTTTTGTTTTATTTAAAAAATCAATATTAAAAATTAAAAAAATTAAATTCTTGAACATGCTGGAGAAGCGACGAAAAAATAATTAGAAACAAGTTCTTTGACAAAAGATAGCTATAGATTTGTAATAAATAATTTTTGGGTAAAAGGCGTAGTTTTCGTTTTAATCGTAAAAAGTAAAATTATAAATAAAATAATTTAATTTTTAGACAATTGGCACAAGCTGTGAAAAAAATAAATAGAAAGAAGCTACTCATCAAAAAAAAGGTGTAATTAATAGTTTTTTATAGGAAACGCATTTTTATTTTAAATTTAAAAAGTAACATTAGAAATTTAAAAAAAAATGTTTTGAAAAACGACACAAGGTACGAAAAAAATAATAAAAGTTTTTTCAGCCAAAAAAATTCACTATTTAACAAAAATTTCGATAGGGATTAATAGACGAAGTTGAGTCGTTTTAAAATTATCACTTTAAAAAAAAAACTTTTTTAACACTAAATATCTCGGAATCCATGCATTATAGAAAAAACACCAAACAGAAAAAATGTTTTGGTTTTACATGTGTAATAAATATTTGTAAAGAAAACATAATATTTGCATATTTTTTCATTTTTTACCATTTTTTAAAGTGATATTTTTTAACTCTTATACATAAAAGAATGCACCTAACGGATTTGTAACTATATTATTTTATGCATAAAAGTAAAAAAATATTAGTAAAAAAAAAAGAAAAAAAATTCCAAAAAATTTTTTTTTCACAAACACTTAGTCTACATGTAAAACCAAAACATTTCTTTTCTTTGCAGTCTTTTTCTATAACGCATTGATTTAAAGATATTCAGCGTTAAAAAAAAGTTTTTTTTTCAAAAAATGCATAATTTTAAAATGGCTCAATAAAAATGTTTTATCTTATGCTCGTTTTTAAGAAAATCCAAATACGCATCTATTTTATTTTATTTGTTCGAATCTACATGTTTCTTCGAAAATTATACTCTTTTTTGGGAGAAAAAAAATTAACAAGAAAAAGAAGAACAATGATTGTTTCTTTACTATAAAAAACTCAATTTTCATTTTTTCCAAAAAGAAAATTGCATTTAAAAGATAATGATTCCAACTTTAAAACCACGTTGCACTTTTTTTAAATGCATGCATTTTGACAGAGATATAACACTTTTTATTTTGACCAATTTCGCTCATGGTGGGCAATAATCGTTGAGTGAGTGTAAATGTGATACAAAAATGTTGAATATAATGTAGAAAAGTTTACATTGTGGATAAAATCTAGTGCGAAGCACGATAAATGTCATGAGAGTCTGTTAGTTAAGGCCCAAGGAGCTTTAACGAAAGAGAATTCACTATGAGCCCACACAGCGAGAAAAAATTAAATAAATAAAACTAAAATTATAATTTTTTACTAAAATCTCCTATGCTTTGGGATAGGAGATTAAAAAATTATAATTATTAAAAAAATATAAAAATATAAAAAATATAATAAATAAAATAATATAATAATAATATAAAATAATATAACAATAAAATATAAAAAATATAAAAATTGTAAAAATTATAATTATTCACAAAAATTTTCAATCCTGAACTAAAAATTAAAAAATTATATAAACTTAAAATTATTTTAAAGTCTAAATTATAATTCTTTACGGGAATTTCCTGTCCCAACTAGTTATTATTTTGTTAAAAAATTCACTATTCTGTGTCTTAGACAGAGTAATAAGATAAATAAATCACTTTTAATTTGAATTTTTTCAAATTAAAAAGAGAAATCCCATTCACCGAATCAAATTCCCAGGCATTTCTGGCTTTGCCCTCTGTACAAAATTCTCGCCAATTTTTTGATTTCCCCGCCTCAAAATAATGTAGATTGGGCCTGAAACTTTGCAAAAGAAAAGAAAATTCTTTTGAAATCTTTATTAGAATCGAAAGATAAAAATTTCTGGTTTCAATTCAATAAAAAAATGAAATTTTATTTGCAGATAAATAGTAGAAGTAATAACATTAAAAAAATGTCTTTGCTGAAAATAAAAAACATTGGCCACACAAAAAAGTTGGTAAATCCACACATTCGCAAGGTTAGGAATGAACTAGTTTCGAAATTACTTAAAATTTATGGATATTAAATTAATTTAAATTTAGACACATGCTATGTGAACCGAAAGTCTTTTCATTTTTTGCATTTGAGTCAAGTATGTCGAAAAGTGTAAAATTCCAGAACAAAAATCAAGATTCATGTTCGCTTTCAAAATTAGACTCCGCCGAGAAGAACAATGCTTTTGGTTCAGTGACGCCTTGACACTTATTAGCAGTTTCTTCGCAGGCTCGTCATCTATAATAGACTTGTCATTCAACAGCAAGAATGTTTCGTCAAATTAGGTTTATTAGAATTTATCAGTTTTTAATGCAAAAAAATAAAAAAAATGGATAGTTGTATGCAAAATTAATTGTTTAGAATGATGCATCACTTATCTATCACCCTACTTATTTATGGAACTAATTATAAGAAATTAATCGTTTATATTGAAATTCTAGACTAGAATTTTCTATTCTGTTTGAAGGTGGACTAAATTGTTAAAAATTAATTTTTTGTTTGGAAATGCATCATTTTAGTTGAAAATTTATCTTATTGGTTGCAAATCAAACTCTTTTGTTTAATATCCTTTTTTAGTCAAAAATTAATTTTTTGAAACTAATAAAGTAGCAATGCCATTTTTGTTGAAAAAAATTGTTCATTTCGGATAAAAATTAATTTTTCTCGTTGAAAATTTAACTATTTGATTACAAATTTTCTCATTTGATGGAAAATTTAACAGTTTCCTCGAAAAGTAATCCTTCTTGGTTGGAAATTTGCGTGAATTCACTTTCAAAATTCTCTGATTTTTCTTTGCAAAATTTTTTATCTTTCCCGACCATTAAGATTCAAATACCAGAATTTTAATCTTGTAATATTTTTAAGATTATATCTTTTGTAAACGGAATAAAACAATTTTTTGGATACAAAATAAAAACTTTCAAATTTATTTTAAACAAAAAATTACTTTTTTACCATAAAAGATGCCTTCTTCACAAAATACTTTAATTTTTAACCAAAAAAAATTCAAAAAAATACTTAAGTTTTTAATCTAAAAAGATGCATTCTCAAGAAAAGGAATAGAAAAACTGATAATTCAAGCAAAAAGATGCAATTTCCTTCTCTTAAATAAATGTTGAAAACCAAAAAGAGGGATTTTCAACAAATGAAGATTTTTCAGTCCTAAAAGAAAAACTGGTATCTACATTGTTGAATATTCAAGTCAAACGGCAAATTTTCTAGACACAAATTGAATTTTTAGCGATAAACAAATAATTTTCAACCAAATATTTTAATTTAAACCAGAAAGATAAATTTTCAACTCTAAATATAAATCTTCGACAAAAAATTATTTTTTAACAAAGTAGTTCAAACAAAATGGATGAATCATTCAACAGAAAAGATTTATTTTCAACTAAATATTTGTATTTTTAACAAAGAAAGATACAATGTCTGCTAAAGAATACAAATTTTTAAATAGAAAGGACAAATTTTCAAAAAATATGTTTAAATTTTTCTATGAAAAAGTTTTTAGTTTCACTTTTTAAGATTAACGTGAGTTTTAAACAAAAAGTAAATTTCCTAAAAATATAATTGAATTTGCAACCCGAAGAAACGAATTTTCAAACAAAAGAGATGAATTTTCAACAGAATTGTTGAATTTTTAAATAGAAAGTTGCAGTTATATCTCAGAAGGATGAAATTTCTACTAAAACAGATTAATTTTTAAATAAAAAAACTAATTTAAACAAAGTTAAATTTGTACATAAAAAAGATTTCAGTTGACTTTTTCAACACCACAATATGAGTATTTAAGAAGTAAATTTCCAAAAAAATAGATGGTGTTGCAAGCGAAAATGAGGAATTTTTAACCAAACCGTTGCATATTAATTTTAAAAAGATGCAGTTCCTACTGAAACAGATGCACTTTTCAAAAATAACACAAATTTTCAGAAAAATAGTTAATTTCTAACCAAAAAAGATTTTAATTTGATTTTTCAATGCCAACATCGAAATTTTAATTAAGAAGTAAATTGTCTTTGAAATAGTTGAATTTTCGACCAAGAAGTTTTATTTCTATTAAAGAAAGATGAAATTTCTGCTAAAACAGATGAAATTTTAAATAAATTTTTTTTCAATAAAATTAAATTTTTTCCTAAAAAAGATTTCAGTTGATTTTTCAAAACTAAAATGTCAATTTAAAACACGTAAATTAAAAAAAAGATGTTGAATTTTGAACCGGAAAGGATGACTTTTTAACAAAATTGTTGAATTTTTAACCAAACAGTTGCAATTTTATCCAAAAAAAGAAGCAGTTTCTACTAAAAAAGATGAATTTTTTAAATAAAAATACAAATTTAAAAAAAATAGTTAAATTTTTATCCAAAAAGGATTTTTATTTGACTCTTCAACATCAAAGTATAAATTTTAAATGTTAAGTAAATTTTCTATACAGATACCCGAATTCTCAACAAAATAGTTGAAGTTTTAACCAAAAAGGATTACTTTTTAACAATACTTTTTAATTTTTAACCAAATGGTTTCATTTTTATCTAAGAAAGATGCAGTTTCTATTAAAACATATATAATATTTAATATAGAAACAAATTTTAAAAAAACTGTTGAATTCCAAAATATGAACTTTAAACAAGTTAATTTTCTACTAAATAGTTAAATTTTCCAAAATAAAGGAGTTTAATAGTTTTTCAAGACCATTAATAATAATTAAAGACCAGAATCTTAAGCTAGTAATATTTTCGACCTCAAATTTTAAATTTTCATATCTATTTATTTATTTCAAACAAAAAATGTCTTTTCTTATTAAAGTTGGCTTTTTGATCAAATGCTTGAATTTTCAACAAAATAACTAAATTTTTAACATACTAGTTAAATTTTCAACTTAAAATGATCAATTTCCCATAAAAATGTGTCATAGTTTGTTTTTCAATCAAACAAGATGAAATTTACAACATCCAAAATTAATTAAAATGACGAACTTTCAAAAAATAAAGATTTTTTACTGAAAACAGAAGTAGAAGTTTTTCTACATTCTGGACCCTTCAAGCCAAAAGACGAATTTTCCCTAAAAAATTGAATTTTCAAACAAAAAATATAAATTTAGCAAAACATAAATTTTTCACGAAACTGGTGCATTTTTACCCAACAACAATAAAATTTCAAACCAAGAAAATTATTTTTTACCGATAAAGGGGAATTTTTAAATAAAAATGGTTGATCTCAAAAAATATATAACTAATTACATTTTCAGTTAAAAAATTTTTCTTAAGACAAAAAAAGGCTTTTGCCCTAAATAGTTAAATTTTTAACCAAAGACATAAGGCTTAAATTAAAAATAATTTAAACAATGTAGTTTAAATTTTCCTTGGCAAAGTTATTCAACCAAGTCTTTGAAAAAAATAAGAATTTTTACGATCAAAATATGAATTTTTAAACAAGAAATAAGTTGCTACGAAAAAAATTGTATTCTCAATTCAAAAAGAAGAATTTTTAACCAAAGGATGACTTTTTGACAAAATTGTCGAATTATCTACCAAATAGTTGCATTTTCATCCAAAAAATATAAAATTTACCTTCAAATAAATGAATTTTTGTAAACCAAATTATTTAAATAGTTGATTTTTCATCAAAAAAAGATTAAATATGGATCATAAAAAAAATGGAATTTCAAATCCAAAAAGACAAATTTTTAAGATAAGCATTTTTACCCAAGAAAGGTGAAATTTGTACTAAAATAGACAAATTAAAAAAAAACTTTTTTTCAAAGTTTAACCTTCATCCAGAAAATGTTTCTGTTCATTTTTCAACATCAAAACATAATTTTTAAACAAAAAGTAAATTTTCTATAAAATAGTTAAATGTTCAACAAAGTAGTCAAATTTTCAACTAAATTGTTGCATTTTTATCCAAGGAAGATAAAACTTATCTTAGAGCAGATGAATTTTTAATTACATTTTTTTTAAGTCGAATTTTTATCCAGTAAAGATATCAGTACTTTTTTTAACACCAAACTATTACATTATAACAAAAAGAAAATCTTCTACGAAATATTAAATTTTCAAACAAAACAGCAGAATTTTCAACAAAAAAATATGAATTTTTAACAAAATTGTTGAATTTTCAAACGAACAGTTGCATTTTTATTGAAGAAAGATGACATTTTTTCTAATACAGATAAATTAAAAAAAGCCTTAAAAAAATAGTAAAATTTGTATCCAAAGAAGATGCTAGTTCATTGTCCAACACATTAAGATGAATTGTAAACAATCAGTTAATTTTCTGCTGAATAGTCAAATTTTTATCTGAAAAGCATGACTTTTTAACAAAACAATATTGTTATATTTTCAACAAAACAGTTGAATTTTTTAGAAAAAAACATGAAAATTCTTCTAAATCAGGTTCAATTTTTCAGCAACAAAGTTAAATTTTATCCAATAAGGATGCAAAATTTCTAATAAAAAATATGAACTTTCAAATAAAAAAAGACAAATTTTCAGAAAAATAATTTTTATCTAATAAAGATCTCAGTCGATTTATCACCAAAAAAATATGAATTTTAAAGAAAAGGTTAATGTTCTAGAGAAAGAGTTGAATTTTTAACTCAATAAGATGCCCTTTTATAAACCTTTGAATTTGAAAACGAAAAGGATGTCTTTTTAAATAAAATTGTCAAATTTACAACTAAATAATCAATTTTATAACAAAAAAGATTATCTTCAGGAGAAAGCTTTTGTGATCTTGCAAAAATTGAGTACGTGAGTGAAGTATATATTCCTCTATTTTTTCATAATAATAATAATAATAACAATTTTAAATAAGTTGAACACTTCTGAATCCCAGAAAAGACTAGTAGCATTTTGTTTTTGTTTTCATAAGCTAGATGCCTTCGTTTTAGTCTCGCCACTTTTTCCGGTCACGGGTTTGGGTAATCTTGTTTTGACCATATTTTACAAAATTTTGTCATGGTCAAATTAACATGAAATCTCAAGAATTTACATGTAAGTAGCCTACTTTTGATTGCGTAGCTTACTGGTCCCATTAACCTATACTGTTAATATATTTCTCTATTTTTTCATAATAATACTAAGAATCTAAAATAGCCTGAACCTTTTTTAATCCCATAAAATGCTATTAGTACTTTCTTTTTCTTTTCCTGAACTAGACACTTTATTTTTGATCTTGCCACTTTTTCCGGTCACGGGTTTGGTTAGGGTAATTTTGACCATCAAAAAAAATTTTTTTATTGTCAATTTAAAAATAAATCCAAAGAATTTTCTTGTTAGTAGCCTATTTCTGAGGGCGTAGCCTACTGGTCCCATTATCCTACTGCTAATATATTCTTCTATTTTTTCATAATAATACTAAAAATCTAGAATAGTCTAAACCTTTTTTAATCTTATAAAAGGCTATTAGTACTTTCTTTTTCTGTTCCTGAACTAGACACTTTATTTTTGATCTTGCCACTTTTTACGGTCAGGAGTTTTAGTATACTAATTTTGACCATCATACCAAATTTTGTCATAGTCAGCTTAAAAATAAATTCAAAGAATTTTCTAGTTAGTAACCTACTTCTGAGGGCGTAGGCCACTGGTCATATTATCTTACTGTTAATATATTCCTAGATTTTTCAAAATAATACTATAAATCTAAAATAGTCTAAACCTTTTTTGATTCCATAAAAGGCTATCAGTACTTTCTTTTTCTTTTCCTGAACTAGACACTTTATTTTCGATCTTGTCACTTTTTCCGGCCACGGGTTTGGGTAGGCTAATGTTGAACATCAAACAAAATTTTGTTATTTTCAATTTAAAAATAAATCCAAAGAATTTTTCTGTTAGTAGCCCACTTCTGAAGGCATAGCCCACTGGTCCCATTACCTTACTGTTAATATATTCCTCTATTTTTTCATAATAATACTAAAAATCTAAATTGGTGTAAACCTTCTTTAATCCCATAAAAGGCTGTTAGTGCTTTCTTTTTCTTTTCCTAAACTAGACACTTTATTTTTGATCTTGCCACTTTTTCCGGTCACGGGTTTGGGTAGGCTAATTTTGACCATGAAACAAAATTTTGTTAATGTCAATTAAAAAATAAATCCAAGGAATTGTCTGGTTAGTAGCCTACTTCTGAGGGCGTAGCCCACTGGTCCCATTATCCTACTGCTAATATATTCTTCTATTTTTTCATAATAATACTAAAAATCTAGAATAGTCTAAACCTTTTTTAATCTCATAAAAGGCTATTAGTACTTTCTTTTTCTTGTTCTAAACTAAATGCTTTCGTTTTGGTCTCGCCCCCTCTTCCGATCGCAGATTTGACTACGTGTCCTTCTTTAAATCCGCGCTTTGACGGTTAGTTGCTCATTTGACGTAGACAAGGTAAATTCGGTAAGGCAGGTTTCATTGATGAAGAAAAAAAGTCGGAACTCAGAATGAGACCTTGAATTACACAACATGCGAGACAACGCGAGCGCTGTTATTCTAGATCTGTCTAGGCCACCGTAACTCCCTATAAAAGAGACCGAATGGACACTGGAGTTATCAGTTCGCGTTTCCGCAGCTTAACTACAAACATGTTCTTCAAGGTACGTCCCGGTGTTCAGAATCTCATCTTTTTCACAAAATATTCGCGAATTCGAATTTGTGCATTTATAGTACCATTTATAACATTATTTACAACAGCACCCTCCGGAAAACTTTTTTCTTCTACAATTAGTGAAAAAGTATCTTTTTCTTGGTGTAACTTTGAAATTGGAACATTTTTCAATCTCATCAATTGTGGATTGTGCTCAAATTAGTTTTTCACTGTGTGATGGTGTACGTTATTGACGGATAGTATCGAAATATTACCAGGGTGGTAGATTAAATTTTTTTCATCCCCTTCGGAAAGCTTATTCAAGTCTGCCTTAAATAAACCCTAGTTGAACTATTTTGGCCTTACGGGCATTTTATTATTATATGAGAAATAATAAAATAACATTCAAATTTGAATTAGGATATTCCTTAAGTGTCGGAATTATATTTTTGCTTTCCTATAATTTAAAACAACATGTTTATCTTCATTCTGGTCGGCCCTATCACCTTTTATATTTTGCTCCAAATTTGTAATTGATTACACGAAATAAAAAAAAATTTCTGAGTTTAAAATTAAAAAATATTTAATATCTATCCTTTGGGTTAGAATTTTTCACTCAGTATGTGACCGTGTATTATTAATTAAGAATTTATTCACATCTTTTTGAATTTTTTAGGAATTTCTACCTTTTTGTAATACTTTAAGAGGAATTGTTTTTTTAAAAGCTACCCAGAAAAATGTTTATTTAATCCAATATGAGAAATAAAATTGGTCTCAAAGACAAAATTTATTTTTCAAAGACAAAAATGAATTACAAAAACAAGTTTCAAAAAATAACAGAAAAGTAAAATAAGCACAATTTTTTCAATTTGGTGAAAATGAATATCTTAAATCCAGAATTAATATACATCATATTTTTGTATAAACTGTCTACGATTATTTTTAGGTTACAATTATTTTCATTAAAAATGACTGATTTTCAGTAAAAAAATCTAAAATATCCTATTATTTTTCAAACATTGGAAATATTCCTTAAAATCTAGTAATTTGTTATGAGCGAAAGCATTTTTACACGAAAAATACTGAGGCAACATAAAAACCTAATTTGTTTGTTTAAAATTAATGATTTTCGTCAAAACATAAAAGATAAAAATAGACCAATAAAAAAAATTAAGTTAACATAACCTAAACTTGAAAATATTTTTTGAAATCTATACAAATGTTCGGTCTCAAACGCTAACCAAACTAAAAATTTTACAAAAATTGTGAATTTAGTGTCTGCGAATGGTAATCTAAATAATAATAATAATAATAATAATAATAATTTGGAAAATCTTATGATTTTTTTAAATTAAAATATAAATTTTCGAAGAAAAACGCTTATATAAAAAAAAATTCTTAATGTTATGTAAAAGATATGAAATCTTTTTCTGAATGCTTGCAAGATAATTTTTCCTAAATTGAGAATTAACCGTCGAGAAATTACTCAATTTGATCCCGTTTCCCGAAAAGGCCCCGATCGGGTTAGCTCAATGTGGCCCTGATCATTGCTACTGTTGTGCTCCTAGACGGGACCACATTGGGCTACCCTCTGTAAATAATAGCTCGTTTAAATATTAAAATTACTTGAATATATGATTACTTCTGACCTTTGTAAGTGCAAAATCAACTACTTTTTATTTTAGTGACTAATCTAAAATAAATTAGTTAAATTTAACTTACAAGTAATGTTATTTGACTATAAAGTTAAATGATTTGAAATTCATTCTTTGGTGATTTTTTATATTTCATTAGACTCTGAAGCTAATGATAATTGTTTTCCAATATTTAAATAATAAAGTTTTATATTCTTCATTAAATCTTCACCAAATATTCGCGAATTTGAATTTGAAGTACAAAATTCATTAAATGTCGGAATTTTATTTTTGTCTTTCTCTCATGATAATTTAATATCCACAAAGCCAAATTGAGTATAAAATTTAATGCAAAATAATGACAAAAATATTAAAATAATCATGATAAATGAAATTTTTACGTCATTTTGCAATAACTGAATCAGCTTAAGGTTAAAAAAAGTATTTTTATCTTAATTTTGGACGGCTCTATCAACTTTCAAGTTCATGCTAATTTTTATTAATTTACCCGATTAGTGGTCTGATGCTTAAAATTGGTGAGAAAAAAAATGGTGTTTGTCCATAACATTGGAACATTTATAATCTCAAAAACTATAATTTGTGTTAAAATTGGTTTCTTTGTGTGTAACAATGTATTGTCAACTGAAAATTAATTTATACCTTATTGAAACTTTTTGGAACTTATTTATTTTTTAGACTTGTTGTCTAAAAATTGTAAATATTCTTCGAAATATAATAATTTGTTATTTACAATAGCCTTTTTAGGCGATAAACATTAGCGCAAAATAAAAACTTTTTTTTTGTTTTAAATCAAGGATTTTTGACGAAAAATAATAGATAAGAAATAGACCAATAAAATTATAATTAGAGTAACATGAACTAAACTTGAAAATTTTCCCTGAAATGTATAACAATTTTCGGTACGAAACGATAAGAAAACCAAAAATTGTACAGAAATTGTGAACTAATTCCTCTTAATGATAATCTAAAGAATGACTATAATTTGTAAAACCTTATAGTTTTTTTAAATTAAAAATATCAATTTTCGACGAAAAACGCCAACTTAAAAAAAATTGTTTAAGGCTGTTTGAAAGATATAAAATCTTCTTTGAAATGCTCAAACAATAATTTTTCCTACATCGCCTTTGAATTATTGGAAATTTAATTTCTTATTAATTAAAAATTACATTTCTTGCCAAAAAACACCAACACAATCCGAAATTGTTCCAATTTGTGAATTTGATTATTTTTATGATTTTTGTTTTAAAATGCCAGCATTTGGAGAAATACACCAAAATGACCAATTTTGTTGATAATTTAGAAATATTATAAATAAATTGCAAATCTTTTTCGAAATATAATTACTTTTGTTTTAAAATGCCAATTTTCTGCGTTAAACGCTTACGTAATCTAAAATTTTGTTAAATTATGAAAATTTAAAATCTAAAGTTTTTTCTTTAAAAATGTGCACTTATGGATAAATTACGCTCAAGAGACTGAAAAACTTCAATCGTTGAAAAAATATTAATCATGCAAATCTAATAATTTATTGTCAAAAATATCCACTTCCAGTGAAAACGCTGACATAATCAAGCATTTTTGAAAATTTGGTATTCTTGGCAACGATTTTTGTTTAAAAATGCTTATTTGCGATGAAAGAAGCTAACACAATAGTTTCGAAAAAGGAGGAAAATGCAAATAATTCTTCAATATAGCACAGAAAAAAACACAAGTGAATTTTTGTTGCGGGTAATTTTCGAGTAGATAAAGTTAAATCTTTTCGCATAAAAAAAAAGGTTCAATAAAATTGACCTGGTAACCATTTCCAATGTGGTAATCATTTCCAAAAGTAAAGATTACATTTTGTTCTTTCTGTGAGGTAGCATAGGGGATTTTGAGAAAAATATGGGTAAAGGGGAAATTGAGAATAATATGGAAGAAAGAGAAATATGATACTGACTGTAATTCCTGGAATTTGTTAGATTTAATCATTTTTTAAAGTTTTTTATCTTAGAAATTTTAACATTGCTTATAGGTCGCAGCCCTTCTTGTCATGGCGGTCGCCAGCGACGCCGTTATTTCCGAATATGACGGTCATGGATACGAAAACGTTGGATACAACGGTTTAGTCAATGGTTATCCAGGAGGTTACGAATATGGTCCAACACTTCAACATAATGGTTTGATACCAGTTGTTAGAAAAGTTGCATATGGTCCAGGTTATGGTGCTTATGGTGGTTATGGAGGATACGGAGGATACGGAAATGTAGCTTACGGAAAGGGATACGGAAATGGATACGGACTTGGCCACAACAACGGATATGGTGACGGAAACGGATATGGTTACGGAAACGAACATGGACACGGATATGTTCATGATGACCATCACGATGATGGACACGATACCCACGTGAGTTAAAAAAATCTCTTTAAAATATGTTAAAAAACTCTTTACTGGAGACAATCAGGATAGATTGTTTTCAAAATTGAAATTTATTAGGAATGTCCACTGCGAGTCAGTTTTCGTTTTTGATATCAGAAAGTATATAGGGTTTTTTAAAATCTGGTTTCAAAATAAGTTGATAATTCTAAGAGATGTTAGATATTGTTCTGCAGTGATCAGTAGCTTCTACAAACAAAAAGATTCCGTTCAACCATTTCTTTCGTGACTGATTTATTCAATTAATTAACTAATAAAATTCATAATTTTTTTATCTGAGCTTCCTTTAAACACACCTACAAATATAGTGTAAAAAAATTTCAAAACACTCTTCATTAAATGTGATAATCAACCGAGATTATTATCAACATTGAAAATTTGATTAAAATTTATTATGGCTATCAAATGGTAGTCATTTTTTTCCCTAAAACTAAAAAGTTTATATTTTGATTCGTGGGTAATTTGATCAAAAAATAGATATCGAAAATAATATTTTTTGTCTAAGGCTTCCTACAAGTATACCTGCAACTATTAGTCCGGGAGCTGGGTATGTTCCCGTATGCATTCAAGAGTCAAAAGGTAAAAACTAGTTAATCTTATGTATTTTGACCCGCTGAATCCAATGGTACCGGTTAATTTTACGAAAAGTGGATAGGTTTTGTTTAAAACGCAATTGTTTAAACAAATAGGAAAAAATGGTTTTTCTTTATGGGACAAATTTTTTTTAGTAAATATGGACAATTCTAAGCATAAAAGTTCTCTTGCAACTTTTTTGTTAAATGCATATTTACAAAGTTATAAATTTTCAAAGTTCAAAATTTGACGTTTTTTGCATACTTTGAGTATCGATTATTCTTGAACTATTGAATATTTTTCGAAAATTGAAGAAGCAACTTGTTCTTTAAAAGCTCCTCTACCTATTCATTTTACGCGACATTGGATTAACCAGTCGGAAGCCTAGTTATCGCAATTTACAAGTAGCGCCTTTTGTGCGCGCGACAGTGCGTTTGGCGCTTATGGCCGGCGCGCGGCGAGGTACTCGCAGCCTTACTCAAAAAAGTATGAAGTTTGTCCCGACTCTTTGCAGTCAATCAATCAGTTCTCACCAAATGATTATTTTATTATAAATAAATATTGTTTTATTATCGACTAAATATCATACACTGTTTGTACGTATCAAAATACACAAAATATGGATATTTTTCCGCTCATTTTTGTTCATCAGTCTTATTAAATTTATTCTTGCACGTATTGTTTTTTTGACATAAACAAAATGAGCAACATTTTATTTTGGCTTCTAAACAGCAACACGAAGAAGTTCGAGTACAAGCTTTACACCGACAATTTGGCACAAATTCGTTCGAAGGCGGTAATAATGTGTAAATTTTCTTTGGCAGCAACAAATTGTCCTGCATCTT
>NC_046661.1:91040924-91042485 GCF_010883055.1 Belonocnema kinseyi
AATGTCGCGTACAATGAATAGGTAGAGGAGCTTTCAAAGAACAAGTTGCTTCTTCAATTTTCGAAAAATATTCAATACGTCAAGAATAATCGATACTCAAAATTTGCAAAAAACGTCAAATTTTGAACTTTGAAAATTTATAACTTTGTAAATATGCATTTAACGAAAAAGTTGCGAGAGAACTTTTATGCTTAGAATTGTCCATATTTACTAAAAAAAATTTGTCCCATAAAGAAAAACCATTTTTTCCTATTTGTTTAAACAATTGCGTTTTAAACAAAACCTATCCACTTCTCGTAAAATTAACCGGTACCATTGGATTCAGCGGGTCAAAATACATAAGATTAACTAGTTTTTACCTTTTGCCTCTTGAATGCATACGGGAACATACCCAGCTCCCGGACTATATAGTGTCAAAAGATATCAAAACACTCTTTATTAAATTTAAGAATCATCATAGATTCTTTTCAAAATTGAAAATTTGATTTGTATTTATTAAGGGTGGCAACTGGTAGTCAGTTTCTGTTCCTAAAACTAAAAAGTATTTTGTTTGTCTTGAATTCTGACTTGATAAGATGTTAGCAATGCTAAGAGGTATACATATTGTTCTATCGTGATGAGCAGCTTCTACAAACAAAAACTCTTTTGCTAAGAATTCCTTTCCTGGTTAATTTGTTCAGACAAATAGATATAAAAATTACTCATTTTTTCCCTCGGGCTTCCTTTAAATACAGCTACAACTATGGTGTCAAAATACACCTAAACATTCTTCAGTAAATTTCATATTTAACATAGATTTTTTTTAAATTGTAAATCTGATTTAAATTTATTAAGGGTGTCAACTGGTAGTCAGTTTCTGTTCCTAAAACTAATAAGTATTTTGTTTGTCTTGAATTCTGGCTTGATAAGATGTTAGCAATGCTAAGAGGTATACATATTATTCCATCATGACGAACAACTTATACAAATAAAAACACTTTTTCTAAAAATTTCTTTCCTGGTTAATTTGGTCAGACAAATAGATATCGAAATAAATAATGTTTTTCCACAGGCTTCTTTTGAATACCGCTACAACTATAGTGCAAAAATGTATCTTAATCCTGTTTATTAATTTTCATAATCAACATAGATTCTTTTCAAAATTAAATATCTGATTTGAATTTATTAAGAGTGTCAACTGGTAGTCAGTTTCTGTTCCTAAAACTAAAAAGTCTTGAATTCTGTTTATAAGATATTATTAATGATAAGAGGTATACATATTGTTCTATGATGATGAACAGCTTCTACAAATAAAAACACTTTTTCTAAAAATTCCTTTTCTGGATCATTTTGTCAAACAAACAGAAGTCAAAATATAGAATTTTTTCCCTCGGGCTTCCTTTAAATACACCTGCAACCATAGTGTCAAAATATACCTAAACCCTACTTATTAAATGTGATAATTAACATAGATTCTTTTCGAAATTGGAAATCTGATTTAAATTGATTAAGAGTGTCAACTGGTAGTCAATTTTTGTTTCTAAAACTAAAAAGTATATAGCTTGTCTTGAATTCTGGGTTT
>NC_046661.1:91042585-91047541 GCF_010883055.1 Belonocnema kinseyi
CCATCAGAATTGTGGAATACACCGCTGATCCTCACAACGGATTCAACGCTGTTGTTAAAAAAATTGGTCAAGCTGTCCATCCGGCACCTGTTGCTAAATATGTAGCACCTGCCATCGCCCCTCATGGTCATGTAGGATACTAAATTTTTCATACTCGATAGGAAAACCCAAGAAAAGGATCCACCTCTTAAAAGTTCACCAAACATTAAAAAACACCAGCCAATTTACAAATAGACCTCAATTGCAGGTAGAGACTTTCAAAATCTAAAACTTTCCCTTGACAATATTTCTAAATTAAGGAAAGCTCTTTATCTGCAATTGTTGGATTATAAAATTGGTGTCCACAATTTGTTGGGACTTTAGATTATACTGAGCAAATTGTGTACCTATTTGGATGACTGGTAGTGAATGGGATTTCTTTTTCATTTAGGCAATTCGCCTCTACCTCAATAAAACGAGAGCTCTATCTGTATATATATATATATATATATATATATATAATTATTTGAGGGATTTGTCGATATCTCTGCTCAACTTTTTTGCCAATGAAATCCTATGTAGGAAGAAAAAATACTGATTTTTTGTCATCAGTATTTATAGTTTGATACCCATTCGCATTTGTACAAGACTCATAGAGAAATAAAGTATTTTTATAATGTTATTATTTGTTTGTTCTGATTAATTTTCATTAAAAAATACCCTTGAATCTCCTTAAATCTTATTAATTCGGGGGCTGCTACAGATCAGGAAATTCTGGAAAGTCCGGTCATTTAAAAGTGGAGTGTTACGGTATCCTTATAACAATGCACTTGTATCGTTAACCAATAAAGATGAAATTTCTACGATAAGAGATCAATTTTTAAACCAAAAAGACGAATTGGTAACAAAGAAAAAGTTGAATTTCTAAACAAGAAAGATTTTTTACTCAATGAAGAAAAAAGAAATATTTAAAAATATTTGAATTTTCATTATTAGATACCGTAAAATTTGTTCTGAATATAATAAATCTGACTTTTTAGTATGAAAATTCAATATTTTTGAATATTTCTTTTTTCTTCATTGAGTAAAAAATCTTTCTTGTTTAGAAATTCAACTTTTTCTTTATTATTTATTCGCCTTTTTGGTTTGAAAATTGATCTCTTATCGTAGAAATTTTATATTTATCTGTGAAGAATGCAACTGCTCTGGTATAAGACACAGCATTTGATTCGAAAATTATACGAATAATTACTTAAATTTTCCGTCGTCGAGAATTCATCTTTTTTGGATGAAAATTTCACTATTTTGTGCAGAAGCGAGTTTTAATTTTTTTATTTAAAAATTCTACTATTTAGTTGAATATTCGTCTTTTAAGAAGAAGTTCAATCTTTTTAGTTAAAAATTGATGTTTTTGCTTGAAAATTTGACTATTCTATTTTAATTTGAAAAATTTTTTTTTTTTTAGTTGAAAATTCAATTATTTGCTCGATAATTCATGTATTTTATTAAAAATTATTATTTTTTCAAATTTATTTTTTTAACTGAAAATATAAATTATCTTCCTCGTAGAAGATTAATCTTATTGACTGAAAGTTTTTCTTCTTAATTGAAATTGTACTTCTTAGGTTAAAAATTGAATTATTTCAGTTGTTGTAGAAGATCTATCTGTTTTTGGTAATAATTTAATTATTTGATCGAAAATTGATATATTTTGTTATGAATTAATATGTTCTGGTAGAAAATGATTATTTTATGTTAAGAATTTATCTTTTTGTTTTAAAAATGAACTATATTCTTAAAAATTGGACTTTATGGTAGAAAAGTAATCTCATTAGTTAAAACTTCATCCTTCAGGTTCAAAATTGATTTTCTTGATTCAAAATTGATCTCTTCTGTTAACATTTAGCTTTCTTATCGAAAATTTATTCTGTAACTGAGAATCCAACTATTCTCTATTTGTTTGAAAATTTATCATTTTAAATTTAAAATTCATAAATTTTGTTTTAAAATTTTTCTTTCTTGATAAAAAATTGATCTTTTAGGCTGAAAATTCAAATATGTAATTTAAAATTTATTTCTCGGTTGAAGGTTCATATTTTTTGGTGAACAATTAGTCTTCCAAATAAAAATTTTACTTTTTCGGTTAAAAATTTAAATATATATTTTTTGTTGGTTTAAAATTTGCACTTTTTAATTTCTTATTGAAAATAGATTTTTTGTTAATGAATTAACTATATGGTTTAAACAAATTTTATTTTGTCAAAAATAATCCTTTTTAGCAGGAAATTTAACCATTATGTTGAAAATGTTGTTTTTTTTTAAATTTAAAATTATTTTTTTTACTGACAAGTTAACAATTTCATTTCTTGTTGTAAAATTATTTACGTTACTTAAAAATTTTATGATTTTGTTAAAAATTCATGAATCATATTGAAAATTCTTCACTTTATTACAAAAGTAATCTTATTAGTTAATTTTGACTATTTTATAGATAAATAGTTTCTGATTAGGTTAAAAATTTATATTTTTAACAGAGAATTTGAATATTCCAATTGTGGTTAAAAATTTATGATTTTAAGTTGAAAATTTATATACTTCTTTTCAAAATTTGTCTTCTTTGGTAAAAAATTCATCTTTTTGGTCGAATATTCAACTACTTGCTTCACAATTTCTATTTAGAATTAAACCTTCATCTTTTTTTTTGTGCAAAAATGTTCTTTTTTGATGCAAAATTAGCTATTTTTTTAAACAATTAGTTCTGTTAAGTTAAACATTTTTTTGAAATTGAGAATTCAACTATTTCCTTATTGGTTAAAAATGATCTTCTTTAGTTAAAAATTAATGTATTTTGTTTAATATTGGACTTTTTTATTCATAAAATGATTTTTTTTTCATAAATGTAACTACTTATTTGGTATGAAATTTATTCCTTGGGATAAAGATTCATCTTTTTTGGTAGAAAATTAATTGTTTTCGTTGAAATTTTATCCTTTTGGTTAAAAATTCGTTTCTTTTTCTTTTTAAATTAAACTCTTCCAATTTTTGTTGCAAATTTTTGGTAGAAAATTATTTTTCTTTGGGAAAACTTGAACTATTTCTTCAAACTTCGTTTTCAAAAATTAAAAACTCATTTTTTTACTGAAAAGTCAGCTCTTCCATTTTTTGTTACAAATTTATTTTTGATACTACTACAATCTGAAATTAAATTTTTTGATTGAAAAATGTATTTTGTGGGAAATTCCTTTTTTTAATGTAACGGTTTTGTTGTAAATTCATGTATTTTGTTGAAATTCGGTCTTTTTTGGTAGGAAAAATTTATCATCTGGTTGAAACTTCAATTAGCTGGTTAAAAATTAATCTCTTTAGTTGTGAATTTAACTATTGTGTTAAAAAATTTTTTTAAGTTAAAAATAAATTTAAGAATAAGAAGAAAAATCTTCACTTTATAATAATAAATAAATTCATATTTTTCGTTTGAGTACTGAACTCTTGCAAAAAAATTCTCTTTCGGGTTCGAAAATTCAATATTTTCGATCATTTTTTTTATTGATATCTAGGTGTGAGGTTGTTTTCATACATAAAATAAAAATGTATAACGGTCAGGAAAAAAGTAGAAATTGGCCCGATTAAAGTAAAAATAAATGAGGGAATTTCAAAATTGGTATTTTTTAAGGTCTGCTGGATTTTGTAGAATCACTTTTGAGCGTGGAATATTTATGCAGGGCGAAATGATTAAAATAAAATTACTGTCTGATATATATTGTTTATTAAAATCAAAATTCTGTTAAATAAATGTTAAAAATATTGTACTGAATTCCAATACTGAAATTTATTAATATATTTAATTATTATAAATAATAGACTCACCAAAGATTCTTGATATAATTTGTGAGCGATGATACTTGTGCTCTCGAACATGTCATTTCCGGGACCGGAAGCGAAACATCTTTCATTCTTATCGAGACACTTGTCTTCTGCGGTGCAAGAACTTCCAGTAAATTCGCATTTTGGACCTCGAGTGTTGGGTGAAACATCCCCTAAATTTGAAGAAGCGAACGCTGCCACAAATGGACCCTAGAAAAAAATAATTTAGAAAATTAGAATATATTTTAGATTATATTTGATTTATTTATATTTATTGAGATGGTCATTTAATAATCACTAACGCATAATACACTCCAGGTGTCATAAAACTCTTTGTAAAAGCCGCCCTGCGCAATTACTCAGTCGAGCATACTGCGCAGTGTTATGCATTTCTAATGGTTCAGGCGGCCCTGGAACTGTTATTATATGGAACTTGAATCATGGTATGAATGCATACATTTTCAATTCGAAAGCACCAATTTTCAACGAAACAGTTTAATTTTTAACTTGAAAAAGATAACTTAACAAAATAGTTAAATTTTAAACCTACAAAAATGAATTTGGAGCAAGATTTTTCATTACGATAGTTTAACTTTCAACTAAAAAATATAAGTTCTTAACCGAAAAATAGAATAGTTACATTTTCAGTTTTAAAAATAAATTTTTCGTGAAGAAGAAACAAATTTTCAACTGGTTAAATTCAACTAAAGAACGTTAATTTGCAACAAAATAGTTAAATACTCAATCAAAATAATAATTTGTCGAAAAAGAAGAATTATATTTAGATTAAAAGGGCAAATTTTATACAAAATACATTAATTTTCAACAAAACAGTTGAATTTTCTACTGGGCTCTGTGATTTTTTAACAAAAAAGTGAATTTTCTCCCAAGTATTAGTTATCTTTTCTTTATTTATTTATAATCATTAAGATGGTCCATAAATAATCGCAGAAGCATAATATGCTCCAGGACTTATTGAAGCCCTTGAAAGGGCCGCCGTGCGCGAGTACTCAGTCGAGTATACTGCGCAAAAATGTGCATTTCAGTTGGAATACAATAATATCAAACTTTTAAAATCAATAGTTTAATTTTTTTAAATAGCTCAATTGTAAA
>NC_046661.1:91047641-91051340 GCF_010883055.1 Belonocnema kinseyi
AATGGAATTATTACATTTTCGGTTTAAAAAAATTAATTGACAATAAGAAAAAAAATTTTAACACTCTGATTTTAGAAGAAAAAAAATACGAATTTGTGACAATATAGTGGAAACCACACACAAAGAGATGAATTTAAAAAAATTCATTCCATAATCCAAAATACGAATGCTCAACAATCTATATATATTTTCCTCTCAAAACCAATTGATTGAATTTTTAACTAAAAATAAAACCAATCAACAAATAATGGAATAGTTGTCAGTTTAAAAAGTTAATTTTTAATCAAAAAAGATGACTTTTTAACTTGTTGAAGTTAACTAAAAATCACACGTTTTTTAAAACAAATTAGTTGAATCTTTAATCAGAATGAGAATTTTTCAAAAAATAAGATTAATCTTCGGCTAAAAAAAACGAATTTTGAAAAAGATTCATAAATTTTAGACCGAAAAAGTTTAATTTTGACAATACAATATGGATTTTCAACAAAAAAATTAATCTTCTATTAAGTGGTTAATTTTTTAAATACATAGTTGTTTTTAAACAAAATAGTTGAAATTTCAGTTAAAAAAGATAAGTTTGAAGCAAAAATGGAATAGTTGCATTATTAGCAAGAAAATTAATTTTAATCCAGTTAAATTGAACCAAAAAAGACGAAGTTTAACAAAATGGCTGAATCCACAATCGAAAATTGAGTTTCCAAAAAAAAATCATTTACCCAAAAAGATCAATTTCGAAAAAAATATATAAATTCTCCATAAAACAGCTGATTTTTTAAACGGACACTATGAACTTTTAACAAAAATGTAAATTTTCTACGAAGCGGTTAATTTTTCAAATAGTTTAAGTTTTAACCATACAACAGTTGAATTTTCACCAAAAATTTCAATTTTTAACGAAATAGTTGAGTTATCAAATAGAAAAGATGATTTTTTATTTAAAAATATAAATTTTCAACCAACAATAAAATAATGATATTTTAATTTCAAGAAATTGGTCAAGCTTTTTATTTTAAAAATGATTTTTCAACAAAAATAATAAATCTTTAGAAAAAAATTGATTCTTGACAAAATAGTTCAACTTTTAACCAAGTGTTTGAATTTTCAAACGAAAAAGATGAATTCTCAACTATAAGCTTCGTGATTTGTAAATCAAAAAAATATTTGTATTTCGCTAAGAAAAAATAAACACAATAAAAAAACGAATTTTCAAAAAAATTAAATTTGAAAATTTGAAGAATTTTTCATATAACTGTTTTATTTGAGAAAAACAGATAAAAAAAAGAGATCTTTTAAAAAACGATTCTCTCTTATGCTCATTCATTATTTGTTTATAACTAAATAGTCAAAAAAATGTAAGAAATTTGAGAAAAACCGAAATTTTTAGCAATAATCTGAGACAAGATAAAAAGTTAAACATTTCAGAAAAAAAAAAAACTATCGGGCATTACTATAGCAGGAGATAGCTAACAACAATAATTCATTGTTAAAATTTTTTTTTTTTTTAATATAATTATCACCTCTATTTAATTAGAAGGAGGGTTGAAAAATAAAAGAAACCGCAAATTTCTACTATTATTCAAAAAGAATATTATTAAGAATGAGAATAAATTATTTAAAGAATTATGTTTATCAACTTAAATTTAATATCACCTCAGTTTAATTCAGAAGCTCAAAATAGGTTGAATTCTTCGGAAAAACCGCGACTTTCTAACAAGAATCTAAATCAGATAATTAATTATAAAAAATAAGTTAATAAAATTCTTTCTCTAATGAAAAGTCGCCAAAAAGTTGAATATTTAATAAAAACCTGCAACTTTCTTGCATTATTTGAAGAGAATATATATTTTTAAATAATAAATTGTATAAACAATTATTTTTTGTTAACTTGAAATAATTTTGACCTGTAATTAATTGAAAAATTGAAATTAAGGCAACAAATTGAAATAAGCCGGGATTTTATACAATTAATATAGTCGTAGATAGTTATAAACAATAATATTTGGAATATAAATTTATGCTTGCTAAATTATATTAATTATCGATTCACTTTAAGTAAAAAGTGCACAAAAAGTTGAATATTTGAGTCAAAATCATACGTTTTGACATGATTTAAAGAAGAAACTATTTATAATAATAATAATTTGTTTAAACAATGACCTTTGTAAATTTGATTTCGTTATTACTCCAATCTAATAGAAGAGGGGACAAAAAGTGAAAAATTGCAAAACAACTGCACTTTTCTAGCATTATTCTAAAAGAATATTATTATAAATAACAATAAATTGTTGTGAACAATGATTCCTGTGAAATGTGACATATCATTTATGAGAAGTTATTTGTATTTTTTTAATGGCCAAAAAACATTATGAATTGCAACAATCTAGCAAAATCAAATTTTTCACTTATGGAGTTTGTATGGGGCCCTATAAACCAAAGTTAAAAGGTTGATATTTATAAAGTAATTATTTGTTTATATGTTATAGCTAATTTTAGAGAGAAATCAGAAATGTTGAGTTTTAACTCAATTTACCTAAAATTGACGATTCTGAAAAACGTGCTGTAAAATCGTACTTTTTTATCATGGGAAGTAAATGTTAAAGTGAAACTTTGTGAGGCTTATGAAACCTTTGAGCGTAAAAAAAAAGATTTTATTTTTTTTTATGAATTTGGACTTTTGAGCAATATGCATACAAAATCTAAAACAAACACGAGATGAGTTATCAAACTGAAAGTTTGGGAAACTATAGAAAAGAAATTAACGAACGTTTATGCACTAAGAAACATTTGCTGATTCAGAAACAAAATTCACAAAACTATTTTTTTGTAATTGTATAAATATATTTGTACATAAACGTTACTTTTCTCCTTTTCTATATTTTTTCAAACAACCAGTTTGATATCTGATCTCGTGTGAAATTGATTAAAGCCATAGAAAAGTATCTTTAAAGTATAAATCGGATAAGTGTCATGATCAAGGCATGTGACACTTATCCGATTTCTACTAAAGTAGAAATCGGATAAGTGGAACATGCCCTTAAATCGTAATGTTTGGGAAAATGAAGAAAAGGAATTAAGGAATACTTAAGTACTTATACATTTTTACAACTAAAAAAAAAATTATTTTTGTAAATTTTTTTGTCGCTGTAAACATTTATTAGTACAAAAAGGTTCCTCGGTTGCTTTTTCATATTTTTCCAAACGATCAGTTTGATATCTTATCTCGTGTGAAATTGATTAAAGCCATACAAAAGTATCGTTAAAGTATAAATCGGATAAGTGTCATGATGAAGGCATGTGACACTTATCCGATTTCTGCTGAAGTAGAAATCGGATAAGTGGCTATTCCCTTAAATCGTAATGTTTGGGAAAATGAAGAAACGGAATTAAGGAATGCTTATGTCCTAGTAAATATTTACAATTGAAAAAAAATTATTTTTGTGAATTTCGTTTGTCGTAGTGAACATTTATTAGTACATGGACGTTTCTCGGTTGCTTTTTTATATTATTCAAAAAATTTTAGTCTGATATCTCATTTCTCGTGAAATTGATTAAAGCTATACAAAATTATCGTTAAAGTAGGAATCGGATAACTGTCATGATAAGGGCATGCGACACTTATCCGATTTCTACTAAAGTAGAAATCGGATGCCCTTAAATCGTAATTTTTGGGAAAATGAAGAAACGGAACTAAGGAGTGCT
>NC_046661.1:91051440-91096339 GCF_010883055.1 Belonocnema kinseyi
TTTGTGAATTTTGTTTGTCGTAGTAAACATTTATTAGTACATGGACGCTTCTCGGTTGCTTTTTTATATTATTCAAAAATGTTTAGTCTGATATCTCATTTCTCGTGAAATTGATTAAAGCTATGCAAAATTATCGTTAAATAGGAATCGGATAACTGTCACGATAAGGGCATGCGACACTTATCCGATTTCTACTAAAGTAGAAATCGGATGCCCTTAAATCGTAATTTTTGGGAAAATGAAGAAACGGAACTAAGGAGTGCTCAAGTACAAATACATTTTTACAACTAAAAAAAAAATTATTTTTGTAAATTTTTTTGTCGCTGTAAACATTTATTAGTACATAAACGTTCCTCGGTTGCTTTTTCATATTTTTCCAAACGATCAGTTTGATATCTTATCTCGTGTGAAATTGATTAAAGCCATACAAAAGTATCGTTAAAGTATAAATCGGATAAGTGTCACGATGAAGGCATGTGACCTTATCCGATTTCTGCTGAAGCAGAAATCGGATAAGTGGCATATGCCCTTAAATCGTAATGTTTGGGAAAATGAAGAAACGGAATTAAGGAATGCTTATGTCCTAGTAAATTTTTACAATTGAAAAAAAATTATTTTTGTGAATTTTGTTTGTCGTAGTAAACATTTATTAGTACATGGACGCTTCTCGGTTGCTTTTTTATATTATTCAAAAATGTTTAGTCTGATATCTCATTTCGCGTGGAATTGATTAAAGCCATAAAAAATTATCGTTAAAGTAGGGATCGGATAACTGTCACAATAAGGGCATTTGATACTTATCCGATTCCTACAAAAGTAGACTTCGGATAAGAGGCACATGTCCTTAAATCGTACAATTAAAAAAAATTATTTTTGTGAATTTTTTGTTTGTCGTAGTAAAAATTTATTAGTACATGAACGCTCCTCAGTTGCAATTTTATATTTTCCCAAAATTTCAGTCTGATACCTCATCTCGCAATCTTGGTAAACAATACGAAAGTTACGTTTATGTACTAATAAATATTTACCACTACAGAACAATTGCGCACCTCAATTTTCGGAAAAATACCGAAAAAATAATTACCGCAAACATAAATGCCCCGAAAAAAAACTACCGAAAATTTGTATTTTCGAAATTTTAAGAACCGAATTCTTAAATCTTCTAACTGGTCAAATTACCGAAAGTAGTAAACTGCCGAATTTTCGATTTCCCGAAAATAGGAAATTCAAAAAATTTTAAATTCCGCATAATAAAAAGTTGCCAAATTTTTATATTGCCGCAAAAAATATTGAATAGTTTTCCTTCGATTGAAATAACATTTATTTTATATTATGTGATATTTATTCTCAAGTATACTATCAAACCTTACTGTTTTATTTTTTTAGGTGTTTGAAAATTTGGAAATTTACCAATTTCTGGAATGTGAAAATTTGGAGATTTAAACATTTGGCGAATATAATGTTTACAGAATTAGAAGAATATTTTGAAATTTTATGGATAAACATTTTCGTAAGTATTATTTTATATTTATTTTAAAACTTTTTTAACTTTTTGTTTTTGAACTAAAAAAAATCCATTTTTAACCAAAATTAACTATTATCTCCTATAATAATGCTAGATGGTTTCATCTTTTTTAAAATTCCAGTCTTTGTATATTTTCGCTTATAGCAAGGTAATAAATATATTAATGCCAGATAGTTGCGGTTTTTTTTTAAATATTCAATTTTTTGTCCACTTTTCAATTAGAATGATATAATAGTTAATGTAATTAGAAAAAAATTGAAACTGGTTATTATTGTTTATAATTATTTTATTCTATAACCCTGCTGAAAAGTTATTATTTTGTTCGAGAATGTTTATTCTTTCATCTACTTTTTTCTTAGAATAAGGTAATCATTATTCCAATTCAACAAAATTGTTTGTTTAAGCAATTTATTATTGTTTATAACCATCTTCTTTTAAATAATTATTAGAAAGTGGCGGATCTTCCAGATTTTTCTACCTATTTTGAGCATCTTAGGCAATTTGAGGTAATAATGTATTCAATTTAACAAAAATAATTCTCCAAACAATTAACTTTATGTTTTAATAATATTCTTTTTGAATAATGCTAGAAAGTTGCAGAAAGTTTACTACGTTCTTGTGAAATTTTTTACTTTTTTCAACTTTTTGATTATTGAGGTAGTAATTATTTAAGTTTATAAACATAATTGTTTAGGCAATTTCTTATTTTTTGTTTTTCTTCTTAGAGTAATACTAGAAAGTTGCTGTTTTTTCTCTGAAAATTTCAGCTTCTGTTTGACTTTATAGTGGGAAACAAATATTAAATATTATTATTTATTTAATCAAAAAGGCTTCCAGTGACTACGACAAGGCAAATTTACATTCAACTATATCCCTATAGAAAATTTTATGTACAGCTCAAATATCTGTTTTATTTTAGAGAATATATTCACAAAAAAGAAATAAAATTTTTAAAAACCCGAATAGCGAGAACCGAGAATATTATTAAAAAACAGTTCGAAATTTTTTAATGTAATATTTTTGTTAACTTATAATAATTATGAACCCTCTCTAAATCGTAAGTAGATAAAAGGTGGAAAATTTTAAGAAAAAATTACAACTTTCTTGCATTATTCGAAAACGAATATTATTATAAATATTAATAAATGATTGAAACTATTATTTTTTCAAATTTAATTATTAACTGCCTCGCCCTAACTCAAAAGTTTAAAATGAGTTAAAAAATTCAGAAAAACCAAAAATTTTTATTCTCGAAATTTTAAGAACCGAATTTTTGAAACTTCTAAATGGTCAAATTAACGAAAGTAGTAATCTGTCGAATTTTTAATTTCCTGAAAATAGCAAATTTTAAAAATTTCAAATTACGCATAATAAGAAGTTTCCAAATTTTCATATTGTCGCAAGAAATATTGAATAGTTTTTCTTTGTCAAAATAATCTTTTATTTTATATTCGGTATTTATTCTCAACTGTACTATCAAATTCTACTGTTTTATTTTTTTTGAGTTTGAAAATTAGAATTTTTTCGGAAGTTTCATTTTATTTTTGTTTTTAACCTTTGTAAACTTATTTAACTTTTTATTTTTGAACTAAAAAAATTTATGTTTCACCCAGAATGAAGTAGTTACATTTTTATTTAAATAAAGATCTTCCACAAACAAGCGACGAATTTTCTAGAAGAGTTGAATTTTCAAGCAAAGGAAGATTTTTTAGTTAATTAAGAAAATTTTTTTATCTAAAGTGTTTAATTTTCAAGTCAAAAATACAAGCTTTATATAAAAAAGTTAAAGTTTAAACTAAATATTTGAATATTAAAAAAAAATTAATTTTCAACCAAGAAGATTCATTTCTTACAAAAAGACAAATTCTTAAACAAATATATTCGGTTGAGAATTCGTCTTTTTTCAAACCAAGAAGTGGAATTTTAAACAATGAAGAATTATTTCCTACAAAAATGACAAATGCAAAAAAAAATAAATAAATTTTTAACCAAGAAGGTTACATTTTTACCAGAAAAGAAATTTTTTCAATAAATTATATAAATTTTTCACTGAATAGTTAAATCCTTAAACAAAAAAATATCAATTTTGGACCAAAAATGCAATAGTCTAATTTTTATTTAAAAAAAAAATAAATTTCAAATTATCTAATAGAATTAAAAAAAAAATTAAAAAATAAGATTAATTTTGTACCAAAAGAGATGAATTTTCTATAAAATTAATCAATTTCTAATCAAATACTTGAATTTCCAACCAAGAATATTAATTTTCTACCAGAATTAAAAAAAACATTTTCTACGAAATAGTTTAATTCTTCACCAATAGTTGAACTTTTTACTAAATTTTTGAATTTCCCTGTCAGAAAGATGAGTTTTCTATGAAACAGTAAAATTTTCAACCCGCAAATAAAAGAATGTTAACAAAAAAGTACATTTTGAAAAAATTGAGAGATATTTTTTTATAATGTTAAAAACTGACATCAATATTTCACTGTTATAAATACTTCGGAGTATAATGGGTTGCCTGCATTTTGGGCCTTATAAGAGTTTCTCTCAAAACTTTTGAAGACATTACATGTAAATATAGGAAATAATAAATAAGAACATAAACATTGAAAAAAAAATTAATAGCAACTAGAAAAATTGTAAATTTAAAATTATTCAATGATATTTATACAAATTTCAAAGTATCTAAGAGTGGAATTAACAAATGGAAATAAATTCAAGAGATTAAAACTATAGAAAGGGAACTAAGGAAAGTTTATGTACTAATAAATGTTTACTACTACAAAAAAATTTTTTTTTGTAAAAATTGATTAAGGGCCGTAATTAAATTAAGTAACGAATTACAGGCCCTCTCCAAGACCCTCCCCCCTATATCGAGCAGCAAAAAAATATTTCTTCCCCCCCCTCCCGCTCTTATTTTACGTAATTTATAGTTTCCAAAAATAAGAAGGCATGTGATTTGAGCCTTATAGAAATTTTTTGTGTTAAAATTAAGCTTTAGAGGGTGAAAATTTAATTTTCAAAATTCTCAGATTCTTCGTTGCATAATTTTTTATTCATATTTAAGAAATTTAAATTAGATTTAAATCCAAATTAAAAATCCTATTTAACGCCTGATAATCAAATTGATACAAACTCCTGTTTAAAAAAATCAAAACCAAAAGCAACAAAAAAAACAATCCAACCACCAAATTTTCTGTGGTCAAAATTTGGTCATTGGATTGTTGTTGTTTTTTTTTAACAGGAGTTTGCATCAATTTTTCATTCTTCCTAACCATTAACATTCAAATACCAAAATTTTAATCTTGTAATATTTTCAAAATCGGATCTTTTTTTAACGGAATAAAACAATATTTCACATCCCAAAAAACATTTTAATTTACTTATTAATTTTCAACAAAAAACTACTTTCTCACCATAAAAGATACCTTTTTAACCAAATACTTAAATTTTAAATGAAATAAATTAATTTTCAACATAAAAAGATGAATTTTAAACCAAAAAAATGTAATAGATGATATTTTAAGGAAGATCCAATTAAATTTAAAAAAATTAATTTTGCTAACCAAACAGACGATTTTTCAACAAATAAAGCTTTTTCAGGCATAAAACAAATTTTTTTACCTAAATTGCTGAATCCAAGCCAAAGGGTGAATTTTCCATACAAAAATTGAATCTTACGCGATAAAAAATAATTTTCAACCAAATAGTTAAATTTTATACCAAATAGATGCATATTAAACTAAACATATGAATCTTCGACAAGTCACCCTTTCCAGTGTCAACTGGAAAGGGTGATTTTTTAACCAAATTTTCGAACTTTTATCCAACCAGTTGCATTATTATCCAAGAGAGATGGAGTTTCTACAAAAATAGAAAAATTTTTAAAATAATTACACAAATTTTCAACGAAAAAAAATAATTGAATTTTTATCCAAAAAAGCTTTTAATTTTACTTTTCAACGCCAACATATGAATTTTAAACATGAAGTAAATTTTCTATGACATAGATGAATTTTCAACCAAGAAGTTTCATTTTTATCCAAGAAAGATGAAATTTCTACTAAAACAGATGATTTTATGAATAAAACAAAAAACAAATTGAAAATAAAGTTTAATTTTTACTTAAAAAAGATTTGAGTTAATTTTTCAAAACCAATATATGAATTTTAAACACGTAAATTTTCAAAAAAAAGAATAAGTTGAATTTTCAACTGGAAAGGATGACTTCTCAACCAAATTTTTGAAGCTTTAACCAAAAATTTGAATTTTTATCCATGAAAGATGCATTTTCTACTAAAATAGAAAATTCTTTAAATAAACCACGAACTTTCAAGAAAATAGTTGAATTTTCATCTAAAAAATGATTTTTTTTTTACTTTTCAATATCAAAGGAAGAGTTGTAAATAAGAAGTGAATTTTCTACACAGATACTTGAATTTTCAACAAAACAGTCAAATTTTTAATTAAAAAGGAAGCCTTTCAAAAAATTTGAATTTCTAACAATGTACTTGCACTTTTATCTAAAAAAATGCAGTTTCTACTAAAATATGTGCATTTTTTAAATTAAAAAAATGCAAAAAACCTGTTAAATTCACATAAAAAAAGAGTTTACTTTACTTTTAAACACCAAAACGTGAATTTTAAACAAGTCAATTCTCTACGAAATAGTCGAATTAAAAAAAAACAGTTGAATAGCTTTCCCTGATCATTAATAATTATATACCAGAATTTGAAACATGTAATATTTGTTAACTTGAATCTTTCATTAACAGAATAAAACAGTTTTAAAAGAAATTTTTAAAATTACAGAAATATTCTCCTTGGTCGTGATTGAAAGTTATATGAATTCCCTAACTTTTTCGAAATTCCTATTTTTAAGTCCCTTACTTATCATTGAACAATAAAATTCCCTGAATTAAAAAAAAAATTGTTAGCTAGGTTCACTTTTCACTCAACAGGTTTCTTTGGCGCCTGAGGTTAAATAGACAATAAATTTCTCTACAATTAATGTAAGTTATTTGTTTTAATTACGTATTATCAAAATTAAATAATTTAAGGACGATCCTTAAGTAAATAAACATTCCTTGGTTCCTTTTTTATATTTTTACAAACATTCAGTTTGATATCTCATCTTCTGTCATTTTATATGATTCATAAAAAATACCGACCTCACTTTATCTGATCACTGAATATTTTTTGGAAGCTAAGAACTTTTTTTGTAAACAAAATATCGAGCTGAAACTTTGAAAAATGTATTAGAGCACAATAAAGTTAAACTTTGTTAAAGTACAATGTTTGATAATACAAAATGTAAAAAAAAGTATTTCAAGTAAATCTTATCCGACACACAACAAAGGACTCACGAAGTAGGACGAGCCAGCTGTTCGAGCCTCGTCTAGTGATAGCCAGGGTTCGGCTGATGCCGATGGCATTGATGGCAGAGTCCTTTGTTGCGTGCCATATAAGATTTAGTTTAAATATGTTTTTACATCTTTTATTATTAAACTTTGTACTTTTACATAGTTTTCTTTCGGCTCTTCCATTTCTCAAAGTTTTTGACCGATATTTTATGTATAAAAAAATTTTGATCGTTTACGCATTGTGGAGGTTCAGAAAAAAGATGAAATAATTTTCTCTGAAGTTCCTACTCAAATGAAATACCTAATTATACCGATATCACACGAGACAATATATTAACCTAAAATTTTGGGAAAATATAGAGAATGAAGTAAGGAACTTAAAAGTACTAATAAATGTTTACACCAAAAAATTTACATATTTTTTCTTGTAAAAATATATTATTAATTACATAAAATTGCATTGGTTTCTTTTCTATATTTTCCCAAAAGTTCAGTCCCATATCTCATTTCACGTGGAATTGATATGATCCATAAAAAATTGTCGGTAATGTAGAAATTTTATAATATTTTACCAACATTATTTTGCGGATAATATCAATTCCACTTGAGAAAGAATATCAAACTGAAAGTTTGGAAAACTATAGAAAAGGACCTAAGGAGCGTTCATGTAGTGGGACTAAGAGTAATAGGTTTTGCTCACTTTGGGGTTTTATTCACTGAACCGACGAAAAAGTGCCCGTTAGGTTTTACTCTTCTCAAGATCCGAAAATATTTACTGCAGGAAAAAAGTGATCCCATCCCGAGTGGACTTCGCCTCCTTCTCAATCATTCAGAAACAGATGGGTTGCGGCAGCAACTGGTTAAGTTTGAATCCCGAGCAAAACAGATACAGAGGATCGGTCCTTTAGTTTGTGTATTGATAAAAAAAAAGTACCCGGGATTCCGTCTTTGAAAGATCGAAACCTCCAGAATTCTGGATGGTTTCGCTCCCGATGGAAACTTAAACGAAGATACGAGGGTGGTTTAAATATGATCGAGGCAAATACTCTGACACGTTTATTTACTATCGAAAAAATGTACAGTTTCTAGGTATCTCCCCTCACAAGTTACACATTTTGTCCACATTCGTTCGTAGATGATAGACTCTACACTACCAATACTGATGCCGAGTTCAGCCGAAATGTCTCGAACATTCATCCTACGGTCCTCCAAAATCATTTGTTCTACGCAGCGAATGTTGTTTGGTGTCATGCTGGTTCGCGCTCGACGATCATGCGGCTCATTCTCGACGGTTTCGCGGACATACTTGAATGCTTTGGCCCATTTAAACACGGCAGCCCTATTCAGGCGCCCCCTACGGAACTGACTTCCGAAACGAAGAAAAATTTCCTTGTTTTTAACGCCTTCCCGCACTAAAAAACGAATGAAAATACGTTGAGCAACGGCGGTCGGCACTTGACGTTCACTCATGGTCGTAGCACGCGCGTCAAACATGCGCTCTCGACCATGATCCAACAAAGCATGGTCCTGCCAGACGCAAGTAAAAAAAAGTCAACCAATCAGATTCGGCACCCTAGGGTACCCGACCTTTCTGACATCTTGGATCGAGTACGGCAGTTGGCTTCCCCTTCCATTCGCGCCAATGCAGTGAGTATGGTGGGAGGCGTCGGTTCACTTCAGTCACTCCAAATCGAACGCATTTGAGCATCGAATTGGCGGGACCATGGTTTGTTGGATCATGGCTCCCGACGAAAACTATGCCACACTGTTCGTAAGGGACCCAGCCATGATTTCAAAATATACATGCGCGCCATCTACAGCGTCTGTCTCGATCATATTTGAACCACCCTCGTACTTTCAAACGATCCCGAAGATAGCAAGCTGCCATCCGAAAGAGTTAGGTTTTAAATCTACTCTCAGCTCTCTGGACTTTTACTCTCTGTCTATGCAATATGATTTTAATCTCTGAGATTCTGTTTTTGAAATCAGAATAGAAGCTACTTTGTATTAATTTAGCAATTTCTCGCTAATTCCAAATTATATTATACGCATTTAAAACACAACTATATAATATACATTATCATTTGATTATGAAACAATAGGGAAGTATTTTATTAATTGATTAATAATATATAATGCATTAGAAAATGGGTAAATTTGTGAATAATTAATATTTACTTAGAATTATAATTTAAAAGAAAGTTCTTGATATTGATATAGATATTGAATAATGTAAAATTAATAACATTCGGAATTTTATTTTTCAATTAATTACTGTTTCATTAGCGATTTTATCATTTTTTTGAATTATATTATTTGTTTAGATTATATTTTCAAATCTATTTGTTTTTCTAAAATTTAATTTCTTAAACGATTTTATTTTTCAACCCTTTTTGTTTTGTGAAGCCTTATTTAAGTTTGCAAACATTTTACTTTTTAAAATAAAATTTATGAAAAATTTAACTTATTAAACAATTTTTTTTTATATTTTATCAATATCTGATTTAAGAATGTCATTTATTATCATTGCTTATATAATAATTAATTAATTAAGAGAATACTAATAATTTATGATAAAAGTATTCTAACTATAATTCACATAAATTCGTTTGAGAATTAATTTTTAATATTATGGTCGAAATATCTATAACTTTTCTTTCAACAATCATTTTGTTCAAAATTTGTAATTAAAAAAAAATTGATTTTTCTAATTTAATTCTTTAACCAATTCCAGTTTTAAAAAAATTTTTGTTTAAATATTTAATTTCTTATACCTTTTTGATTCTTCATCAATTTGATTGTTTGACCATTTTATGTGTTCTTTGAATTTATTTTTTCAACAATTTTCTTTTTTAATTAATTGCTTTTTTATCAATTGTATCATTTTCTTAAATTCCATTATTTGTTTGAATAATACTTTTGAATCTATTTCTTTTTTCCTGAAATTTAATTTCAAAGACTATTTTATTTTACAAACCATTTTATTTTTCAACCCCTTTTATTTTGTAAGCAATAGTTAAAGTTTGTCATACATTTTATTTGTTAAATAAATTTATTTTGGAAAAATCTAATTTTTTAAACAATTCATTCATTTTTTCAATATTTTAGTTTATAATATCTCTTAGATTATTATAATTTATTATTAGTGCTTAAATAATAATAAATTAATTAAGAAAATGATAATACTCTATGATAAAAGTATTCTAATTAAAATTCACATCAATCTGAATTTATGAAAAAAAATAATAATGCATTAGTCAACAATAATTCCAAATAAGGACTGTTTATCAAAATTCGAAAAAATATTGTATGTGGTGCCAACCAGTAAAGTTTCGTTTCCAAAATATGCATCAGAAACGGCACATTCTGACTCACTAAGAGATCGATCTCTTGAGAAACAGCAAAGGGCTTTTACTCTTAGGATTCAGCTCCCTAGAAAATTCAAATCCTAAAGAGAGTCAGTAAGTACGATCTTTCCAGTCTTTCGATTTTCTACTCATTCCATCCATGCCGGAGTGGGGGCAGAGATCGTTCAGTGAAGAATGACTCTTCTCGGGATTCGTTCCAGGCACCAACGTGCCTGCTTGAATTTTTCCCCAATTGTTTGCGGAGGGATGATTTCGGCCCTGAGGGATTGGGTGACGCCTCTTTCAAGCTACAGTTCTCCCACAGAATATATCTCCTAAAGAGCGCGTTTACAGCATCACTTTCGGCTCCCTCGGAATTTACTCTCAATGTACTAATAAATTTTCACTACTACAAAAAAATGAACAGTTTTTTTTCTTGTAATTGTAAAAATTCATTCGAGCATTAACGTTTCTTGATTCTTTTTATTTATTTTTCCAAATTTTCATCTCGATATCTCATTTCTTGTTGAAGTTATACATTTATATGATCAAACAAAAAGGTCGGTAAGGTAGAAGTTCGATAAATTTCAGATATAATACCCTATATTTTTTCCGTAATTTCGTATTGGAAATTAAAATTCTAAAAAGTAGGACAAGATACCAAATGCTGATGAGATAAAAAAATACATTTTAAATATTATAATTGCATATTTCTATTAATTATTTTTTCTCTGATATCTGCAAACTTAAAAATTATTCAACCTTCCAAGTTAAATAAATAATATTTCTATGAGATATTTTTGGTGGTTACTTAAAAATAACTTGATATGTATTCTACTTTTTTAAATTCTTGAATTTATTTTGATTTGGAATTTCCACTCTTCAATTCGTTGAAACTTTTATAAAAAAATCCTTAAATAATTTTAAAGTTGGAATTTTTTTGCTAATAATTTTTTATTTAATTAATATTTTTTATTTAATTTATATATTTTATGTATTGGTACAGACCTACATGTAATATTATCATAAGTGATAAGAGACTCATAAGCTCACAAGACCGAAAATATAGGCAACCCATTATACTCTGAAGAATTTAGAACAGACATTTAGATACCAATTTTAAATATTATAAATGTATAACTTATTGTTTTTTAGCATATTTTATTTATGAAATATTATTTTAATTTATTATAAAAGATTTCAAAGACTAGTAATTAAATAATGTTCTAAAAACTTTAATGATATTAACTAAACTAATAATATTACGTGCATAGAACGTGACGGTCGTTAAAATTATCCTGCAGATTAAAACAGAGAAACTCAGTATCGATTATTAAATTAAGTTCTGCGACAAATGGGAACCTGTTGTGCGAAACTTACTAATTCTAATCAACGAGGACTCGATTTTTGATTATAGAAACTAAATAAAATAATTTAATTTGTATTAAAAAATAGTTTTAAACTGAAATTTAACATTAATATTAAGCCTAGGGTCAACGAATTTCAAATTCAAAATTATAATTATAATTATAAATAAACCAAGGCTATTCACACAATGAAAATTATTCTGCTTAAAACGTATATAATTTAATGAAATGTTACCTTTTCTGGTAAAAAATTAATCTTTTCAGGTAAAACTTTAATAACTGTCTGGTTGATAATCTAATTATTTTGTTTAAATTTTCTTCCCATAAAATTAACTTTATTGGTTCAAAATTAAAATCTTGTTGACCTAAAGTAAAAATACATTTTAGTTAAAATACTATCACATTTTTTATTGGAAATTTATCTCTTTTGATTAATAATGTTAATGCTAAGTGAAAAATTCTTTTTTTTTTGTGGTTAATAATTCTTTCTTTTCAACTGAAAACCTACAAATTTGGTTTGAAATTTAACTGCTTAGTTGAAAATCGTATTTCTCCTTTCTGGTGGAAAATTAAATTTCTTGGTTGAAAATTCAACAGTTTGGTTAGAAATTTATTTATTTGGTTAAAAACTCGTCTCTTTTGGTAGAAAATTAATCTTCTTGTTGGTTGAAAATTAATCTTTTTTTCGAAAATTTTATGTCGTATTTGAAACATTAGCTTTTTGTTAAAATCTCATCTGTCTAGCTTGAAAATTAACATTTCAGTTGATATTTTTTATCCTCGTTGACTGAAAACTCTTTCTTATTCAAAAATTCAACTCTTCTGGAAAATTCATTTTTTTGTTAGAAATTGAACTATTTTGTTTAAAATTTGTCTTTTTTCTAGTAAGTAATTCTTTGTAGTTAAAAATTCAACTATATTTGGTTCAAGATTGATATATTTGGTTGAGAATTTGTCTTTGCTAAAAAATCAAACTTCTCGGTTTAAAATTCATCTTTTAATTAATTAAAAATAAATTTTTTGTAATAAAAATTCAACTTTTGCATTAAGTTGTCGAAAAAGAATTTTTTTAGTTTAAACAGAAAAACAAAATCAAAAATACAGAAAACGTTCATTTTCGAAATTTCAAATAATGAATTTTCTAATTTCTGAAATATTAAATCCCTGAAATTTGTAAACTTTTTACATTTCAGAAATTAGTAAATTTCTCAAGAAGAATTAAACTATCGACCATTGCTCTAAGAGAAGATATTAATAAACAATACTAATTTTTTTTAACGATTTTTTTTTTTTATTTCAATTGTTATTGCCTAATTTTAAGTGAAAATGGGACATAAAGTTGAATACTTAAGAGAAAACCGAAACTTTCTATCACTATTAAAATAGAATATTAGAGAAAATAATAATAAATTGTTTAAAAAATTATTTTAGTGAAATTGGATTTATGATTACTTTACTTTAAGTGAAATGTGGATAAAAAGTTGAAAATTTCAGAAAAAACCACATCTACTTAGAACTACAGTAGGAGCAGATTGTTATTAAAAATACTTTGTTCAAACAATTATGTTAGTTAAACTTCAATTATTTTTACGTCGCTAAATTGAAAATTGACAAAAAATGAAATATTTCAGAAAAACCGCAACTATCTAGCATTACTATAAGAGAAGATAGTAATAAGCAATATTGTTTTTTTAAACAATTATGTTTAACAGATGGAATTCATTATTATATATTTTTAACAATAATACTTTTTTGAAAAAATTAGCACTGTTAAATTGTATCCCTATTATTATTATTATTATTATTATTATTATTATTATTATTACGTCGCTCTAGTTGAAAAGTTGATAAAGAGTTTCAAAATTCGGAAAAAATATAAGATAACAAATTGTTTAAACAAATTATTTAAATATAAAATTATCAATAAAAAGTAGCACTTTATGTATTGAAAGCAATTCGTTAAAAAAACGCAAAAAATCATAATTTTGCCAAAAACTTAAAAACCCAATTTTTCACTTGTGGGATTATTTGGGGATCCTATAAAAGAGACTTATGGGGGGTGATATTAAAAAAATTCATTTCTCATTCGTATAGAAAATATGGGCTGAACTACATGGAACATTCCCAACCTCTAAATGTATTTTTTTTAAACGCATTTATTTTTTGAAAATTTGAAAAAAATTGCAGGTGATGTGCATAAGATCTTCTTTTTTTTTAATTTAAAAAAAGGTTAAAAAATGCAGAGAGAGAAAAAGTTAGAAAAGGAACCGACCTATTAGGCCGGCACTTAATTTTTTTAAAATCATTCTCACCTTGCCGAGCAGGGAACCATTGTTCATTGCTTTTTCAAATAAAATTGAAGCATAACCAACATTGTCACTGGACACCAGATGATTTGTGTTATTCATACTCGTGGGGTGAACTGCGAACCAGGAAATGACTCCAAGGGGTTGGTCGTTAGTGGCAATAAATTTTAGTTGTGTCAAAGTTTTATCCACGTCATATTTGTACCTAAAAATAAAAAATTGGTATTGATTTATCAATTTATGATTTAATGATTAATTATTATAATTAATAATAATTATTATTATTTAATTACACATGACCACAAAATGGTTTGGGAGTCTACTGGGATTCTAATGGGTATACATTATGTTTTTGGGGTCTCTGAACACGAATCTAGAATGGTTCAAAACCTGAAATTTCTGCATAAATTTCGTACCCCAAATCTATTAACCCCAAATTAAGAAGCTTCAACCCCACAAACTAATAAGCCTTGAACCCACAAACCAGGCAATCCCAAACCCACAAACTCCAAACACACAAATCCGAAATCTACAAGCTCCATATCCACAAAAATCCAAATCCACAAACCCTGAACCTACAAACCCCGAATCTACAAACCTCAAACCCACAAACACACAAGCTAAATATCAACGAACGTACAAACCCCAAACCCACAAAAACACGAACATACAAACCCCGAACCCACAAACCTCAAACCCCAAATTAAGAAGCTTCAAACCCACAAACTAATAAGCCCCAAAAACCGTAAACCAGGCAATCCCAAACCTACAAACTCCTAACACACGATTCCCAAACCCACAAACTACAAACACACAAATCCCAAGCCCATAAACTCCAAGCATACAAACCTCAAACCTACAAGCTCCATATCAACAAAAATCCAAACCCACAAACCCCGAACCTACAAACCCCAAACCCACAAGCTCCATGTTCACAAACGTACAAACCCCAAATCCACAAACCCCAAACCCACAAGCTCAATATCTACGAACGTACAAACTCCAAACCCACAAAAACACGAACATACAAACCCCGAAATCACAAACCCCAAATCCAGAAACCTCAAACCCACCAACCTCAATTCGTCAAACCCCATATACTTCGCATTTTATAATACCAATTTAGAACTTGATATAATTTGGGGTTGGTGGATTTGGGCTTTGTTAGTTTGGGGTCTGTAGGTTTGGGGTTCGTGGTTTTGGGATTTCTGGTTTGAGGTTTGTACGTTTGTGGAAATGGAGCTTGTGGGGTTGGCGTTTCTGAATTTGGGGAATTTGTGGTTCGTGGATTTGGGATAGTTGGTTTGGGGTTTGTACGTTTGTGGATATGGAGCTTGTAGGTTTGACGTTTCTGGGTTTGCGGTTTGTGGGTTTGGGGTTTGTGGGTTTGGGGTTTGTGGGTTTGGGGTTTGTGGGTTTGGGGTTTGTGGGTTTTGGGGGTTTGTGGGTTTGGTGTTTGTAGGTTTGTAGTTTGTGGATTTGAAGCTTGTGGGTATGTGGGTTTGTACGTTGGTAGATATAAAGCTTATGTATTTGTGGCTTGTTGGTTTGGGGTTTGTGGGTTTGGAACTTGTTAGTTTGTGGGTTTGGGGCTTTTTAATTTGGGGACGATATTTTCATACGTTCGTCCCACAAAGTTAAGCATTTCTTTTCGAATAACAAATTGTAACCAAAGCGTTTGTCTTCTTTTCTTGTAAATGTTGAACATTATTTAAAATATATTTTTTTACTACTGTCGTTATTTATTGGAAATAAGAAGGTTATTTATGTAAGATTCAAGACCAATTTTAAATAAAATGCACCAATCTGTTATTGAAGGTGAAAAGTGACAAAAAATAACAATCATTTTACACAGCAATCATACGGAGAATAATATCGCGACAGAAGAGATTATCAAGTCATTATTTAACAGGAAATTTTTTTATAAACAATGGTTGTCAAACAATAAAATTATTTAGCATTTTAAAGAAGGAAAATAATATATATGGAATAATATTATCATACAAAAGATTATCATCTAGTTTAACTTTGATCAAGTAGTTAAATTTTTAATCAGCAAAAGCTAAATTTTCTATCAAAAAAGATAAATTAAAACATAAATAAATAACTTTAAACTATATAGATGAATGACTAATCTAAATAGTTGAATTTCTAACTAAAATTATGAATCAAGAAGAAAAAAAATTGTTAACAAAATAGTACAATTTTCACAAAAAAAAATGAATTTTTAATTACGAATATTAATTTTTGAACAATAGTAATACGTAGAAAATTAAACTTTTTGTTTGAAAGCTCAGATTTTTGGGTTGAAAATTTAACTATTTTTTTCAAAATTTGACTTTTTCGTTTGAAAATTCCACTATTTTTGTTAAAAATTTAACTGTTTGTTTAACAAGTCATATTTTCATTTGAGAAATTCAACTTTTTGTAGTAAAAACATTTTTGGGATCAAAATTCAAATAATGTGGTTAAAAATTAAACTATTTGATCAAAAATTAACTTTTTAGATAAAAACTCATATTTTTGGGTTAAAAAATTCAACTATTTTGTAGCAAATCCATGTTTTTGGCTTGAAAGTTCTATTATTTTTGTAAAAAATCCAAATAATAATTAAAACATAAACTTTTTTGTTGAAAATTCATGTTTTTCGGTAAAAAAGTTAACTACTTGTTAAAATATTTACTTTTTAATTAAAAATTCATATTTTCAGGTTAAAATATTAAACTGCTTTCTAGTAAATATATCTTTTTGCCTTAATAATTTAACTATTTTTGTTCTAAAAATTATTTTTGATGTTGAAAATTCATATTTTTTGGTCAAAAATATATTTGTTTGATTGAAAAGAAGCTTTATTCTTGAAAATAAATCTTTTTGGTTTCAAAGTTTAACAATTTTGGTAGAAAATTCTAATAAACTTTTTTGTTGAACATTTGTATTTTTTTATTGAAAATTTAATTTGTTAATGAAAAATTTATTTCTTTTTTTGTATTAAACATAAAAATACTTTGATTAAAAATTCAATCGATTTTGCGGAAACTCGCCTATTTATTCGAAAAGTTTTTGGTTGAAAATGATACATTTTGGTTAAAAATTTATATATCCGTGGTTGAAGTATTTTCTTTTTTGTTTAAATTTCAACTATTTATTTTTAAATTCAACTGCTTGGTCTGAAACTTATTTTATAGAAACCTGGAATCAAATTACCAAAAAAGATGTCCAATAGCAGTGCAAATATTAAAAAATTTATTGAATTTGTTATAAACAAATAATTGAATGAAAATTGTTTCGTGGGGATTGGCTGCTATTAGTCACTTGATTCGCATTAAATTTGAACAAATTGTGGACAAAAAGAGTTTTTTCGTTAAATTCATAAAAGTTTATAAATAATTTGTTATTTTAAAAGCAATTTTTATTTTAAAAAATATACATGCCAGGTATTTTTGATACATTAAATAAAGTTTTTTTATGTAATCGATCATATGTTGCTTGAAAATAAAACCTAAGTATCATATTTGGTCAACAAAAAAATTTCATAAGTATGTAAACGATCTTAATTAACAAATGCACTATCTAACTATTTTTGCAGGTACAAACTTGATTTTTTCGATAAAATTAACTGTAAATAACTAACTTCTAAATTTTGAAGAACATTTTGAAAATTTGAACAGCCAATTATTTATCAATGATTTTTTGCTATGAATCGATACCTTTGATAATTGTTTAATCAAACTTAATTACCAAATAACTTATTTGGCTATCTTTCAACGTTTAAATTTTTTTGTGTGCAATAAACTTTTAATAATACATTTTTTAACTTTTTTATAGTTCAATTAAGATATACTATTTTTATTTTCATTAACAAAATACTGAACAATAATTCTTTACCATACGTCGATAACAATGGACGACTTAATAAAGAAACTTAATTACTACTTTAATTTCTTTTTTGTTTAACGGAATTGATCAATTTATTAAAAAAATTTAATTTTAATGCTGAATAATAACCAAAAAATGTATTTGTTAATTAATTTTGGTTAAACAATGATCAAATGTTATCAATTCATAGCAAAAAATTATTCCGAAATAACTGGCTGTTAATTCCGTGAAAAAAATGTATTGTATTTGTAAATAAATAAAATGATAAAAGTTTATTGAATTAATGGTTGTTTACAATAATAAATTGTTTAATGTCATCAAAACGTTCTCAGAAATTTAAAAGTTCGTCATTAACTGTTAATTTCAACGAAAAAATCAAGTTTGTACCTTCAGAAATAGCCAAATAGTGCATTTTGCAATTAAGGTAGTTTAAAAAATGATTAATTTTTATTTTGTGGCCAAATATTATACTAAGGTTTAATTAACAAGTAATATGTGATTGATTTAATAGGAAAAACTTTATTGTTATCATCAAAAATAGCTACTTTGGATATTCGATTATAAAAATTGATTATAAAATAACAAATTATTTATTGAATTTCATTATTTGAACTAAAAAACCCTTTTTGTCCATAAATTGTTCCAATTTGTTTGTAAAAAATTCAATAAATTTTTCAAAATTTGCATTACTATAGAACATCTTTTTTGGATAGTTGCTTTTAGTTTTCTAGGTGTTTTTGATTAAAACAAAGCATTTTTCAAAAACCGGTAAACTTCAAAAGTCAAATTTTTTTTTTCATTTTTGTTATTAAATTAAAAAAAAAATTTTTTGAATTGAAAAATCGGCCACGGCAGTTCGATGTGGAATTTTATTAACATTCATTAATAAAAAAGTTAAAATTAGATAATAATTTTCTTCTGAAAATAAATTTTACCACGCACGTTTTTTTTGTAAGAATCAAAATACTATAACTGATGTTATTTAAAATAAAAAATTTTTTTTAAGAAAAATGGTCAAATTCACACACAAAAAAACATTGACTTTTAAATTTTTTTGCATTTGAAATTTTTCTGTGACTGAAATCGTTGGAACAATTTTTTTAAGTTAAAATATTTTTGAAGAAAATAAGTTTGATATTTTAAAGAAACTTACGAGTACGTCCGAAAAATTTCAGTGAAAGATTAATGAATGTATGCAATTTTTGTTTATTAAAAAAGCTGAAAATCATGTTGAATTTTCTTTTTTTCTTTTTCTTTTTTTGCAGCAATTTAAATATTGATGAAGTGATGCTTACTTTTTTCTTTCTGCTTCGGGATTGTTTAGGTAGGCCTGAGGACTTCTGTTAATATTGGCATCTAAAACTTCACCCTGAGTTACAAAAATTCGTCCAGGGACCACTGATTTATGGGCCCTTTCTATACTCTGAAAACGAAAATATTTTTTTTATCAAAATTTTATTTTGTTGATAATTTAAATAATAAAGTTTGTTTACTCTTAAGAATATAATCATTAATAACCTGGTGGATCACACAATAAGGAAAGCTCTGTTTAGCCCCGAAAAATTCAGAGAGTTGGAAAAGGGGATGGACTAATAATCCCGCATTTGAGGACAAGACACTACGAATAAGAAAATAATTAATGATCATAATATTAAAATTTATTTATTTACTTTGTCAGTTTGACACATTGTTAAAACTTGGTTCATTTTTCAACATTTTGTTATAGATTTCACAGAAAATCTTATATGAGTTCAAAAGTTTATTTCTTCACTAAAATTATTTTTTAATTTTCAATAGAAAAATTTTGAATTCAACGAAAAAAATTTAAATTTTAACAGAAGAGTTTGATTTTCAAAAGAAAAGATCTTTTAACCAATAAAAAAAATTTTATCTAGAATTTTGAGTTTTCAAGGCTTCGGACGAATTTTGGAAATAGAAAGTTGAATTTACAATCCAAAAATTAATTTAAAAATTAAATTTTTAACAAACTGTTGAATTTTCAACAGTTGGAGAAATAAGTTTTTAACCAAATTAAATAAATTTTCAAATAAACAGAAGAATTAAAAAAAATTCTATACAAAAAAATTTCGACAAAAAGTGAAGTAATTTAATTTATAGTTAAAAAAATTATTTTTGAATAAAAAAAAGAGAACTTTTAATAAAAAATTGAAATTTCTGAAAAAAATGAACTTTTTTACCAAAAAATAATCATTTTGAACAACATAAATCATTTTTTAACAAAATAAGTGAATTTTCAGTTTAAAAAAATGAATTTTCTGGCTAAAGTATAAATGCTACACTTTTAGTAAAAAAATTAACTTTGAACAAAAAAAAAGACAAATTCGAACAAATTTTTTAAATTTTAAACTAAAGAAATAAATTTTTACTAAAATGATACATCGTTAATAAAAAAATTAAATTTTTGGCAAAATCGTTGAATTTTCAACCCAAAAGATGAATTTTCTAACAATAAAAACCAATTTTTAACAGCATAGTTTAATTTTCAACTAAAGAATACCAATTTTCTACAAAAATGGAATGCTTTAATTTTAAGTTTAAGAAATAAGTTTTGAATCGAATTTAATAATTTTTATCAAAATCGTTAAATTTTTAACTATACAGACGAATTTTCAAAAAATATAAATAAGTGTCTTTTAATAAGAAATATTGACAAAAAAGTAAAATATTTAAATTTGCAGTTAAAAAAATTTAGCTCAAATACAAAATAATAATAATTTTGAACAACATAAATGAATTTTGAACGAAATAAGTGAATTTTCAGCTGAAAAAATCAATTTTCTAGTAAAAGGGTAAAAGCTACATTTTTAGTACAAAAGAAAATAAAAAAAAAATAAATAAAACGAATTTTCGAACAAAGAATTGAATTTTAACTAAAATGACGCATATTTAATAAAAAAAATTACATTTTTAACAAAGCAGTTACATTTTTAACCCAAAAGATGAATTTTCTAATAATAAAGACAAATTTTTTACAAAACATTGTTTAATTTTCAACTATAGCAGACCAATTTTCGACAAAAAATAATATGCTTTAATTTTAAGTTAGAAAAATGAGTTTTTAACCAAATTAAATAAATTTCCTTGCAAAATCGTTAAATTTTTAAGTATTCAGGTGAATTTTCAAAAAATAGTAAGAAATGTCTATAAAAAAAAGATTTCGACAAACAGTAAAAGATTTAAATTTTTAGTTAGAAAAAATGTATCTTGAATAGAAAAAAATCATCATTTTGAACAACATAAATAAATTTTTAACTAAGTATGTTAATTTTCATGTGAATTTTTAACCTCACTGTTGAATTTCCAACCAAAAAGTTTACTGATTTAACAAAAAGACATATTTTCAGAAAAAAAGATAAATTTTAAAATAAAACAGATAAATTTTCAAGAAAAAGATTTTAATTTAACTTAAAAAATGAAAAAAGAAACAATGTTTACTGGAAAGCCTTCAAAATTGTGCAATTTTAAACTTTGAAATTATATAAAAATCTTCTTTTGTGTATTCTTTTAGTTAATTCTTTAATTTCAATATACAACACGAACATTTTAATTTATTTTGTATTTTTAATGGTTTTAATTTAAAAATTCTTTAATTTTAAATAAAAAAGCTAAATTTACCATTTTCTATATTCATGAGTAATTAGATACATTTAGAATTGAAACAGTTGAATTTTGAAAAGTTCGATTAACAATTTAACAATTCTTAATTTTGAAATTATTCAAATGCATTTAAAATTTTTTGAAATTTCAGTAGGTTTGAGTATAAAAAGTCTTAATATCACAATTATTATTTGGGACTAAAAATTTTTTAAGTTTTGAATAAAGTCGGGATTTGATTAATTTTCAAAGTGCCCTCTTAAATTTTTTTTCCTATTTTAAATTACTTTTGTACGACTTTTTCACAATTCAATTTTTAAATATTATAAATGAACGTAATTCATTTTAAAAAGATTAATTAATTTTTTATCTTAGAAAAATTGCTCTAATCAATTTCTGCTTTAAATTGTAATAGTGTTTGCAATAACAATTTAAAATTCTAGAAATTTATAAGCTTAGAATTTAAATTATTATATTTATTCCTCGGTTTCAAATTTTCAGATTTTAATTGCCTCAAATCAAAAATTGTTAAAATTTAAAAAATTTAAATTATCAAATTTTGAACACTTTAAATTAGAAACGATACAATTTCAATTCCTCGAAATTTTAAATGATCAAGTTTTAAAAGTTCTTAGTTAAAAGTATTTAATTTTTAACGTTTTGAAATTGTTCTGTTCCGAACTTTTCACCTAAAATGATTCTATTTCGAGATTCTTAAATTAAAAATAAAATTGTTTAATTTCGAGCGCTTTGAATTATAAATGATACGATTTGCACTTCATTTTAATAATATTATTAAATCCTAACCAAATGTTAGTATGATATTTTTTAATTTCAAGAGCTTCGCATTTAGGAATTTAAATTTTCAAACAATTACAATTTTAATTTATTGAATTTGTAATGCTTTTATTTACAAATTATACCCTATCTAAAATTGTTTGATTTGCAACATTTTTTTATTATTTTTTCATTTCGAAATTATTTATTATTGTTTCACAAATGTTCTACAAATTTGTCACAATAAATTGTTTCAAATAAGTGGCTTTTTAAAATATCAATATTTTTAATTTTAGTAAATAAAAGGCTAGAAACGTGAACGCGCGGGTGTTTTTCTGCTATTAAGAAAATAATTAAAGATATCATTGTTTAATAAATTATAAATCAAGTTTTAATAAATAAATACATAAAATTCTCTGGCTTACATTTGTAATTCCATTCACGAGTGCGAAAAATGATTGCTTCACAAAACCGAATATCGTGAGATCGAAAAGAACATCCATCATATATCCTCCTGGAGCTGAATGTGTATGAGTTCCACTTATCATAACATTATTTTCGGTATATAAATCACCAAATCGCCGTTCCAGTCTTTTAAGAACCTATAAGATGAAAATAAGTAAAAAAATTTTATATTTAAAAAAAACTGCATCAATTATATTGAAAAATAATTAAAAATTTTTATTTGATAAATTATTAAATTATTAAAAAACTAAATAAATGTTTGATGTTAATTATTATTAGTCTACTGATTTTATATTAATTTAAAAAAAATGTAATATTGATTTTATGAATCTAGTTCTCTCCGTAGCTTACGGGTAAGAGCTCCAACTGACAATCTGAAGACCTGGGTTCGAGACCCAGTGAAGTCAGGGAGTTTTTTCAGAACTTAAAAATAAACTAAATATTTAAAAACAATATTGAGACAAGAAGACTAGTCTAAATGAAACTAAAAAATATTTACTCGGGACTTACAGTCTGAAAAAAGTTTTTCTCAAAAAAAGTGATAGAAATAAAAAAAAATTTGAAGAGAAATGGCTATCGGAAATTATTACGAAAAATTTTACCGCTTGTCTGACGCCGTTGCTTATCATGGCACTATCCACACTAACAAAAACAAATCTTTTCTCGCCATCATCGATGATGAAAGCTCGAGAAAAAGTTCGAAGGTGGAGACCTGTACCCTTCTGTTCAATATTTGCATATCCCATCTGAAAAATATGAAAAGACTTAGTTTATAACAAATTAAGGTTTTTTTTATTTCTGAAAAAATTCAAAATTTTCATGTCATCTCCTTTACAATTACTTAAAAAAAACAATTTCCAAGAGAAGAATTGAATATCCTTTTAGTATGAGACTAAATTTGTGTTGATGAGCCTTGTAATAATTAATTATACCAAAGGCAGGCATTTAAACAAATGAATTTTGGATTTATATCAAGCTATCCAAAAAAATCGTTTTTTTAAAAAGTGAAAATGTTTTCCGGTTTTTTCGAAATATAAGCCAAATAATGAAGTTTGACCCCTAGAAGAACATGATAGGATGATTCTAATAATCTTCATCTTTAAATAAATTTTTGTATTCATAGTAACAAATAAATGAAAATATATTTGTAACATAATTTGGAAGATTATATAAAGTGATTAGAAATTATTAACGTTTCTAGACATCTATTAGGTAATCGAAAATTATTGTTTTTTTATTTATTATAGATATATAAATTCATCCTGACTTGATACATTTTTCTGTGGCTGAAATCGTTGAAACAATTGCTGTTAAAAAAAATATTTTTACTGCAAAAAACCTTTTTTGGTGACGTGAAATTATCAGAGCAAGTCAGCTAATCATGTTTAAAACAATGCATTCAGTATTATTTGTGAAATTGAATAATCTATATCTTTTTTAGTTGCAATTCATGTTTTTTTTTAAAATCATCTTTTTTAGTAGAAAATTAATGCTCCTCGTTGAATATTCACAAGTTTTTTTTGTAAAATTAAAATTTTTGGTGAAAAAGTAAATCTAATTTGTAGAAAAATTAACAACTTTCTTAAAAAATAATTTTTTTTTTACAAATTCAATTGTTCTGTTGAAAATTCGGCTTTTTGGATTGTGAATTTAACTATCTGGTCGAATAATTTATTTCTCTGCTTGAAAATCTGAATATATTCTTGAAAATCTTTTTTTTAATTTGAAAATTATTTTTTTGATCAAAAAATTAAGTATTCTCGTTAAAGATTTTTCATTTTAGTTGAAAATTTATTCCTTAATTATAAATTTCACTATTTGGTTCAAAATTCTATTTTTCGTAAGAGATTTCTTTTTTTTTTTTAATTGAAAATGTAAGTACTTTATTTTTGGAGAGAAAATTGATCTTTTTTAGTTAAAAATTCAAATATTATTTGGATTAAAAATTCCTCCTTCTGGTTGAAAATTTAATTATTTTGTTGGAATGCGTAGTTTTTTCTTTACAAATGTATTTTTTAAATGTGGATTTACTATTTCAGTCAATGATTCTTTATTTTAGCAGAAAATTCATCTCATTAATTAAAGATCGGACAATTTTCCTTATAATTCTATATTTTTGTGACAAATGTATTGTAAAAAGTGTATTTGTTTAAAATACAAAATTGAAGTGCTTCATCTTCTTCTCGGTTGAAAATTGGTATTTTTAGTTAAAGATTCAATTATTTGGTTAAAAATCAATCTGATTTGCAGAAAATTAATCTTTTTGTTTAAAATCATATGATTTTATTGAAAATTCATCTTTTTGGTTTACTTAAATTGTTTTTAAAAATTTTTTATTTAAATTTGTTTGGGCTCAAATATCAATAATTACATTTATTTTGACAATTCATCTCTTTTAGTTAAAAATTAATCTACTTTGTAGAAAATTCAACAAAATATTGTTATAAAGTAAATTTATTGTTTAAATGTTCCTCATTTTAGTAAATAAAGATTTTTCAGCCATGAAAGAAAAGAAATTTACCTAAATTGTCGAAACTTCAAGCCAAAAGTCGAAGTTTCTGTATAAAAATTTAACTTTCAGCGATGAAAAAATAATTTTTAATCAAGTATCCAACCAAAGAGATGAATTTTCAACCAAGACAGATGACATTTTTGCTAAAACAGATTGATTTTCAATAAGAAAAAGACCAATTAAAAAAATGGAATTCTTGACTGAAAAAGATTTCACTTGAATTTTCAACACCATAATATGAATTTTAAGCAAGTAAATTTTCAAAAAAAGATTTGAATTTTCAACGGAAAAGGAGGATTTTTTATTAAAATATTTAGATTTTTTGGTAACAAAAAATAGTTGAATTGTTACTCAAAAGACATTTCGATTAGATTTTTCCACGCAAACGTATGAATTTTAAAGAAGTAAATTTTCTATGAAATAATTGAATTTTCAAGCAAAAAATTTTATTTTTATAAAAGAAAAATAAAGTTTCTAGTAAAACAAGTGAATTTAAAATTTAAAAAAACCACAAATTTTAAATAAAGTTGAATTTTTACCTAAAAAGATTTCAAGCAACTTCTTAAACCCAAGATATGATTTTTAAACACGTAAATTAAAAAAAAAATAGTGGAATTTTCATCCGGAAAGGATTACTTTTTAACCAAATTTTTTAATTCTGAACCAAACAGTTGCATTTTTGTCTAAAAAGATGCAGTTTCTACCAAAACAGATGAATTTTGGGAAAAACACGAATTTTCCAAAAAATCGTTAGTTTTTATTCAAAAAATATTTTTATTTGACTTTTTAAGATCAAATTCTGACTTTCAAATAAGGAGTAAGTTTTCTACACAGATATTTGAAGTTTCAACAAAACACTTGAATTTTTGACTGAAAAGGATTACTTTTTACCAACGATTTTGGAAGTTTTAACCAAACAGTTGCATTTTTATCCAAAAAGATACAGTTTCTACTCAAATATAAGAATAGTTTAATAAAAAAGACAAATTTTCAACAAAAAAAGACTGTTGAATTCTCATTAAAAAAAAGAGTTTTTTACTTTTCTAAGCCAAAATATAAATTCTATACAAGTTAATTTTTTCACGGAAAAACTGAAATTAAAAAAAAAAGTAGAATAGTTTTTCCTGACCATTATTAATTAAAGACCAGAATCTTAAACTTTTATTATTTTTCACCTAGAACCTTGTATAAACGGAATAAAATAATTTCTAATTAAAATGGAATAATTACGAATTTGTTCTGCTTGACAGTTATTGAAAGTTATAGGAATTTCCTGACTTTTGCAAGAATTTTTTTTAAGTCCCTTAATTTTCACTGAACAATAAAATTCCCTGACTTTAGAAGAATTTTTGTTAGCTAGGTTTATTTTTCACTCATCAGGTTTCTTTGGCGCGTAAAGTGGAATTCATACTCAATTTCTGTAAAATTATTTTTAGTTATTTCTTTCATTTACGAATTTCCAAAAATTACGTACACGAATGAACGACGCCCCCTCCACTTCCGTAAGCAATTGTAAAAAAATTCCTCGACTTCTCCCGCCCTCTTGAGCTGTTACGTAATTTAGTCACGGTCCCTAATCCAGAGTATTCTAATGTAATCCGGAGTAGTCCACATCCGCCGAACTGCATTTTAAGTAGTTGTTTCCCCCTCGGAAGATCCAGAAACGTTATTGAAAAAAATTATTAAGGGCAAAACCATACTCCCAGTTGAAGACTCGGTTTAATTGCAAATACTTTCGTTTATCTTGTGAGAAATAGCTATAAATTGTTAAAGAAATTAAAGCGTGTTATAGAAAGACACAAGAAGAAAATGAACCTGCGACCGATTATAATTAACATGCATGATGGCATCTTTCGATCGAGTCTTTCCTAGTCTTACTGAGTCATGAGGTTCGTTTTGCCGACGGAAGTGAATTGTCCAAATTACAAATGTTAATTTCAAGGTAGAGTATTTATAGGTTTTCTCTTTTAGAAGGACTAGCTGCAGTAGCTGAAAAAAAGGATTATGTCGCTAGATAGATGCACGGAGAAAAGTTTGGTAGAGTCGCTCACTCAACGCGTAAAAGTGTCGCTAATCACACAGTGAACAGCGCCACTTCTGTTTGGTAGAACGGCTTCACTGATTCCGGAACCATTACCCCGAACAAGCCGAACTGTTTAATCAACAGTATTGTCGAGCCGTTCTGCACACGCAGCGCTTACGGCATAGTCCCGCACCGACGCAGCTTAGGAAAATATAGCACCTACATTTGGGAGTGGCTGATCTCCGTAAGTTCGGGGTAACCAGTGCCCCGAATCTGGAGCGGACGCCACACCAAACCGAAGTGCAGCGACTCTCTCCCAAATAACGCGACAGTTTTACATAAACTTTAAAAAGCTAAAGACAACTAATAAACAAAATAATTCTAAAAATAAGAATCCTGCAAATTTTAATCCGAAGAATTACAGTTTTAATAACCTATCTAGACATCCATTCTTACCTTAGGTACCCTACCTTAATTATGAAACGGATCGCAGGCCCTCTCTGAGACCCCTCCTTCCCCCTGTAACAAACCGTAACAAAATATTCCCCCCTCCCCCTCTTACTGCCCGTATTTTTTAGTTACCTGAAATGTTTTGTTAGTGATTGCTAGTAGAATTAGGCAGGCTCCACAAAATTTATTTTCAAAATTCCCTCCTTTTTCCTTGTCAAATTTTTCATTTTCCTCAATAATTAACATTCAAATACAAACATTCTGATCTCGTAATACTTTAAACATCAAATCTTTTATAAGCTGATTGAAACAATATTTCAGATACAAATTATATATTTTTAAGTTTATCAATTCATTTTAAACCAAAAAAATTTCTTTTCTACTATAAAAGACGGCTTTTTAACAAACAAAAACTTGAATTAACAACTTAAAAAGATAAAATCTAAAAAAAAGGTATCATAGTTAAAAAGAATATGTTTTTACCATAAAAACGAGAAATTTGAACTAAAAAAGATAAATCTGAAAAAATGGAGAAGTTACATTTTTAGTAAAAAAAAACTTGATTTCAAGTAAAAAAGGCCTTTCCACGTAGCAGTTAAATTTGCAATCAAAGAAATAAGCTTTTAATTTAGAAAAATTAATTTGTAGCAATGTAGTTTAACTTTAAGCGAAGTAGTTGCATTTTCATTTGAAAAAGATTAATTTTTAACAAAATAGGTAAACTTTCTACCAAAGAGATGAATTTTCAACTAAATATGTAAATATCCATACGCAAAATTATTTCTTAAGAAAGTGATTCAATCAAATCTGTTAAACAAAATATTTAAATACTTAATGAAAGAATAATAATTTTGAACCCAAAAGTGGAATTTTCATTTTAAAAAAAATGAAATTTTACGAAAACAGATGAATTTTAAATCAAACAGATAAATTTTCCACAAAAAAAATGTTGAATTTCTGGTTGAAAAAGATTTCAGTAGACTTTTCGCGATCAAAATATAAATTTTTAAATAAGAAATAAGTTTCGAAACCAAAACTTGAATTTTCAATCAAAAAAGATTAATTTTAACCAAAAAGGATGACTTTTTAACAAAATTGTTAAGTACTCTACCAAATAGTTGCATTTTTATTCAAAAAATATTAAATTTCTTTAAAAAAGATGAACTCTTATCAGGAAAAGAAAATTTAAAAAACATAGTTGAATTTTAATCCAAAAAAGATTTCAGTTGAATTTTCTACCAAATAGTTGCATTTTCATCCAAAAAAGATTCAATTTCTCTTAAAGCAGTTAAATTTTCCGTAAATAAACGAAACAAAATTTAAGTAAAACTTTCATTCAGAAAATATTTCAGTTCATTTTTCAACATTAAAATATAAATTTTAAACAAAAAATAGATTTTCTAAGACGTAGTTCAATTTTCAACAAATAGTAGAATTTTCAACCACAAAGTATGACTTTTTAACAAAATAGTGTATGTTTTTAACAAATAGTTGCATTTTTATTCAATACAGATAAAATTTCTCTTAAAATAGAAGAGTTTTTAATGAAATTAAAAAAAAATATTTTATATATTTCATCCAGAAAAGATTGCAGATCTCTGATCAATACTAGAAAATTAAATTTAACCAAAAAGTAAATTTTGAACATTGCAGTAGAATCTTCAACTGAAAAGTATTTTTACAAACAAAAGTATTGCAACGAACAGTTGCATTTTTATTTAAGAAAGATGAAATTTCTTCTGAAAAATATCAATTATAAAAAAAATTCAAAATATAGTTAAATTTCCATCCGAAGAAGATTTCACTTCACACCCCAACCGTAAAATAAGAAATATAAACAATAAGTTAATTTCCTGCTGAATATTAAAATTTAAAAAAATAAATTATGATTTTTTAACTAGATTGTTAAATTTTCAACCAAGTAGTTGCATGTTGCTCCAAGAAAATGAAAAATTCTACTGAAACGGGTGAATTTTTTAATCAAAAAGACAAATTGTCAAAAAACCAGTTATATTTTTATCTAAAAAGATGTCAATTGACTTCTCAACACAAAAATATGAATTTTAAGCAAAAAGTAAATTGTCTAGGAAATGGTTGAGTTTCCAAAGTCAGGGAGTTTCTATTAATTAAAATAACTGTCAAGGAAAATAATTTTGTAATTTTTTAATATAAATTTAAAATTGTTTTGTTCAGTTTATGTAAGATTAAAGGTAAAAAAAATTAAAAGTTTAAGATTCTGGTCTCTAATTATTAATGGCATAGTGTTTTTTTTTTTCAAATTTGATTAATTCTTACAAAATTGACTTATTTGAAATTCAGATTTTAGTGTTCAAAAGTAAAATAAACTCTTTTCTTATGTGAATTGAACCGTTTTTTTTTGTTTGAAAATTTGTATTTTGAATTTAAAAATTCATATATTTTAGTTGGAACTGCACCTTTTTTAGATAAAAATGCAACTGTTTAGTTAGAAATTCAAAATTTTTTCCAAAAAGTCATCCTTTTTGTATAAAAAAATCAACTGTTTTGTTGTTAATTTACTTTTTATTCAAAACTTTATTTCAAAAATGTATCTATTTGAGTAAAAAATGCATCTTTCTTGAACAAAAATGCAACTGCTTAGTTGCAAATTCAAAAGTTTGGTTGAAAGTTCATCCTTTTCGGTTGAAAATTCCACTTTTTTTTTAAATTCATGTGTTTAAAATTCAAATATTGGTTTTGAAAAGTAAACTGAAATTTTTTTTTATTTAAAAATTCAAATTTGTTTAAATTTTTATATTTTTTTATTTAAAAATTCATCTGTTTCAGTAGAAATTTCATATGTTGGTGTTGAAAAGCCAAATTTAAGTCTTTTTGGGTAAAAGATCAACTATTTTTTGTTGGTGAAAATTTGTGTTATTATTTAAAAAATTCACTTATTTTAGTAAAAACTGCATCGTTTTTAGATAAAAACGCAACTGTTTGGTTAAAAATTCAACTATTTTTCGAAAATTCGTAGAAAATTCACTTCTTATTTATAACTCATACTTTGATGTTAAAAAGTCAAATAAAAATGTTTCCAAGATGAAAATTTAACTATTTTTTTGAAAATGTGTGTTTTTATTTGAAAAATTAATCTATTTTAGTAAAAACTGCATCTTTCTTCGAAAAAATGCAACTTTTTGGTTAAATATTCCAAAATTTTGGTAAAAAGTCCACCTTTTCGGTTGCAAATACAATGCATAGCCTTCATTATGTGAATGATGTTTATAGAATACAGATAACATATTTTAAGCGAATTCTGGACTTTCTGAAGTACTGTACCACTTATGCGATACAAAACGAAACATAAGTGTTCCCATATCCAAGCAAAAGTGTTAAGCAGGCTGTTTAATTGGCTAATGAAAATAATTAATATTAAAGAAAATGGACTATCCAGAATATGCTTTAATATATTGTTTGACCTCGAAACTTGGGTGGCTTAAATAATTTACGAATCTGCAAGAAAAGCTGATCTATTAAACATGTATAAAGATATCATTGTGCGTAAAGATAATTCAAGAATACAAGAGTCAAGCATTCAAAAGTTTTTCCACAAGTTAAAAGGTCTAGTAGAAATTACAGTTAAACTCCAAAGATACGAGGAGTTTCGAAATAATGAACTCCAAACATACAAGCGTGAAAGGGGCTTCCGCTCTCTCCTTTGGAGTCGGGACGCTCGTATCTTTGGAACTAGTATCTTCGAAAATCGAGTGTATTTGAATTATCTTAAGGAAAATATTTCATCAGTTATCCCCAATGTAATGGCAGAACACCGCTTGATCACCACTATAATGCATAGAATACGAGTTTATGGCCAGAAAATTAGATTAAATCCTAAAGAAAATTGTACTATTTGCTTCAATTTAGGCGGGAAACTTTATTTTCGGTCTTGGTTGAGTGCACACTGATTAGGTAACTTTATTACTGCAAGGCCAAATCTCATTTAACCGGCAACTGGCCTAATAAAATTAATAAATACAATGCAATAGTTTATCTGAAATTCATTACAGTCCGAAAGTTAATTCTGGATCTAAGCTTCTTATGCATGTGACTTTTACATTCTCATCAATTATCATTGATAAAATATTAAAATTGTTGAAAAAAACTCACACCGCAGTTTTTCAAAAGATCTCAACATTTTGAGACAAGCTGAAGCCGAAAATCAAGTTTTGGTGATGGCGTCTGTGTCTGTCCAGACGTCCGTCCGTAAACACGATAACTCTCGAAAAAATGAATCGATCAAATCGAGCGTTGGCACACTTTTTTTAGGTCGTAAAAGAAAAGACGAATACGCTAATCAGCCATTTTGGATTTAAATTGAAAAAGTTAAGGCTTTTAAAAATTATCTGATACTATTTTTTTAAGTTTTTTAAATTTTATGTAAGACTATTCTTGATACTCACAAGGCCGTGCAATTTATCATTAAGACTTAAAAAAAAGAAAATCATCAGATTTATAGCATTTAAAATATTGTAAAAATCAATCTGAAAACAAAATTTTAAGCAAAAGAACGCACGCTACAAAAATAAGCCAAGAAAAAAAAGATGTTGCCTTTGAAAAGCCATACAAGATTACTATTAGAACTGTTTCAATTATTTTCAAAAAATAAAATTTTGATCGAACATAAAAAAATGAACAATAAAAAATTTTATTTTTTGGTAAAACTATGCAGGATGCAAAAAAAAGATATTCAATCAAAATTTGTACTCTCAAAAAAGGTGAACAAATTTGTTAACAATCACTTCGTGATAAGACGCGTAGTTCTTGTTATATTTGTAAAAAATAACATTAAACATAAAAAAATAAACAATTTTTTTCTTGGTAACACAATCTGCGAAAAAAATGAACGAAAATTGTTTAAAGCACATTTAAACATATTTTATTTCTATCTAAAATTACAAAATAGAATCTTGTAAATAACATTAATAATAAATTATTTTTTATATTTATCTGTATTATTATTAATATTATTTATTAATTTCAAAAAGGCTCGCGCTTTCCTGTACATGCGCAGTTAAAAAATTCAATTCCGGAGTTTCTACTAATTCTTTTTAATATCAAGAAATGGGGACAGGTGTCGATTGGCGTGAAGACATTTATTTTTTTAGTGAAAACAATCGCAAGGACATCTATGAATCGAACTTTTAAAACACTGAAATAATGATTTTGGGATGAATTTAACATTTTGCGATTGCTAAACCGAAATGCAAATTATAATTTATTTTGCAACTATAATAAAAATATCTTTGCTTAAGGAAGGTTCAAAATAAAGAACGGAAATTTGGAATCTGGAACGCAAACTAGATGAACTAAAAATTAAACATGACATCGAAACTTAAAGACTGCAGCGCACATCACCCCAAATAGAAGAAGAACGTAAGAAATCTATTGAAATATTACAGGAAGAGGACTTCGAAAAGACCTTTGAAAGTAGTAGGCTATAAGAAACAGAACAAGAAAGAAAAATGCATAGAGGAAAAATTAGTTTGGAATCCAAATACAGAAAACCGATTCATAGAAATCATGGAATAGCTTTGGAAAACAGGAAAAGAACATTCAGCCTTAGAAGAAAGATTTGATAGACCAGTTTTAAACATAAACAAAGCTGCAAAAGAATCTGGTATGAAGAAAAAATTATGGGCGGAGCATTCAGTAGGTTTCATTTCAGATATAGGAGGAAATAAGGGTGAAAATCTTGCTAAGTAATGAGGAAAACAAATGGAAGGAAATTTATACGCAAAAGAAGAAACAGATTAGGGACAAGAGTTTTAAAAAGTTGAGGATATCAAGAACATGGATGATATTTGGAGTGCAACAGGAGTATTCAGAAAGAAAAAGAGAAGCAAGATTGCTAAAATAGGTAAGAAGAAAAGGAAAACTCAGTTTCAAAATTTTTTAGGGACAAGAGTAATGGATGGAGAAGATTGCGAAGATACAGAAAATCTTTGAAGGGTTAATAACGAAGTACACCTAATTGTAGAGGATAACGAAAAACCAAACAAAAATAGCGAAATTGATGAAAAATAGAGATGGGGGAGCTAATTAACTGTATTAGTAAAATGAATACGGGTAAAGGAGCAGGTGAAGGCAAAATCATAAACAATTTTCTATACTCTCTCTCTCTCTCTCTGCTAAATGGTTTGTTGAATTACACGAGATAAGTCAGGAAATGTGGCAGACGCTAAAAATAAGCTCGAGCTGGAAAACAGCTAGAATTTTTCCAATTTTTAAAGGGGGGCCGATGGCAATACTACCAATTGTATAAGAGTATCTCTTCTCGAAGTGAGGTATAAAATTGTGGCCAGAATAATGGATAACATGTTCTGAGCTTGGTTAGAAACAAATGAAATTTTAAAAGAGAGCCAATTTTATTTTAGAAACGGCCGGGTGACTAGAGATCACGTGTTTACACTAAAGTCACTGATTAATAACAAAATCAAGCAGCAACGTAGGAAACTTAAAGTACCATTAATTGACTTCAAAAAAGCTCTGGACACTGGGGAAAGAAATTTATTATTAGAAAGTTGCGGCGAATTGGGATATCAGGTAGAATGCTCAGAATGATGAAAATTATTTCTCAAGATACTTTAAACGAGGCAATTACAGGGAAAGGCACAACTGAAAGCTTTAGATCAGACAGGACTGCCGGAAAAGTGTGCTTGCTGAGTGTGAAGTTATTTAAAATTTGAATCGACGAAATAGATGACAGGTGGAGCGGCCAGAATTCCAGAGAAAAAGTAATTGACAAGGAAGACGTATATGTTTCTAACTTCACAGATGAAGTGGTAACAATAGCATACTTTTCGACAGAATTCTTAGATATGCTTAAATCTTTGGATAATTACGTGAAAAGAAGTAAGCTAGAAATCAATGTAAAAAAATAGTGGTTTTTAGAAAAGGGTGGGGAAGTAAAATAACGGAAAATTGAAATATTCATGAAAAGCAATTAGAAATGGCAGATAGATATAAATATTCAGGGACATGGATCCCTGCAGGGTCTACTTTTATGAAACATACTTCAGCAATGGCAGGGGCAAGTCAGAAAGTCAGAAAGAAATTAACGCAGCTTGGGAAGTCATGAGAAGAACCAACATAAAAGACCTAAAGATAATGTGTTATCTGGTAGGCACCTTGGCCAAGTGAGGGATGCTCTATGGAAAAATGAGAAGAATTAGAAAAGTTTTAGGGTTGATGCGCTAAAATGCTCATGGTCCTAAATAGAAATACGGATAATTACATTTGGCTAATGGAATCGGGTCGACGGACCGTTGACTTCGAAGCTAGAAAGAGAGCCAGCGAATACCTATTTTTACTTCCAAATATGGAAGAAGGGAAGCTTACTAAAGTGTGTCTACCAAAAAAATAAGGGGCATAATAAACAGAAAATCTTTATTATAGGGATAAAAACTGGTAAGAGCAAGGGAAGAGATTGGGGATGACACAACCTTAAAATTAATTTAGGAAAAAGCAGAAACAGGTCTTCTTGAGGGGAAACTAGAAGTACGACTTCAAATCAAGATAGATTAGAACATCAAATCAGTATGGGCCAGAATAGATCAATTAACTTATTGCAAACTTTATGACAACATAGAAACTGGAATTGTAAGAAAAAAATATTACGAGAAAAACCAGATGAACGGTAAGCAAAAAAAAAAGAAGGGGCTAGTTGGAACATTTTATTTTTCTAATTAGAACATTCTATTGACATAACAGTTCTATCACTCTGTTCCATATTAGTTCTATTATAAAATTCAAGAACTGTTGCATATCGTTACAACAGCAGCGTTACAGAACAGTGTGACCTTTATGTTCCGTTCTTGAAATACGTGTAAAATTCGAATAAAATAACAGTTCTATCATTCTGTTCCATATTAATTACATTACAGAATTCCAGAACTGTTACGTATCCTTACAGTAACAACGTCACAGAACAGTGTGACTTCTAATGTTCTGTGATTGTTATGGGATACGCGTGTAATAATGTATTGTATAACTTTTCCCTTTTTGTTATGTAACATTTACAAAACGTGTCTCCTGAAATGCGATGCAATATGGAAAGTTATTAGTAGCGACATGGTGGTTAAATTGGCAAAATAACTGGAAAATTAAACCAAATTCGTTTCCTAAGAAGTTGTTGCTCCAATTGTTTTGAAAAATAAGAAGAAAGAGATGTGAATACAAGTTTTCCCTTCATTTCCTGATTCTTCTGCGATAAGTTCAGATTTTCTCGAAGACCTTAGTGTGGATATATATTCTGAGAAATAATTGAATTGACAATAGATAAAACATTGATAATACAGGAATTTCTTTATATAAACCCCAGAAGTTTAGATAAACTGGGTTTAACTTCCCTTGCGGAATACGCAATAGGCATAAAGGACAAACAAGTACACCTATTAAGCAAAGACATTATACAGTCTGGAAGTAAAATTTTTAGATGTGAGAACCTTAAGTGCATCTACACTGTCAGGGCAAATGCTCATGTGATGTTTTTCATTCATACGATTATTAATTTTCTCAATACAAGCTTCAATAGCTAGTATATAGGTCTAGAAGAATGTAAGAAATGTATCCAGTGCCGTTGTTATTTCAGCCCAGGGTTTCTTCCCATAGATTCCAGTTCCTGTTCCCAAGGTTTTTGGAGTTTTTAGAGCCGTAAATGTACCAAATTAGACCTTTTAGGGAAAACGACCTTGATGGGTCTCATGAAGGATAGTTTGCTCAACATTGTATCATTTTGTAAAGCAAGAATAGTCATAAGTTCACTAATATCATTTAGGTCTGTTACCTCAAAATGAATAAGATTAGCCTCCACAAGAAAACTATAGACATCTGCTGCCGCAAACTTCCTCTCGAAAAGGTGCAACAGCAGGATGTCCAAAATAACTTCAAGAGCTGGTGCCAATGTTGTTTTCATAGCACCAGTGATTGTTAAGTAGAAGATTCTTTGTAGGCTTTCTAGATGCTTTATAGTGATGATTAGTCATTTTTTGGTGAGCACCTGACTGTACCTTGACTGTAAAAACCTGATTCGTGTAAAACAAAAAGCAGATCATCAATGAAAAGCGCCCACACAGGTACATCGAACTGTTTACGTTTTCGAGAGGTACGTTAATATATATGAAGAGGTTTTTCCGTTAGGATTTCCTGCTTCATGTAAATGTCCACTAATGTTTCTAGTCTGTTTAGCATGATCAAAGTGAAGCCAATCGGTCTGGTGGATTTTGTCTTATAGTGGGTATCCTTACCCAAAGTTGAAACGAATATTGCTTTAAGCTTTCTCCATGATACTAGGGTATATTCAATTGCTGAGCATGCCCGAAAGATGCTGCACAACAGAACCACCAAGGAACTCTAGAATTTCATCAGTCGTCTCATTCATTTTGTCTGGCAGAAAAATTAATTCCCTTAGTTGACATAAAGAGATACCTCTTGAGGTTCTCTGGATTCTTGCAGTGACAGGTATATTTTTGTTCCTCTAATAATACTTCCTTCACGAGTCCCTTACGAGATGTTATATCTCATTATTATATTTTGTTAAGGTTTTCCTGTACTAATGTCATTTACCAATCTTTTTATCACTGTTAAAAAGTCTTCTGGTATCCTTTGTTAGGTTTTTGGAACTGATATTTCACGCAAGTACATCCCAACCTTGATACTAAGAGGGCAATTCTCCTGATACGCTTTATTCTTATCTTTTTGTATACCTTTCTTTAGTGTACCTTAGAACCTCAGATCTAGTGGCTCTCAAGGAGAAGCATATCTATCTGAAATTCGATATGAATGTATCCAACCATACATTTAACCCCTTGTAAATTTTGCTATAACTTATCATAAATGACTGATCTGCTCTCATTAGTATAGCCTTAACGTTCACCTTGTAGCACCAAGGTTCTTCTGTTAAGTAGAAAGTCCTCCAAAACAGATCCGCAGGTTTGTCTTCGGATGTAATTAATTTTTTGACGCCAATAATCGATTTTCTTGAGATTCTCGAACACTGCTGATTCTACAGTTATTAAAAGTGGGAGTATTTTTTTCTGCCAACCTTGAAATTGATAGCTATCCATCATCTGATATTAAAGGTTTGACTTCGGACTGCTATCCTTTTAAGTCTTGCTGTTGGTTCCACGAATGCACTTGGAATCAAAACCAGCAGCTTTACTGGCATTTAATGATCTTTGCTGTTGATCACTTTGACCTTGGCTCCCGCTCAAGTTTGTAACTATAAAAGCATAATTCTTGAAGCGGCAATTTTGAATCTTAAGATGACTTTTCCAGGTTTACCCTATCGATTTTCTTTTTTAATGCCCCTTAAATTGTCTTAACCTAGACGTCATCGAGTTTTGTTGCAGGGTTCCCCTTAGTGACTATGACCATGTTCAGGTGACCACTAGGCCTGAACATAAGAGTCTGTTGGATCTTTCAGCCGCAAGTTTTTTTGCTCCCTGGCTTTATTCGGTATGCTACTATCAGAATTGGGCTTCATTAGAGACCCATATTTATATAGTTGCTACATTAGAAGAATTCTTGCAAAAAATTTAATTTGCGGAGTTCAATGGATTGCGGAATTTCTTGAATTCTATTAATCTTGTGAATTCCATGAATCTATTAATTACGTGCACTCTATGAATTCCATGAATTTCGTGAGTTCCGTGAAATACCTGAATTTATTATATTCCATTATTTCCGCGAATTACATTAATTTGATCAATTTCTTGAATTTCATGTATTCTTTTAATTCCGCATCTTTCCGTAAATTCTATGGATTCCGTGAATTCTTCAAATTCGTTTATTTACAAGAATTCTATCAAACCCGTGAATTCCAGGCGTGCATACCGCAAATTATTCGAATTCCATGAATTCGTTAACATCCTTAAATTACATAAATTACGACAATTCAGTGTGTTATGTTCAATTTTTCCTTGAATTACGTAAATTCATTGAATTTCGTGAATTTCTTTATTGGCTTCGATTCCTTGATTGACGTTAAATCTTTAAATTATGTGAATACTGTAAATACCGCAAAATCATTTAATTCCGCGAATTCATTGAATTCACTAAATTCTTTAGATTCTACGTATTCTTTGAATTCCGCGAATTCGGTAAAATCCTTGACTTCCATCAAGTTAAAAAATTCCGCGAATTCCGTGCGCTCTATGAATTCAATGAATTCCTCGAATTACGTGAAAATCTTTAATCACGTGTACTTCTTGATTAATGTTAATTCCTTGATTGACTTTAATTTCTTGAATAAGGTAAATTCTATGAATTCCACGAAATCAGTGAATTCCTGGAAATAATTGCACTCCGGGAATTTCTTGAATTCCATGTATTCGTTGAATTGTGTGAATTCAATAAATTCCCCAAATTCAATTAATTCCGTGAACTCAATGAATTCTGTGAATAGCTTGAATTCCATGAACTTCGAGAATTCCATTAATACCGCGAATTCTATTAATTTTGGTGGTTTCATTATTTGCATAAATTCCTTGAATTCCATGAATCTTGGAAATTCCTTCAATTTCGAAAATTGCATTGATTCTGTAAATTGCTTGAATTTCATTAATTTGGAGAATTCAATTAATTCCGTGAATTTCTTGAATTACATTAATTTCGAGAATTCAATTAATTCTGTGAATTAATTGAATTTCATTAATTTATTGAATTTCATTAATTTCGAGAATTTCTTTAAAGGCATGTGACACAGCTAAATACCTATATTACCGAACACACTTTTTTAAGTACAGTGAATGTTTTTTTGAACTTTTTGAACTTGACTGAAAATTTTTTCATCTTTTTTCTAAACCTCAACATTTTTTGAACGTTCGAACTTTTTTTATACATAAAATATCGGTCTCAAACTTTGAGAAATGCAAGAGCCGAAAGAAAACTACGTTTAAGTACAAAGCTTGATAATAAAAGATGTAAAAATAGATATTTTAACAATCAATTCCAACAGCATCAGCCGGTAACGTTTTACACGAAAATACGAAACCTGGCGGCCACTATACGAGGCTCTAGAGGGTTCGTATTTTCGTGTACAACGTTACCGGCTGATGCCGTTGGAATTGATTTTTGAAATATATTTTTTTACATCATTTATTATTAAGCTTTGTACTTAAACGTAGTTTTCTTTCGACTCTTGCATTTCTCAAAGTTTGAGACCGATATTTTATGTATAACAAAAGTTGGAACGTTCAAAAAATTTTGAAGTTCCGAAAAAAGATGAAATAATTTTTAGTGAAGTTCCTACCAAAATGCAGTACCTAAACGTACTTTATTGTACTCTAATACATTTCCCAAAGTTTCAGCTCGATATTTTATTTACAAAAAGAGTTCTTAGGTTCAAAAAACATTCAGTGAACTGAAAAACTGTGGTCGGTAATATTGGTATTTAGCTGTGTCACATGCAAATTCCACGAATTTCTTAAATTCCATACATTCCTTGAAATTCATGAATACTCGCTTTATATACTATACATATAATTTTGAGAATTCCATTAATTCCATTAATTCCGTGAATACCTTGAATTCCATGCATTTCGATAATTCCGTAAATTGCTGAAATTCCATGAATAGGAGAATTTCATTAATTTCGTAAATGCCTTGATTTCCATGAATTTCAAGAATTGTATTAATTCCGTGAATTGCTTGAATTCCATTAATTCCATGAATTCCTTGAATTTCGAGAATTCCTCGAATTACATGAATTTCGAGAATCACATTAATTCCATGAATTTCGAAAATCGCCTTTAGTTCCGTGCATTCTTTGAATTCCGGCAATTCTTAGAATTCCATGAATTTCAAGAATTCTTTTAATTTCATAAATTCCTTGAATTCCATGAATTTAAAGAATTCGTTTAATTCCGTAAATTTCTTGAATTCCATGAATTCCTTGAATTACGTTAATTTCAAAAATTCAATTAATTCTGTGAATTTATTGAATTTCATTAATTTATTGAATTTCATTAATTTCGAGAATTTCTTTAATTCTGTAAATTCCACGAATTTCTTAAATTCCATACATTCCTTGAAATTCATGACAACTCGCTTTGTATACTATATATAATTTTGAGAATTCCGTTCATTCCGTGAATTCCTTGAATTCCATGCATATCCATAATTTCGTGAATTTCTTGAATTCCATGAATTGGAGAATTTCATTTATTCCGTAAATGCCTGGAATTCCATGAATTTCGGGAATTGTATTAATTCCGTGAATTGCTTGAATTCCTTGAATTTCGAGAATTCTTTGAATTATATGAATTTCAAGAATTCAATTAATTCCTTGAACTTCTTGAATTCTTCGAACTTCTTAAGTTCTATACATTCCTTGAATTTCATGAATACGCGCTTTATATACTATATACATGTATATGCATTTCGGGATTTCCGTGAATTGCTTGAATTCCATAAACTGGAGAATTTCATTAATTTCGTAAATGCTTTGAATTCCATGAAATTTTTTGTTTTACAAAAGTTAAAGGATTTAGCTACACATTTTTTTCATCAGGGGTCAAATCTTATTTCCAATAAAATTTTTTTTAAAATCGAAAAACGGTTGTAAATTTCAAATAAGTTTTTTTTTTCTAGACTGCCCTTATATGTATTTAAATTTGAGCTTACAAATGTAACTTCAGCTACAGGACCTGTTGTGTCTGCAATTCCGACACCAACGTTGTAGGAAGAGAGAGCAGTTGGCAGAGCAAGTGCGAGGCATAATGTTAGCAGTCCACATTTCTGCAGTGGGAAATACCCCAACGAATCCATCAAATCTTGTAGACCTTTGGCTCTTCTCTGACATAAGCAAAAAATAATATAAATATAAAATTATTTTCTTTGACGAAATTTAATCTACTTAAACCTATACAGACATAACAAATTATCATTTTAGGCATTTACTCTTATCGTCATGACATTATTCTTTTATCTATCATCACATAGAATTATGTGTCACATTTATCATAACATATTATTCACGTGGCTTTGAAGCAGAATCTATTACAATAATAAGACATTCCATCTAACATATTGAATAAGTGAGCATTTACCATTTTTTATCTTGAATATTAGTCGCAATATGTAAGATTATACAATATGCGACTCTTTTCTATAAATTATTTTCTGTGCGATAATAAAGTAGTTCAAAGTTGATTTTTAAATATTGGAGAAGATTACAAAATATTTTGGAACATAGGAGAGATTTCCAAAAACTTTTAAGGAACTTTAGAATGTTTCGGAATCTTCCAAAATATTCCGAGATTTTCAAAATCTCACTTTGAAATGTTATTAACACTTTCAGAATTAATAATAATAAGTTTCAAATTCATCACTCACTTTTTCAACATCATGTAAATATAGCAGTTTAATCGTATAGTTTAGTTTGAGATCTAATGAAATTAATATCCTACATTATATTATCTATTGAATTTTAGAAATAATTATACACAATTTATAAATTTTTTATCTTTAACTACTTAGTTCTAAAACACTAACTTTAGAATTTTTCAATTTTTTAACAAAGTTTTGAATTGTTTAATTTTTAACGTATATGACTTTCAAAGTTTTTAGAATAATTAAATTTTGAAGATTCAAAATACTTTAAATTCTTCAATTCTGAAATTTCAAAATGAAAATGTTCTTTTTTTACACAAATCACAGTTTTTTGTAAAGAAAATTATTCCCGAAACAGAAAATTTGTTGAATCATAAAAATCTCGAACTGAAAAATTTCCAAATAATGAAATTTCTGACAAAATGTTTCCGAATTAAAAAATTTCCTTTGATAAAAATATTTCATTATTGTAGTTTTAATGAATCAATAGTATTAAACATTGTACGCAATTTTGTTATGCAAACATATTTTTATTCAGTTTTTTTATTAGCTGTTCTTGAATTTTATTATTAGGTGATTTTTCAATTTGGATTTTTATATTTGGGTAGTTCTATTATTTCGGAAATTTTATATTTCGAATATTTTATTATTTGGAATTTTTTAATCTTCTCGTTTTCAAAGTGCTATTTTCAAACAATTTAACTTTGCAGGCCTTGAAACTAGTGTTTTTTGAAAAATCAAAATCTTAACTTTAAAAATGGTTTGTTTAAACTTTCTTAATTTTTGGAGGTTTGCCATGTCAAATTTACAATGTTGTATTGTGTCCAAAAATAGAAATGTCACAAAAATTTCACAATGAAGTATTTCTAAATTAAAAATTATTAGCTTGAAAGCCTTCTTAGTCAGTTTTGATTTTAATAATTTTAGATTTTAGTTTTCTAAATTTTTTGCAATCAAAAGACGTTTAATTTTATACTTTCTGAATAAGCCTTCTGAATTGAACATTTTAAACTCTACCTAAAAAAGAAAAAAAAATTTTAATTGGAATTAGAGATTTTGTTGAGTATTTTTATTTTTTATTTTTATTTTTCAATTTTATATCTTCGAATTATCCCATTTTTTGTTTAAGGTTAAAAAAAAGAATGATTTCAAATAAAAAAATATTTGATAGTTAAGAAAATAAAGAATTTGAAAATAAAAAGTTAAAAAATGTGTTGTTTGAAATCAAAATTGATCAAAATTGAACTATCTGAAATTGATATATTAGTAATAAAGTAACTTCTTTAATTATTATTTGAATTCTGAATTTTTACGATGAAATTTTGAAAATTATAAATATCAATTTGAAATATTTTTAGTTTCAAACTATATAAATATACTTAAAATAATTGAATTTTTAAAGGACTTGAATATAAATTTTTATACTATTGCTAGTTACCATTAAAAAATTTTAGAATTTCAAAAGATTTGACTTTGAAACTTTGAAGTTAGTCTTTAATTTAAAATTGTCCGATTTTAATCGCTTTTAATAGAAATTAATTAAAGTTCTAAAGTTTTCCAATTTCATGTATTTCATTTTGAAAGCCTTTAATTTAAAATAATACAATTTCAAAACCTTTGAATTTTTAATGATTTAATTTTAGATTTTCTTAGTGGAAAATATTCCATTTTTAACGTTTTTAAATTGTCAATAAATAATAATAATATAATAATATGAACATAATAATAATGATAATTGTGAATGATTATGTTAATTTTGAAAAGCATTCAATTCAAGCATATCAATGATTAATTATTATTTCAGACCATTTTTAAAGTCAATATTTCACAATTCGGTAACTAATGAATTTTTAAATTGTTTATATTTTTGATGATTGAAAATAAAAATTCAGAAAATATTTCGAGTTTCGAGTACATTAACCTTACCTACTTTGTAAAAGTAAAAACAATGTGAGGTATAATTTTAATTTTCCGCAAGAAACACATAAATTTTAAAAGACTAAATTACTTTCACGTAGAGAAACATTGCAAAACTTGCATTTGAAGCGTGTGCAATATACATAAAAGATATGACAGTATATGATTTACGATCAATATTTCAAACGCATGTAAAGTGTTAGTAACATTAATTATTAAAAAAAAAGAAATTGTTTTGAAAGTAAAACTATTTTGAAACGTAAATTCCATATATGGAATATATTGGGTCCAGGGGGTCAAATACCTAATAGGTTTTTTTTTTGCGAGAAAAAGAAACCGGAAACATGTATGTCAATATCTCAAATATTTTCCGAGATGTTCATTTATTATGTTAAATTAATTTTCTTTAATTTGCACACATTATCAATGTCGATTCCCCTTTCCAATTTTGACTCTCTTGCTTCAGTAAGACTTCGCAGACAATTTTTATTCATAAATTACTTTTAGAGTTATTTCACTCTTTATAGTCAGAATTCAATTTTTTAGCATTTCTGTCGACCTATAGTGCAGAATATTCAACCAATCTGTATTAATTTTTCAAACTAAGTTCACAATATAGAGCTTTAGTATGACTTTTCAGAAGATTTTGATTCACAAATTATTTGTTGAGTTATATTAATTTTTATATAAAAAATTCGTTTTTTTAGCAAATCCGTGAAATTGTAGCTCAAAATATTTAACCAATAAATCTAAAAATTTAAAGATGAATTGACTAGATAAAGCTTCAGTGCAATTTTTCAGGAATTTTCTTTTCATTAATTATTCTAAGAGTTATTTCACTTTTTATGCTTGAAATTCAGCCGTCCTGTAGCCTACAATATTCAAGCCAGAAGTAAAACAATTTAGTGGGACGATGGTCGTGGGGGCTAAAGCGTAGGCTTTGGACCCACTCCTTCGGCTTGCGGGTTCGATTCCCGCCTCGCACTCTGGAAGAGTCTCGG
>NC_046661.1:91096439-91100414 GCF_010883055.1 Belonocnema kinseyi
CACCACCAAGTAAGTGTGTGGAGGGTGTGTAAAGGAATAAAGAAGGTGTAAGAAAAATGTAAACCCTTAGGGGACACATTAGAAGCTTCCACTGAAGTAAAACAATTTTAGGTTAAATTAAAAAGAAAAAGATCTAGCGCTAATTTTCAGGATTTTTTTATTTCTAAATTATTTTTACAGTTATGCAACTTCGAATGCCCAAATTTCAAAATCCAGCAGTTCAGCCGACCTAAAGCGTACAATATTTAAACGATTCGTATGAAATTTTGGAGATGAACTGATTATGAGAATACTTCAGTACCCCTTTGCCGGAAATTTTGTTTCAAAAATTATTTTAAAAGTTACTTCACGTTTTATGTGACATTCGAATTTTTTAGCAGTTCAGACGAACTGTTCCCTACAATATTTAATCAAATTGTCTCAAAATTTCAGGATAAATTAACTACATGGTAATTCTCTAGTATTATTTTTAAAAAATGTGGTTCACAAAATATTTCTCGAGTTATTTTACATTTCATAAAGGAAATTCGATTTTTCAGCAGTTCAGTCGACCTGCGGCCTACAATATTTATCCCCTATGCCTGAAAATTTTAAGAGAAATTGACTAGATAGAACTCCAGTGCCCTTTCTCAGGAAATTTTTATTAAAAAATTATTTCTAGCGTTTTTTTTTTTACATTTAATATCCAAAATTAGATTTTTCAAAAGTCCAGTCCACCTAGTTGGCCTTCATTATTCAAATTTTAGGATGAATTGACTAGGTAATGCTATATTGTTCTTCTAAAATTTGGATTCATCAATTATTTCTTGAATTATTACACTTTTTATGTACAAATTTGTTTTTTAGAAGTTAAGTAAAAAATAAATCAATAAAAAAGCCTGCAATATTGGTCGGATTTGTCTAAAATTTTTTAGACAAATTCGCTAGAGAAAGTGTTAATCCCCCTTTGTAAATAATTCTGAATCATCTATTATTTCTAGAGTTATTTCAGTTTTTAACCCGAAATGCGATTCTGAACAGTCCAGCCGAAATATAGCTCACAATATGCAACTGATTCGCCTAAAAAATTTAAAATAAATTGTTTAGATAAAGCTCTATTGCCATTTTTTGAAAATATTTTGATTTAAGGAGATTTTGATTCCTAAATTATTTTTAGGGTTATATCACTCTTTTACCCAAATTTCCACTTTTTCATAGTTTAGTTGACCTATAGCCAATAATATTCAACCGACTTCTATAAAAATGTAAAGATAGATTGCTTATATAACGCTGCAAAGCCGCTTTTAAGGAAGTTTTGATTCATGAATTATTTCTAGAGTTATTTTGCTTTTTGTGCCTGAAACTTGATTTTTTCGAAGTTCAGTCTGCCTAATGCCTACAATATTCAACTGATTGATATACAATTTTTATCATAACCAAAATATATTAGGCTTTAGAGCGACTTTTCAGTAAATTTAAATTAATTGATTATTTCTAGAGTTATTGTAATTTTAAAGCCTCAAACTCGATTTCTTCTCAGTTAAGTCGACCTGTAGCCTGCAGAATTGAACTAAATTAACTGCAAATTTCAGTATGGATCAAGTCTATTAAGGGTCAATTTAATTTTTCAGGAAATATTCATTGGCGAATTATTTCTAGAGTTATTTCAATTTTGTTGCAAGATGTCTGGTAAAATTTGGAAGAATTGATTATTTTTCAAAATGTTTTATTTCAAATTAAAAAAAAACTAGTTTTTGTTTAATAACTCAGATGTACTGGAGTTAACACTATTATACCGATTTATACAAAATTTTCAAGATAACACCCCTAGATAACAATTCAAAAAGTGAACGCATTTTGGAAAATATTAAACCAACTTTTTCAAGATTCAAAATCTCCGTGTATGGTCAATCGTAGTTAAAAAAAAAAAACAATTTCTCCTAATGACTTTTTTAATTTAAAAACAATCAATGGAGTAATAGCACTTAAAACATAAAAAAAAATTAAATTAAAATTTTAAGCGAAATAACGCACGATATGAAAAAAGTGGAGAGAATAAAAATTTTGCCTTTTAAATGGCCTGAAAGATTATCATAACAACTTTGTTTAATTTTCTTGAAAAATCTAAAATTCAAATTTTGACAGCATAAAAAATAATAAAAATAAAAAATTTCATTTTGCAGTCAAACTATGCAAGGTAAGATAAATGATGATTAAAAAAAATTGTGCACTAAGAAAAAAATTAGTAGTCACTTTTTAATGGGAGAACTAGTTTTTATTTTATTTGCAAAATACAGCATTAAATATAAAAAAAATAATTTTTGGACAGAAGAAACAAGCTAAGAAGAAAATGAATACGCAAAAGTTGCTCTTCCAAAAAAGAGCTACACATTTTTTATGAATGATTTTTTGATAGAATACATATTTCTCGTTTTAATCGTGAAAATAAAAAATTAAAGTCGTGGAAAAATGACGCAAGGCACGAAAAAAATGAACTGAAAGAAGTTGTTCATCCAAGATGGATCTACAAATTCTATATTTATAATTTTTAGAAAGAATTAAATTTTCTTTTAGTCGTAAAAAATAGTATTAAAAATAAAATAATTGAATTTTTGAAAAAATACTATACTAGAGGCGAAAAAATATGAAAAGACAAAAGTTGTTCAACTAAAAAAGATATTAAATTTGTTATAAGCTCTTGTTATAAAAATAAATTAAAAATAAGAAAGTACCTCTTTGGAAAAATGATAAAAGCTACAATAATATTTTATTTAACAAAATGTTCCGCCTTAATTTTATCTAAAAGTTTTCTTTGAACCACTTTAAACTAGGATCCGTATTTTTAGTTGAAATCATAGAAAATATTATTGCAAATAAATTAATTAAATTTATGCAAATACGATACGCGTTACAATTTTTGGTTCTCTTTCTTTTTAAAATTTCATTTTATTTCATACCTTTTCACATGAATAATCATAAACATATTTGTTACCAAAAAACTGGAAAAGGGGCTAATCTCACGGAAAAATTCATTCACGGAAGTCAATCAATATTTATTTTTCGAATATTATTTTATAATATTATCTTTATTCCTTGGCAGATATTTTTTATTTTAGATTACATCCTCTCACTTTCCGCCCCTCACTTGTCCACCATTTTTCTTTCTTGCACTCATGCCTCCTCTCCATTCTCACTTCCCCTCCCTCCCCTTATTTCTATTTCCTCATTTCCACACCCCTTACGTCCCCTTTCCACCCTTCATTTATATAATTTTCCCTCTCCTTACTCACAGTCCCCCCTAAATATTATCCTATACTTCCCCTCTACTCACTCCCCCTCCACTCACTTTCCTCACTTTCCCTTCTTTGAAAAAAGTACGCGGAAGGACACAAGACTGAAACCATAAGGGTTTCAGCCCTTGTCTACGAAACCCTAAAGTGAAGTCAATATAGAAGTTTATCAGGTAATAATAAAAGAATTGTAAACTTTTAAATTGATAAAATTAGAAAAATTATAGAAATTGTTAAAAAGGAAAAAATCTCTAAAAATTCTCAGTTTTTATCTTTTAATGCATTCCAAGAATTTCTGCAAATTTTTATTTAATTAATTTACAAATATTGAGATATCCGAAGGTACAAAGCACCAAAGGTTTACTGTTTTTCTCGGCTCGCAATGGGACCGTTTGCCGCCGTCTGCGGCGTTGCGGCTGACGCGAGAAGCGCGATCCTGGCCGCTGGCTGATTGGTTGGGACCGGACAATGAGTGATGACTCGCTCGCGTTGTGGAAGATTCCCCGAGTTCACGGCCCCTCAACTCACCTGATCGCACACGTTGTTTCTCGATTTCAATATTTCCTTTTAAAATTATATTTTTTATTATAACCCTTCAGTTCGAAAAATATTAGGATTTTAAATATTAAAATTCATACAGATTAAGCCTGCTTGCGCGTTTCAAACTGTGTGGAAAAATGTGAACAATTGAAATTCGAAATCGCGA
>NC_046661.1:91100514-91102540 GCF_010883055.1 Belonocnema kinseyi
TTCAAAAATATCTTGGCTAAAATACTTGAACAAAATTAATATTATTCTGGTAAGTAGAGATGCCTATATTATTATCTTAATAACATTAGTAATATTAAGGGATTTGAGTATGTGGTATTTTAAATCTGAATTAAATTTTAATTATTTAAAAAATTTTTAATTTATCTGCTATATCATCAGAGATTGTACCTTACCGAAAGTAGATCAAGCCTCCAAACCATGAAGGCAGAAAATCTACACAATATCGATTTCTGCCTTCATGGTTTGGAGGGTTGATCTACTGTCAGTAAGGTACAATCTCTGATGATATAGCAGATAAATTAAAAAATTCCTAAATAGTTACTTGCACCATTAACACCTAGCTAAAATTAGCGTTATGTTCTTGAATTAAGAGTTCTTATTCTGATCCCTCTAATAGCTTAATTGGAAAAGCACCTGACTGGAAATCTGAAGTTTTGTGGTTGGATTCCCAATGGAGTGAAGAAGGAGTAGGATCTTTTTTTCAAGAAATAATTTAAATTTAAATTTTTAATATCAATGATATGTATAATTCTGAATTAGGATTGTCAAGAAAGAAGATTAGTCCTACTCAAATTCCTTAAAATACTTTGACACATGATTACTCATAGGTCTTCCTTCCTCAATTCATATTTAAAAATTATCAGGCCCTCTTATTTAAAAAGATAATCAAAGTTAGAAGAATCTTCAACATTGAAGAGCGTTAGATGAAGAGGGCTATGTACAAGCGTGGGAACTCAGGGTTAAGTGAATGAGAGAGACAGGAAACGCACGACTTTGAGGGTGGTCTATCGGACGTGAAAAAATGTATCTTGACCAATGTCAACCTTAAGGCATCAGACAGCTTAAAAAAACTGAAAAAAGGTTTATCCTATACTCGAGTATCTTTCCTGTCCCAACGAAAACTAAATAAAGTGAGTGAGTAAGCAAAATGATTCAAGATCAACTGGTATTTTAAATATTAACCGATTTTTTCCCATCTTCTTTTGATTTTCTCATAAAAATATAATAAAGATAATGCAGCCTGTTAAAAATAGATTAATTAATGTTTACAAAATTTCGATTTTTCTCAATCAATTTCAGTCTAGTCACAATGGGAAGGTTTTGGGGGCTTTTGCTTTACTCGCCGGACCCAGCGACCGGACGGTTTCTGACCTGTCGCAACCTTTCTATTGTTTAAAAATGAGATACAGTAGAGAAAAATTAAAACTCTCTACTATATTATTGAATCGAGTTTTAATAGGTTACATTGGGCAGTCTTCGTTTCACCGCCGCGCTGTCTACCTATTTGACTTACCCTCTCCACTCGATGTGAGGAGGCTCACGTTGATGAATGAGCGCGAGCGCTGTGTCGAGTTTTACCACTGGGGAGGGGGGCTTGCTCTAATGAGGAATAAAATACGAAACACAACATTTTTATAATTTTGACAGAAAATCCATCTGTTGACAATTTAAGTTTTAAATTTTGTACAAAAAAATGAGTGTTAAAAAATTCTACTGTTGAAATCTGTAGTCAATTCATCAGATGTTAATCCAACCGAAATTTTAACGTTTCAAGCAAAGAAAAACTATTTTCAGTTGAAACAGTTAATTTTAAGTAAAAAAAAAGGAAGAGATGAATTTTCAACTAAAATGATACATCTGCAACAATAAAAAATGAATTTTTAAGACAGTAGTTTACCTATTAATTTACAAAATCCATCAGCGTTCAGCTGCTAATTCTTTGAACTATATAATTTTGATCATTCCTTTAAAATTGTTTAAATTCACATCACAATTCAAACTTAATTATTTAACCAATCATTAGCTTTGATAATTTTTTAACTATAAAATTTTATTATAATAAATCATTTTTTATATTATCTCTTATTTATTATTATTATTATTATTATTAATTATTTATTCATCTCTCTTTTAAGAATAATTTTCATAATATGAGTAATTATACCTAATTACTTTAATCTATATTATTTAAATTTATAATTATTATTGTGTGTTTAAAGATTAG
>NC_046661.1:91102640-91121339 GCF_010883055.1 Belonocnema kinseyi
AATCGGACATGCTATGAAATATCATAACGGACGTCCCCAAAAATTTTTTTTTAGGGATAATAACGAACAAAACATTATTGTGCTAAATAAAAATGTTATGAATGTGCATTATTTTGAGGTTATGGTTTTTCAGCTGTCATTCCGATAATTTGTAAATTATTTATAAGAAGAATGGTAACACACATAACCTCCAAACATACAAACACGTTCTTAGCTAAATCAAAATTTTTGTGAGTAAACCCACAAAAAAAGTGGTAAAATCAATCATTTTCTAAGTATCACATGCCCTTTAAACTTGATCATTTTAGTTAAATATTGATCTCTTTGGTGGGAAAATGAATTATTCGCTTCAAAATTAATTTTTTCAATCTGAAAATTCAACTATTCGATTTTTGGAGAAAAATTTATCTTTGTAAATACAACATTATTCTAGACATTGAGGAAAAAATGCCTGTATTATGACAAATTTTTTATGAAATCAATTATTGCATTTGCAACTATATTACTTTTTAAATAGTTAAATGCAAGATTTTAAAATGTTTATGTTTCGTATTTTATTCCTTATTAGCACAAGCCCTCCGCCCCGCTGGCAATGCTCAACCCAGCGCTCGTGCTCAATCAGAGACGTGAGGGGAAGTCGAGTTGAGGGGGTATGTCAAACAGGTTAAAGGCGAATAAATGAAAATCTCCCGAATTTTAAAAGGTTATATAACTACAGTTCTATTATTATGAAAAATAATAGATAAATAGAAAAATCCGATTAATATTTGCAATCCCAATTAATCTTTAAACATTTTCTTTGAGAAATCAATCTCACTTTTTTCAAATAAACTACTTGATCCACGACTAGAACCGGCTAGAATCGTAATAAAAAACAGTAGAATTTCAACAAGAAAAGTTAGTTAAAAGCTAGTTTTTAACAAAATAGATATATTCTTAATCAAAAACCTGAATTGCTAACAAAAAATAAAGCTTTAAATTAAAGTGATGATTTTTTTACCTTAGACGATTTATGATCTACCCAAAAGATGGATTTTCAAGAAATGCATCAATTTTGAACAGAATTGTTGAATTTGGAAGAGGCAAGGCCAATTATCAACAAAGAAATTGAATTTTCAAGTTAATTTTAATCAAGAAAAATGAGTTGTCTACCATAAAAGATGAATTTTTTACCAAAAGAAGATTCTCTAACAAAATACATAAACGTTCAATCAAATAATTTTATTTTAAATGGAATTCTAAACCTAATAGTTGAATTGTCAATCAAAAAGGCGAATCAGTCGCCTCAAGGATTAATATTCTACCATAAATATAAATTTTCAACAAAATACAACAATTTTCAACAAAATTCTTAAATTTTTAAGAGAAAAAGGCGAAGTATCTACCAAAAAAATGAATTTAAACCTTAAAAATATAATTTTTCCTAGAATAGTAAAAGTTTATTCCAAATAGTCAAATTTTTGTTGAAATAGTTCCATTTGTAACCAAACCTTTGATTTTTGCAAGCAAAAATATTATTTTTTCCAAAAAAAGTTGATTTTTAACCCGAAAATATGAATTTTCAACCAAAACAAAATAAATATTTAATACAGTGGTTCAAATTTCAAGCATTTGGTTGCATTTTTAACGAATAGGAATAAATTCCCAATAAAGTTAATACTTCCACTAACAAATGTTTCAATTTGCAATAGAAAATAGTTGAATCGTGAAACGAACCTGAATAATTTTTAAACGAACGGTTGCATTTTTAACCAAAACAGATTAATTATTAAGCAAGAACATTTATTTTCAAACAAGAATATTAATTTTCTGCAAATGGAATAATTAATTTTTAAACAAAGCAGAATTATTTTCAACCCAAAAGAAAGAAGGTTTTAACAAGGCAGTTCTACTATGCTTGCACATAAACTAAGTTCAACTTTCAACCAATTTATTGAGTCTTTGACAACAACAAAAATTTACAAAATAGTTTCTTCTTCAGCAACATAAATCAATTTTTAACTAAATAGTAGAATTTTTAACCAAACAAGATGAATTCCCAACCAAAAATATAATAGCGGACTTTTGAAAAAAAAGGTTAAGTTTCTTGAAAACAGGGGGCAGGGAAGATTTCATAAAAAACACCATCTTTTGCAAAATTGGAAAACTTTTCTCAAATGTATCACTTGGAAATAAATCCTCTCCTCCCTCGTTACCAACGGCAGTTTCTGACGAAGTCATTGTTTACATTCCTCAAATTTTATTTCCTGAACTTGAAAATTTAATATCTGCTTCACTATTTTGTCGTCAGAATCGGTATTTTCTTGCCTTAAATTGACACGAAAAGTTCTGTACGTTTTATCGTATTTTTAAAGTAAATGTACAAGCAATAATTTTTCAATATGTATTACTTTTTTATGCATTTTTCTACGTCAATGTGTAGTTAAATTTTGGAAATAATCATCACAAGACCGGAGATTGCACTTTAAAAGTAATGCAACTTTAAACAGTCATATTTTTAATATAATAAATATCATTTCAAATTTGACTACAGATAAACATAGCTCATTCTTTTACTAATCCAGAAATACCACGTAAGTCATATTTTTCACAATACTTTCGGAGAAAATACTCTAATGCGAAATGCTTCTAAAAGCTCATATGCACAGCGCTCTGAAGAGACAGGAGTGAGTGAGAAAGAAAGCAGACAAATAAACGCAGAAAAGAGAATGCCTGGGTAGAAGAGAGGAGAAATTAGAGGAAAACACTATTTGAAAAGTGGAGAGAATCAACAAGAAGAGAGCAGAACGAAAGGTAAACATGAGAGGGGGAAGGGGGCGAGAGAGAGAAAGAGATGGACATAGTTGAGAAGAGCAGTAACCAGTCTTAAAGGCCTATTCAGACTAGCCATTCTCGTTTGCGGTTCGCCGGTTCTCGGTTGACCGGTGCAGCTCACACTGCGCCGATTCAGATTACACGATTGTCATTCTCACGCATGCGCGGTTCATAGATTAAAGTGACGTGCCACAAGATCGAGAAACAGCTGACTGGCCTCGTGGCTTTAACCAGCGCTCTCATTGGCTACGGTTGCGAACGGCACGGTTGAAATTAGATTTGAACCTAAATGCTCGGACCGAACCGGGACCGAGTACGCGCTGATGGGCCGCGAGCCCAACCGGACCGGCGAACCACAACCGATAATGGCTAGTCTGAATTGGCCTTTAGGCCGCACGGGTCAACTTGTTGGCCGGCAGAAAACGAACTCTAGTCAAGCGGAGTTGGCCGAATTGAGATACTGAACGGACGCGATTGAGAATGGCAAGGGTGCGCAAGTGGAAAATACGTGAGAAGTGGTAAAAAGGGAGTAGTAGAAAAGGCGGGCGAGAAAGAGGGGGCGGGAGAGGGAGGACTTGGAATGAGTGTGAGAGTTTGAGTGTAGGGTGCCAGGGAGAGGGAGAGGGAAAAATGATGATAGTTGAAAAGAGTACAACTTTTTTAGGCCTGACGATACGAGGTTCAGGGTGGACAAAAAAAGTGACAGACCGAGTTGCGTCTAAAGCGTAAATGAGTGCAAGTGAGAGAAGAAAGAGAAAGCAAGCAGAGGTGAGGAGAGAGAAGCAGATAAGTCGGAAATAAAAACGTAATTGAGTGATGTTCGATGGATAACTAATCAGTGCCAAATAATCGTTTTTAGGAAGGATGAAAATATTAGCCTGTATTTTTATTCTGATAGCAACGTCACAAAATTTCAGGATGCATTTTCCAGATAAAGCTCTAGTGTTTTTTTTTCCAGGGAATTTTGTTTCAAAAATTATTCCTCGTGTTAGTTTGTTTTATATGTCCAATATTCGATTTTTCAGCAGTTCAGTGGACCTAAATATGAATCATCAATTATTTCTAGTGTTATATCACTTTTTATCTTCAAAAATCGATTCTTAGCAGATCAAACGTAAAATGGCTAACAATAATCAACCGATTCATCTGAAAATTTTAGGACAAATTGTTTACATAAAAATCCAATGTAATTGTTAAAAGAAATTTTGAATAATTGATTATTTTCAGAGTTATGTAACTTTTTATCTGTAAAATTCAGTTTCTTAGAAGTGTAATCAAACCGCAGCATACAATATTGAACCGAAATAACATAAAAATTACAGGATACATTTTCTAGACTAAGCTGTAGTGTCCTTTAAAAAAAAATTTTTCATGCATCATTTATAGAGTTATATCACTTTTTCTATCAAAAATTTGATTTTTCCACAGTTTCTCCCACCTATGGCCAAACATATTAAACCGATTCATATACAAATTTTAAGATAAATTGTCTATATAAAGCTGCAAGGCAACATTTGAGAAATTTTTATTTATAAATTATTTCTAAAGTTATTTTACTTTTTATGCTTAGAATTAGATATTTTCTCAGTTCACTCGACCTGTAGCCTAGAATATTCAACTAATTGGTATACAATTTTTTACAATGAACTGAATTTATAGGGCCTTAGAGTAACTTTTCAGACAATTTTGATCAATTAATTATTTCTCGAGTTATATCACTTTTTGTATTCAAAATTCCATTTTTCTGCAATTTTCTTGACCTATAGCCTACAATGTTCAATCGATTTGTACAAAAATTTAAAGATAGGTTATATAATGCTTTAGTCCCACTTTCAAGGCAATTTTGATTCGTGAATTATTTCTAAAGTTATTTTACATTTTATGCCCAAAATTAGATTTTTTATCAGTTCAGTCGACCTGTAGCCTACAATATTCAACTGATCAGTATACATTTTTACCATAAACTTAATATTTAAGGTCTTACAGAATTTTTCATAAAACTTTGATTAATTTATTATTTTTAGAGTTATTTCCCTATTTATGCAGGCAAGCTGGTGCTTACATTAGTAATTCGATTTACACTAAATTTTCAACATTATTTTGTTACATAAATATCTAAAGCAGTGCTTATTAATATTTTAAAGTATTGCTTATTTTTTAAAACATTTTTTAAATTTAATTTAAAAACATTAATTTTTCAGTAATTTAGACGATCTGGAGCTAACACTTTTATACCGACTTGTACAAAATTTTCAAATTAACTCCGTCAAATGAATATCTAAGAAATTTTGGAATTGAGAAATTGTTTCTAATTCTATTTTTAATTATGAAATAAATATTAATACCAATAATATGCATTATTGAGTATTAAATGTTTTTATAGACTACATGGAGCTATTAATAAAAAATTTCTTTGATTAGAATTTTTTTTCTGAGAAAAGAGTTTTTTCTTGTCTCGCTGGGTTTCGAACCACAGAACTTCCGATTGTCGGTCGGATGCTTTTCCCTTAAGCCACCTTAGAGATAGAAGAATTCTTTTTCAGAAATACACGCATTATTTTTCCAGGTGTTACTTATTCAAATTTTTTAAGGAATCTGCATTATCTTTAGAGAATTACAAAAATGCTTAACTTTTTTCAGAGTCTTTTCAACGGAGCAAAGGAGATCTTTTTTTTTTAGAAAAAAATTAATTAAAAAATTTTATAATTCATAGCTGCACCTAGTTTAAAAAGACTTCAAGAAATTTCATTATTCTCTTATGATAATATAAATTCCTCAAAATAATTAACTTGTAACACCTGAAAAAATTATGCGTGTATTTCTGATAAAGGATTCTTCTTTTGATCTCTCTAGTAGCTTAAGGGAAAAGCACTTGACCGGCAATTTTAAGTTCTGTGGTTCGATTCCCAGCGGAGAATCTTTTTTCAGAAAAAAATTTTAATTAAAAAAAGAAATGATAATTTCTCTAATTCTTTCAATTCGATTAATTAAAAAATCTTGATATCTTCCAAAATTACTTGAAAAACTTTGATATTAAAAAAAAAATTTTATTCTACTTACCAATTTTACATATCGAAATTTATACATTGTAGATGTTTCTGGTGGGAAATTGTTAATTTTTAGCCAATTAGTCTTATAATTTTATTTTCAACTTAACAATGCTTTAACTATAAAATATGATAGGAGTGTGATTCGCTTTTTCATAAGTGATTAAATTATCTTGAATCCTATCCTTTCTCAAATTCAAGTTTCAAAGTAATTCAACACAACTTCCTTCGCGAAATGAGATACAGTTAACCATCAGTTAACATCATTTTCCTCTCTCGCATTTAAGGATCATGCCTCTAATTACTAAAATTATTTAATAAACTACCTGGAACTAAACTTAACACATTTAAACCAGTTCATAAAAAGTGTATAGTGGATGGACCCTTATCATCATTATTATCTCAACTAGCAGTAAACGTTTCAGAATTTTTATTTTCTATTGTTACAAATATAACAAAAATTAAATCCACTATTAAACCAGTTTAAAAATATTAAGCTTCGAGTGCTTTTGAAACAGTAATTTATTATTAATAACTTAATTAATTCTAATTCTAATTAATTCTATAAATGGATCATTATCATCATGATTATCCTAACTACACAGAAAAAAGTAAAAATAAAATTTTTTACAAGACATTTTTTAGAGCGATAAAGTTTTGTTTAGCCAACTTCGTGCTTTTAAAAAAAAACATGTGTTTGTCATGGAAAAACAAAAGGCAGCTTAACCGATATTTATGCAAAGTTTATTGTGTGAAGTTAATTTTTGTTGCAGAGAATCTTTCTTTGGAAATCTTTGTAAAGTTTATCTTCTGTTTTTTCTGTGTAGAATTGAACGTTTCTGTATCATTATTTTCGAACATTAAAAATTATCAAATTAAAAAATTTATTAGGAAACAAATTATAAAATATTAAGTTTCGAGCGCTTTTGAAACAATAATTAATAACCTTATTGATTCTAATCAGCCACTAAAAAAGTCTATGGTGAATTAATCGCTACCAAAATCATTATCCTAATTAGCAGTAAACGTTTCTGGATTTTTATTTTTTTTTAATTAAAAATATAAACCATTTGAAAAGCTATTATTAAACAAGTTTTTAAACAATAAAATGCGTATATTTGTGAAACAATAACAACTATTCATTAATTTCAAATTAAAAGTATTAACATTGTTTAGAAAATATATTGAACGATTTTGAATTGACAACGTTTAAAATCAAACAATTTTAGTTTTGACACAGTTTTGAGAAAATGAGAATGCTAATGGAATTAAAAGGAAACTGAATTTGTATTATTTCAAAATAAAAGATTTAAAAATTAATTTATTTGAAATTTGAAGTGTTTAAAATTGAAAATATTTTCATCAGGAGCTCTCTAAGGGGTTCTATAATTTTACCAAACTTTTAAAGTCCTGAATATGGAAAAACCGAAAAAATAATTACGAATACGTATATTTCCCGATAAATTAACATTTCTGGAATAAAAGAAAACTACCGCAAATGTTTATTTCGGAAATATTAAATTCCACCAATTTTTAAAATCCGTTTTTTCCAATTCTCGAAATAAAAAAAATATTTAATTTTTAATTATACTTGAGAATAATAACCCACATAAAATAAAAGATTACTGTGACATAAAAAATGAACATTAAATGGTTCTTTTTGCTGAAATTTTCAAATTTAACAACTCCATATTTTCGAGAGTCGGAAAATTAGGCAATTTACTTTTTCCTGAAATTTAAAAATTTAGCAATTTCTTGTTTTCGGAAATTTTAAAACTTCTAGAATAAATATTTTTGATAGTTTTTTGGGCAGGGGTGGGGGGGGGGGTCAATTACGGTAATTTTCATTTATCAGGATATTTTTTGTGCTAAATAATTTTGGGGTATTCAGTTCAACACGTTCAAAATTGAAAAATTTTATTTTGATTTGAAGAATCTCGAATTTTTTAAAAATTCAGATAAAAATTTCCAAAATATGACTGTTTAAAAGCAATTAACAATAATTAAAAGCAAATTTAAAGGAATCAAAATTCTATTATTTTCAATAAGAAGCGTTAAAAATTAAACAATTTTATATTTAATTGAAAAATTGCGACATAGAAATATTTCAGATAAAAATATCAAAAATTGGTGCATTTCAAATCAATTGAAACTCGTACCATTTGAAATTCAAGGAACTTAAATTGTATTGATTCCAATAAGATAAATTGAAAATTAAATACTATGAAATTAAAAATTTTTTAATATGAAACTTTCTTATTTCAAAGCGATTCAATTTTAACAATTTGAAATATAAAATTAAATTGAATGTTGTAAAGCCAAAGCTTTTAAAATTCTAGAATTTATCAAAAAAAAAAAAAAATTAAAAATAAAGATTTATTTCAAATTTGAAACACTAAAATTAAGAATATCTACTGCGGAACGTTGAAAATTAAACAAACTGAAATTTTATTCAAGCTTGAAAACGCTTAAGATTCAAATAACTTTGTTATGTTTAAATCTTTCAGAACTAAAGCATTTTCAAATTGTTTGTTTGTTTTATTTTTAATTATAAAATTAAAAGTTATTAAAGGAAAAAAATTGAAAATATAAAAAAAACAATTCCAAAATTATAAAATTGTCAAATGTTCAGCATCCAAGTCTAAAAAATGTTAAACATAGTGAACCTAAAAATTCGTCTTTTTCGAAAAACTTTGAAATTATCATGCTTTCTAGACAAAAAAAACAATTCCAAACTTCGTTTAAAAATGGAAGAATTCTTAAAAGGGATCTTGAAACTAAGTCGAGAAAAAAAATTAATTTTAAAATTGTTTATCACGATTTTAAAAATCCATTCTTTTTATCTAGAGCGCAAAGTTAATAACTGAAATGTAATAAACAATAAACTGTCACATTGAAACATATAATAAATTATTATGAAATCATCATATAGTTAACTCTTCCACAAATCTGGGACACGTTCATTTCCATAAAAGTTTGTTTTCTCTTCCTAACGTTATATAACTAATTTGTATTCAATTTTCTCTCACTTTTTTCAATTTGACATAATTTAACTATTCCAGTATTCGTAGAAAATTTAGCTTATAAAATCACAGTTTTTGTGTAATTTTAGTTTTTTCTCGGGACACTGTAATATGAAGATTATTTTCAAATAGACTACTTTTTGCAACATTATATAACAAACTTTTTTGTAAACAAAGCAAAATAATTGTTATTAATTTGTTGAAAAATTAAAAATTTCAAAAAAAGGACCACGCGGTTCAAAATGAAAAAGCTTAAACGGTTTATCATACTGTTAAAAATTCTGGTAACTTTTTGAAAAAGAATCCTTAAAAATATTGGATGAGATACTTTTTCATTTTTAGTTTTTTTCTAAATTAATTTTTAAATAATTTTTTTGCATTTTTTCTAAATACGAAAAAAAGGCATTAGAATTTAAACTTCTGTATCGATAAGGAAATGGAAGATTTAGGTCATTGAGGTAAAATTTTTTAGGGATTTTCTTCTTTTTCAAAAAAGAATAAGAATTTTCAATAGCACGTTGCATTTTTTTTTAAATTTTTGATATTTTACCATCTTAGTAAAAATAATATTAGTTTTAATGATACATTTTTAGTAAATTTACCCCTCTGCAATTTTGTTTCCTGACATTAAAAATATAAATAATTTAAAAATCTATTAATAAACAAATGTTTAAATATTAAAAGAATTTCGAATTTTTGAAACAATAATTAATAATTACACGAACTGAGATTACTAGATTTTTTTAATTTTAAGAAAGGACAGTATTTCTAATGCAATAAAAAGGAATTTAATTTTTTTATAAATAAAAGCATTCAAAATTAAACAATTTGGAGTTGAAAGTATTCGAAGCTAAAAAATAATCGCATGCTCTCAAAATATAAATTTAAAACTAAATTTAAATGATTTCAGATTAATACTTCGAAAATGCAGATGAAAATTTCTAAATATTAAAAATCAAATACTTCTAGATCAGCGTTATAAAAAATGCATTATTTAAAATCTTAAAAAAATTAATTGTATTATTTTTACGTAAAAGAGTTTAAAATTGAATAGTTCAAAATTGAAAACCTCTCAATTAGAATAATTTTTTATTCGAAGAGATATAAATTTGACAATTTAAAATTCAAATCCAAATTAAAAGTTTCAATGCGTAAAATTCTGAAATTCTAAAATTAAAAAATTAGTATTAAATCAAAAAAATTTATAATTTAATATTAAAATTTATTATACAGATTTTTCTAAGACCTAAAAACAAATTCACCGTTCAAACTTGAAAAATTTGCATTTAGAACCTTTGAAATTCAATTATTATTTTTTTTTAAAATGAAAACGAAGTGATTTTAAATGTAGAACATTGAATATCAAACAAATTGTACTAAGAGACGTTAAAAATTAAACGAATTCGTCTTTATTTAAAATATGAGAATTTTTTAATTAAAAAGAATTTTTATTTCTTAATTTTTTACACTTAAATTCTTTAAAATTTCAATTATTTCAATCAAATTGAAATCATTTAAAAAACAGTCATTCTTATAAAGTTGATTACACTTTTTAGTTTCAATTTTTAATTATTTTTTTTTTTTTTAATTTTCAACAAAAAATGCGATAATTTTCAGATATTCTATTGAAAATTCCATACTAAAAAGATACACAGTTTCTAATCTTTCAATCCGGTACACATTTTTTTTTAAATTTGAGTTGGAAAGATGAAATATTTTAGAATATTTTTAAATAGAAAATAATTAAATTTGCAATAACTAGTTCCCGAATGTTTACATTTGTGAATCAACTATTTTGAGTAAATTTAAATCGTTTAAAAATTAAAAAATTTATTTTGAATGATAATTTTTAAAGTTCCACCATTTTAAATTTGAATGCAAAATTAAAACTTATTAAATGGAAAATTCAACGTTCAACATTAAATTTAAAACTTTAAGATTGTACACATTAAAAAATAACGAAATCAACTAAATTAAAATAGTTGAAATTTCATCTATTTGGGTTTGAGCAACGAAATTTTTAACTTTTTTATTTAAAATCCTTTAATTTTTGACATTCAATTTAAAATTATTATTTATTTTAGAAATATTTTAACCTAATATTTCTTTGATTTTAAATAACCCATTTTTTTCAAGCCTAAACTAAAAATTGGATAGTTGTAAGATATTAAATTTCTAATTAAAGATTAATAATTTAAATTGAGTTTTAAATTTTCAAAATTTTGGAACTCTGTCAAACATAAAAATTTAATTTTTAATGCCTCTATGCTTTAAAAATTGATAACTATTATTCGAAAATCTTCTTGTTCTAATAGTTTGAATTTAAAAAAATAATTTTCTTAATTTTTTATTATTTTTAATTTGTTCCAGAGGCTTTTGATTCAAAATTGTTCAATTGCAATCTTGAATATTTTCAAGGTCGTAAATATACCCTTTTTCAGAACTGCTTATTGGAAACTATTATTTTAAATTAAAATTATATCATTTTTACATATGAAAACGAGATTCGGAGTTTCTGAGTATTTTTTTTTAATAAAAAATATTATTTCTGTCAAAAAAAATATAGTGTCGTTTTCATCATAATAAAACTTCCTACCGAAAATTGACGAATTATAAAATATCTGAGACTGCCAAATTTTCTACATTAAAAAATTATCGGACTCAAACAATTAAAAGAAAGGTGAATTCATAACTCATATTCTTTCTTCACAAAAACAGTAATGGAATATTTTGTTTAACGACATTTTTTCATGTTCCAGGTATTTTTTAATCTCATTGTTTCATTATTAAATAACAATAATTTAAACAAAATATTCCTCAACGAAGAAGAATAATAAAAGAATTTTTTTTAATACAATATTAATAATAAAAAACATTTTGGACGACTCAAAAATCCAGCAGAAAAATGCCGATACTGCGAAATTCTCTCAGAAAAATTTCGAATTGGAAAATTCCCAAAATTATAATAGTTGCCACAATATAAAAATCATGAAAATTCCTGAATAATAATATTTCTAATTGGTAACTGCGAATTATAAAATATCCGATAAGGCAAATTTCCCGACATTGGAAAATTCCCACATTTTAAAAATGAACGGAAATGTTTTTTAATAAATCACATTTACTTATTAAAAAAATAATAATGAAATATTTAAAAAAATACATTTATCATAAGTTTAATGTATTTAAAAAAATAGTTTTGAATTGGAAATAAAAATAATTTTAAAAAATTCGAATGCAAAAGGACAATAAAAGAACAGGATTCTTATAAGAAGAGTAATAGTAAATTTCGGAAATTTTTTATTTCGAATATTTTTGTTCAGGAAATTCTCGACGCTGTAAAATTCCCGAAAAATAAAATATCCAGGAACGACTGAAAAGTCTTGAAAAATGAAATTGCCAACACTGTAAAATTCCCGAATTATAAAATTGTTTAAATATAAAGATCCCGATCTTTCAGTTTTTCAAGGATTAACATTCTTGACAGTTTATTATATTACTAAATTAAAAAATCCCGAATAATAACATTCTAGAGAGAAAATTCTCAAATTTAAAAATTGCTGAATTTAAACGAGCAAACAAATGTTTTTTAATAAATGTCATTAATGTATTAAAAATACAAAATAGATATTAGTGAACATTGTTTTTAAAATATTTAAACTTCTTGAAAATTATTATCTGGCTTTAAAATAATAATAATTTTATAAAAATTGTACAAAAAATAAATTTAAAAAACATGTGTGCTTTGAACGAAAAAATAAATTTCCTATTTTTTTGTGATAAAAAAAATATATATACTATGAACATTTCCGAACAAAATATTGCCTTCATAAATATATTTTTTTAAAATAATTATTATTTTAAATGCCAACACTGATTTAAAAAAGATTAAAAATTATTTTTGCGATAAAAACATTTGATCAAATTATTTAGAAAATTTTATTATTCAGGAGAATTTTCTTATTTGTGTTTTTTATATTTCGGCAATTTTATAATTTTAGGAATTTCCTGTTTCAAATATTTTCTTTTGCAGAAAACTTATTGTACCGGGAATTTTATTTTTCCGGATTTTTCAGTGGCCCATATAAAATTTTCTGATCCTTTCAAGTATATTTATTTTTTAAACTTTTATTATTGTATGTTTTCTATAACAAAACGTTTAAAATTAATGAATTTAAACTTGATAGAAACAATCGCAAGACAAAAAACACGCGAAAAGCGAAAAAGACCTTCAAAGCAGACAAAGGAATGAATCGCAAATCATTATATAAAATTAATCTTTTTTTTTTAAATAAATAATTTTTTAAGTATATTTTTCTTGTCATTGGATATTACCTTACCTTAAAAAATGTGAGGCACAGTGACCTTCCTTTTCAGCGACTGGAGTGCCTGATTATATTCGCGGTTTTAATCCAATTAATCACATTGATACACTGGTTCTTATCAAATCTGATTTGTGCGTTTCAGAAAATTATCTCACTATTCCATCGAAAATAAGCGATTTTTTATTCAAAATATAAATTTCCGTTTCCTTCTCGTTATTTAAATTCATCTCACAAAATGGACCAGCACGATCACTGTGCTCGCACATTCACATTCGCTAACTGACTCCAGGCACTAAAGTCAGAATGAGAGATTGTCCAATAGAAAAGGATAGAAATGTATACAGAGAGAGATCGAGCAAAATCAACGGAGGTAATTTTTGTGGCGTCACGTGCGACTCCAGCTGGATTCCCTCCTATTTTCTAATCTCAAATATAAATTTGATTATTAAATATTTCAAAATTTCCCAAAATTTATTGCATCAAAGAATGTTGAAAAAATGGAAGAACTGATAAAGGGACGACCAAAAAATCCCGAAAATAATTTTCACGACACTCTAAAATTCTCGAATTGGAAAATACCCGAATTGAAAAATTCCCGAATGAATTATTTCCCGAAAAATGTCCTAACAATTGCCGAATAATAAATTAACAAAACAATAATCAAATTTAAAAAAAATTAATTTTAAATTCAATCAATAATTGTAGAAACTTCAAACATTAAAAACAATTTTTTTTATATTTTATAATTTCATTTTTAGTAATTAAATAATAACTAAAAAATATAATACAGTGTATGGAATTTCATTTTTCGGTATTTTTTAGTCGCCCCAAAATTAAATTCCCAACACTGCAAAATTCCTGACTAATAAAACTCCAGAATTAAAAGATTCCCGAATAATACAATTTCCGCATAACAAAATTCCCTGAATTGGAAAATTCCTGAATTATAAAATTTCCGAAATGCGAAATTCCCGAATTAGAAAATTCTAAACTAATCAAATTCCTAAAAAGTGAATAATATTAGTGAATTGGAAAATTCCCGAAAAATAAAATTTTGGAACCTGCGAAATTCCCGAATTATTCAATTCCCAATTAATAAAATTCGCGAATAGAAAAAAATGTTGAAATAGGAAAATTACCGAATAATAAATTAAGAATACAATAATCAAATTTTTTTATTAAAAAAACACAACATATATTTTCAAAGTTTCCAAAATTATTAATATTTTTAATTCAAACAATAATTTGAGAAACTTTAAACACTTAAAAAATTTTGTGTTTTAAAAAAATGTTTGATAATTGTATTTTTTTAAATAAAGCATATCTATACAAAAATGTAATGGTTATAATTCGGGAATTTTGTAGCACGGAAAAAACGACGCTTTTAAATTCACAGATAATAAAATTTTCAGATAATAAAACTCCTGAATTAAAATATTTCTAAAAAATACAATTATTGCATAATGAAATTTCCTAATTTAAAACTTTCTTAATTATAAAATATCCGAAATACCGAATTCCCAAATTAGAAAATTCACAATCAAGAAAATTCACAAACATTGTACGATATCACAGAATTGGAAAATTCCCGAAAAATAAAATTTTTGTCAATGTAAAATTCACGAACTAGTCAATTTCCGAATAATAAAATTCCAGAATTTTAACAATTAAGTTTTATATAAATATTATTTATTTATTAAAAATGTAATTCTCAAATATTTTTATTCAAAGAAAATTATTTTTGATGCTCAAAGTTTCTGAGATTATTGTTTGAATTTAAAATATCAATAATTATAGAAATTTTCAAACTTAAAAATAAACTTTTTTACCTATTAAAAATTGTATTACTATAATGTTAATAATTACATAATGTCTATAAAAAAATGTATTTACTTTATTAATTTTATTTTATTTATTTTCCGGGAATCGTCTAATTTCCTGATATTATTATAGACTGTTAAGGGTTGAATAATAAATTAACAATAAAATAATTAAACTTTTTCACGCAAAAAAAGTTATTTTGAATATTTAAAGTTTCTAAAATTATTTAAATTTTAAATTTAAACAATAATATCAGAAACTTTAAACATTAGAAACATTTTTTTAAAATAAAAATATTCGATAATTTTACTTCTAATAAATAAATAATATTTAGAAAAAAAATGTATTGCTGGGTCGACAATTTCATTTTTCCGGATTTTTTAGTCGTCCCAAAATAAAATTCCCGACAGTGTAAAATTCCCGAATTAAAAAATTCACGAATAATAAAACGAAAAAGCGAAAAACGAAGTTACAAAAAAATTTATTATCTTTCTTGCAAACAAATTTTCTTTATAAAAATCTTATTGTTTTCATAAAGTTTAACAATTATATTCAGAATTAGAAGTATGAATAAGGTCTTTTTTTTAAAACAAAAACTGGTATTTTTAATCAGAATTCGTAGTTCTTATCTACTGAAACAAATATTTCTTCGATGAGTTACTGCTCCGCTTATATCTTTCAATTTAAAATAGAAATTTTTGTTAAAAACCTTGTTCATGTTTCTCATTGTAAACATAAGTGGTCAAAATTGTAAAAAAAATTATTAAAAAAAAAAAAATTTGTTTGCACTGAACATGATGAAGTTAAAAAAGTAAGCTTTTCGTAAAAATGGGAGTAAAAAAAATATTTTTGCAAAATTTTATAAAAGGTTCCACGAATTGAAAAAATGTACATAAGATTTAAAAGTATTTAACAAAATTTTAAAGGATTTTGGAATATTATAAAGGATTTTAAAGTATTTTAAGGAATTGTAATGGATTTTTGAAAATTATAACGTATTTCAACGAATTCCAAAGAACGTCAGGAAATTTGAAAGATTTCAAGGATCGAAAGATTTCAAGGCATTTCAGTGGATTTTAAAAGATTTCAAGAAAGTATAAAAATTTTACGGAATTTTGAAGAATTTGAAGATATTTCGAAAGATTTTACAATATATCCGCAAATTAAAATTTTTTAAAAATATTTTAAAGGATTTGACGGAAGATTAAAAGATCTTGAAATAATATAAAGAATTTTAAGGTATTTTGAGCGATTTTAATAATTTTAGAAATATTATATAATATTTTCACGAATTTAATAGATCAGAATATTAAGGAATCTTGAAATATTATAAAGGGTTTTTTAATTATTAAGAGGACTCCTGGTGGATTTTCGTACATTATAAAGTTTTTTTAAATGAATTTTGAAGAATGTCAGATGATTTTAATTGGATTACGAAAATTGGAATGGATTTTATGACATTTCGGAAGATTTCACGTAATTTAACAAGATTTTTTGAACATTTAAAACCATTTAAAGAGATTTTCATGGATTCTTAGAGATTTCGAAGAACATTGATAATTTCGCAGAATTTCAAAGGATTGTAAGATATTTAAATATATGATCGAATTTTAGAGGATTTCGTAAGAGTTCAAAAGATATAACGGAATTTAAAAGAATCTAGGAATATTCTTTTAAGGACTTAATGTAAATCGAGAAATTTGCAGTGATTTTCGACTAATATAAATCATTTGAAAAAATAATTATTATTTTAAAAATTTTCTAATCTTTAATGGTTTTAGATCTATTGTAAGGGATGTCAAGAGATTCGTATTCCCATAGATTTTGAGGATTTTATTTAAAAAATTTTGAAATTATATTTTCCTGGAAAAAGATTTTTTAACAATCGCTCCATTGGGAATCGAACCACAGAATTTCCGATTGCCGGTCAGTTGCTTTCCCAATTAAGCTATTAGAGATATCGAAAGAAAAATCATTATAGATGTCACCCCACAATCTGTGGAAATAGAACAAATTAGAAGATCTTTTGTCAGAAAAATATAATTTTAAATTAAATAAATACAGTTATTTTTCATCTTGTGAAAAATGACGTTAATTATTTTATGTTATTTAAAGAGTTAACTTAATCGATAGTTTTGATTCCTATTTCCACAGATTGTGGAGTGACATCTATACTGATTGATAGTAACTACTCTGCTGGATAATACAGATTTCCTTTAAGGATTTCAATACATTGTGAGGGGCTTTGAAAAATGTCAAGGTATTACGTAAGATTTCGAAATATTTTACGAAAATTGAGTGATTTTAACCGATTTTAAGGAATTCCCACAAATTAAAACTATTTAAAAGGTTCTTAAGGGATTTTAAGGTGTTTTAAGAGATTTTAAGAGGTTTCGACGATTTTATGGAACTTCAAAGGATCTTACGATATTTAAAAATGTTCCGGAGTATACCCGTTATTATTAGACGACTTCTAAAGAATTCCACAGATCAAATGGAATATTAAAGACATTTTGAATACCATAAAGGATTTCAAGACCTTTTTAGGGACTTCTTTCAAATATTTTTTTACACACAAATAATTTCTTGCAATTCAATGTGCGAAGGATTATAGAATTCACGCCTGGTGTCAATGACAATAAGAAAAGATTATGCAAAGATATAAGGGGGATCAATTTGTATCTCTCAGATTATTGTCGGTTAGAATAAAAGGTGGAAGCAGAAAGCTACGCGTTAATAGATGGTGAAAGAAGCGGGGTAAAAGACGAATTTTGAGACAATTGAAATAATACCATATGCATTTACGATAATGCGAAAAGAGTCATTCTACTACTAGTAGTAGTGCTAGAGTAGTACTAGAATAGTATTCCCGTTTGATCCGATACTTTTTTGTGCCCGGGTCGGGATATTTTTGGGTTTTTCTCGGGTCAGGATCGGGTTGTCGATACGCATAATCGGTTTTACTTCGGCTCGACTTTGTCTCAGAAGTTGATATATCGACTCGGGATCGGCTCGGGTTTTCGATAGTCCTTCGCCAGATGTATCTTTTTCCTTTCACTGTTTCAATTTATTTTTGAACCCCCAAAATTGCCGAGTACCCTTTCTGTACCTTGAAGTTGGACGCCAAGCTATCCATTCCCATCTCCCAATGAAATTAATCTTTCCCCATGATCACCAACACCTATGGCATCATTTAGAGTGTCACAGAAGGCGTCTTTTACCTCGCTCCTTTCGCCATAAATCGGGGCGTAAACGCTATGATAAATAGTCTTCTGATACCCATTTTTATTCTTACACACAACAATCTGAGGGATACAAATGCATGCTCCTTGACATGCTGCGTTGCTCTCTCATTTATAATCACACTAACTCCTTGGCGACCGTGTCATGCGCTTGTATTTTTTATTGTTCAAAGTATACGCCCAACGACCAACTTGATATGAAAACTGTATTTTACGAGTTTAAATAATGTTGAACATAATTAGCCAGTTGTAAGGTGAACAGTTAAATTATAAGGTCATTCCCACTTAACTAAGGTCAATGGGGCTTAAGTATAGGGACAGAATTAGAACCGAAGTAAGGCATAGTTGGTTGTGTCTACATTTTTTTATCTTCCTTGTTATGAAATTCGGTTTTTTCGTTTTAAAATTTATCCCCTTTCGTGAATAA
>NC_046661.1:91121439-91128605 GCF_010883055.1 Belonocnema kinseyi
AAATAGTTTGGTAGAAAATTGAACTATTTAGTTGAAAATTACTTTTTTAATTGGAAATCATTATTTAAAGCATGAAAGCCTTTGTTTGAAAATGTTGTATGAATATTTGTTTCAAATTCCATTGAGGGGGGGGGCAAAGATGTTGCTAGAAAATTTGACTATTTGGTTGAAAAATAATTTTGTTGTGAAAAATTAATATTATCATTATGAAAGTTTAACTAGTTGGTTAAAGAGTAAGGAACATTTTATTAAAAATTTAACTTTTTTACGAAAAATGATGATTCTGGTTTTGAAAATCCTCCAGTTTAGTAAAGAAATACTATTTTGTTTCAAATTTATTGGGGGCGGGCGGGGGGGGGGGTCAAAATTTTGCAAGAAAACTGAACTATTTGCTTGGAAATTAACTTTTTTGTCGAAAATTCATATTTTCGGAATAAATATTCAAATATTTGGTTAAAAATTTATGCATTTCGTTAAAAGTTTAATTGTTGTGGTGCAAAGTCCAAAGGTTGAATATGAACTTTTTGGTTGGAAATTTATGTATTTGTTGAGAAATTGTCTTTTTGGTTAAAAAATAATAGAACATGTAACTATTTGGTTAGAAAATATTTTTTTAAAAATTAATATTACCATTGTGGAAGTTCAAATAGTTGGTTGAAAAGTAATCAACATTTTATTAGAAAATTCATAATTTTTTACGAAAAATGTTGATTCTGGTTCTGAAGTCAGGCAGCGTGGTAAAGCATCTCTCAGCGATCGGTTTCAAATTGAATTATGTTGTTCAGTACGGGAAAAAGGCGAACAAGTATTTTTTTATTTCTCTATAAGATGAAAGTTACGGACGTTATGGCGATTCAAAAAATAACCTCAAAATCTGACGTCACACAAAAATTTGCGGATAACTCCAATTTTCTTAATTTTCTCAAAAGTTTTAATTTTTTCAAAAAGTTGAAAATTTAAACAGTTGTAGTTGTTTTTCAAAACAATTTCAAATGCGATTTTCTCCGAAAGCCCATCGTTTTTTTTTTTGCTGAAAATTTTTTCAGATATAGCTGATTACAGTATATAAAAGTAACGCTATACAAGAATTTCGACTTTTAATTTATATAGGAGTAAAACATAAAAAAATTTCATTTCTTTGTGTTTTTTTTTGTGGAAAGCTTGAAAATAATGATTTTAAACTTATTTACAACGTTTTTACATTAATAGTACTAAATAATTTTAATTTTAATGTTATTTTCACAGATTTTAAGATTTTAAAGTCTATTTTTTGTTCTTGTTTTTTGAAATTTTTCATATTCTTTTGTTAAAATCTTCTGTTATTTGATGGAAAAAGTTCATTTATTCTGTGTAACTAAAAGAATTTGTTTACGCGCGTTTACGGTAAATTATGTTTCATTAAAAAATATTTTTAGTCTTGGCATTAACAACTACTTTGTCAACTTATAGATATAGTTCAGTGTATTAGTTTAAATTTAAAAAAATATGTTTAAACTGAATATCTTTACAATTATTAACGTAAAAGTTATTTCTTTAACATTTATATAAAGTGTATTCATAAAACGGATAAAGTATGCTTCTCGACATTAGGAAAAGTATTCGATAAAGCGAAACTAGAATTCCCTCATTTAGAAGTACAGAATAAAGATAAAGTTTGTAAACGTTGCTACAATTTTATTCAAAAATATGCTACTCAATCAGACACTAATACCGACATAATAGACGATTAAGATCAAGATCAAGATATTGACTTAATTGAAAATGAAATTGATCTCGATAAATTTCGTATAAATAAGGAGTACATTAAAAATTTAGTTTCCAGAAAAATAGAAGAAATAGTTGCATCATTTTCTGATGAAATGGATGCTAAGTTGAAAAAAATTTACTGCATTTCAGACAAGCAATATACAGTACATCTGCAAAACCCTTTCCCGTGCAGAAAGCGCCCGATTTCAAACGTAAAACCGATCTGGCCCTGATCGGTAGAAATCTGTGGCCCATACCTGGGCCCGACCGGGCCAGACCGATTTCCTACTGAAACCTAACCTCAAATAAATTAATCATTAATTAAATTGTTTTAGGTAAAATTATTATATTTACCATCAGATGAATCAAATATTATTATATGGTGAAATTGATAAAGTTTTTTTGTTTTCAATTATTATTAAAGAACTCAAGGTTTTTCGATTTAATGTAGGGTAAAAATGATCAAATCTATTTAAAAGAAATGAATTGCAGTATGCACAAAATTGTAATGTTTTTAAATTATAAGAGTAAAATATGTGATAAAATCGATTATGTTATTGAAACTTTGATTCTGTATTAATAATAAATTTATTACAGAAATACATTAGGGACAAATTTTTATAACATTCCAGCAAAAACTAGTTAATTAACTGCGCATGCTTCGCATTCGGCATTTAAGTGGTTTCGCGAGAAGTTTAAAATGATAAACAAAGTTTTTTTTCTTTTTTATTATAAACAATGCAATTTCAACTTATGAAAACGTCCATTAGGTCGAAATTAATTAATAATAATAAAAATTAATTAAATGCATAATCTGTAAAAAATATTCGAAATAACCAAAAATATTTAATTCAAAAATGTTCATTTTTGTTTAAAAGTTGTTTGGTCTATATTTCTCCTGAACCGATTTAAAAAAATAAAACGATCTGATAAATGATAGCGCAATTTTTTAGCGAAAAAATGATCTACAACCATCTCTTGAATTTTTCAAGAAGTAATGCAATTGACAGAAAATTGAATTTATTTGCAGTAAAATGTTAATAAATCGTAAATCATAGCTTATTTTCTGATGATTTTCTTTGGAAGCATTCCAAAATGTCAAGTTGTAGGGAATCTTTTTGCGAAAAAACTTTGTCTAATTTGTTAAAAAGTTTTATAGGCAACATTTTTGTCAAGAAATTAAAATTGTTGCTTAAAATATTTCTCGTTATCATCCATTTTTTTCATACAAAACAAAACTTTTCCTCCAAACTGATACCATCCACAATAATTTTAAGTTTTTCTAAAGTATAATTAAATGTTGTATTGTGAAACCTTTTCTTTTCGTGCCTGTAATACGTTAAATTTAACTTAAAATAACTTAATTGGAAATTCAAAATATTAAGGTGGCCTTTGAAAGGAGAGGACTATTCGATAGTTTCGAGTTTACTTATACTAAATCTCCATTTGTGAAATTCATGATTGGATTATAATAAGACGCATCGTGTACCGATCAGGCACCGATGGGGCACCGATCGGGATTCCCAATTGGGTGTCCCGACCTGGCCCATATCTGGGTGTGTGTTTCATGCGCGGCCTGGCCCCGACCAAGATTCTCGATCGGGACCCGATCTGGACTGGTCTGGCCCCGATCGGGGTCAGACCGAGATTTCTGCACGGGTTTGTGATGAATGGATTAAAAATATTGCAATTGCACTGAAAAATTCATCATCAATATTAGAGAAAATTAAAATTTTAACTTTAGTTTCAGAATGTTATTGAACATACCAGATCAAATTGCTATAGAAGAAATTAAATTCGCTGTATGGTGTAAAGGATAATTTATTTAAAAAACTAGTATTAAGAATTTCATGTTAGAATTTGCTAAGTGGGCGGTTGAAATAAATTAACATATTTACGTAAAAGACATTCAAAGAAATGCTGTGAGAATAGAAATGAAATATTCGAATTTAATCCTCACCATCTTTCGATACAAATTGACTTTGCCGGAAATAGGACTGTGAAAATAAAAAATGCTGTGCAAAGCAATCATTAGGTCAATCAATTAATTTCAGTATTTACTGCTTTTTGCCAACAAGGCGATGTTAAAAAAAGTTTTGCTATGATAAGCGACGATTGTAAGCATGACTCAGCCAATGCTACATTAGCGATTAAAAAAATTACTGAAAGCATGAAAAAGTTTACTAACTGTATTGTAATTGATAACACATTTCCGATAGCACAAGTAGTAACTTTAAAAATCGTTTCCAAATACGTCAAATGAAAAATTTTAAAGAAAATATAAAAACCAATTGGATAATTAGTTAAACACTGCGCAAATATTCACAATCTTGAAAATTCTATTGGAGAAATAATACAAAATGCATCCGACTTTGTAGTAGGTGTTCAAAAACAGACGAATGCAATAAATTAAATTTATTTGCCTAAAGAAGAAGAAGTTGAAAAGTTCTGGGAAAAGAAGCTATTAGAATAGGAAAAATAAAGGCACTGTCAGTTATTCAAAAAATTTATGTTTGGAAGACTTTGAAATAAAACAAGGAATTTAAACATTTGTATATCGAACAGCACAAACTCCACTAGTTGAAGTTAAGGAAATAGCTCGTAATATGGTTATTGTGAATTCTCTTTTATTAAAGCTCCTTCGGCTTTAACGAACAAATTCTCATCACGTATCTCGTGTTTCGCACTCGAGTTTATCTCTAAAATTTGATATCATTCCCGTAAATGTATATTATTATCATTTATAACTTGAATTGGTATCAAAGCAGACGTAGTTTCAAATTCCCGTTAAAAAAATGCGCGTTCTTTAAAAAAAAAATTTGTGATTAAACATTTTATTGTAACTTTGGTCGTTTTTCCATAAATTGAATTTGCGTATCCATTATTGTGTAAGCTGCCAAAATTTAAATTTTGGAATTTTCAAAAAAATTTTAAAAGGTTGTTCTGAAAATCTTAAATGGCATTTAAAGATCAAACTTTTTCTTCTCTTGTCTTTTCTTCAAATTATCCGTTATTTGGCTCAAAAGGTTCATTTTCGTTTGTTTTTTGGAATTTTGTAAATGCTATGATTCTGGAAATTTTTCGTTTTATGAAAAAAGTCAACAAGATAAATTGTTTAACTTTTTAAATAGTATAAACATCCGTACAGAAAATTTCTCAATTTTGAAAAAAAGTTGTCTCAAAGATATTCAAAATGCGCTCACCGTTTGAATTATTATCAAAATGGCTGGCTAACAAACTTGACCTCAAGTTTAGGACACTAAAAGAGGGTACCAAAGGCCAATTTAAAATAATTATTTCTTAAAAAGTTATCCTCCTCACAGACAGATTGACATACATGCAGACAGACCGACAGACAGACACTTTAGTAAAAACCTGTTTTGCGGATTCAGGGGGTCTCAAAACGTAGACATTTGACAAAAACTGGGGGGGGGGGGGGTAAATTTTACACAAATCTAATACCTTCTCTAATGAGAATGTAAAAAATAAACAATTAATAACCATTTATGCGATCTACTTTCGGTTAAAAAATATTATTAATTTACTTTTTCTTAGCTTGTGTCAAATGTCGAAAAATTCAAATTTTGGATTTTAAATCTTTTTTTATAAATAAAACAAAAACTACGTGTCCTATAAAAATGTGATTAATGAAAAATTTTTAGATATTTTTTTGATGCGAAATAATTATCGTTTTATTTTTTTTCCTATCTTACATAGTGTGACCGCAGAATCCAATTTTTGATTTTCGATTATTTTTCGTGCGGTCAAAATTTGAATTTTTAATTTTTCAAACAAAAAAATTTAAAAAGTTGTTATAATAATCATGTAGGGCTATCAAAAATTAACTTTTTTTAAAGTACTATGAACAAGTGTCGAGAGAATTTTCCAGTCATGAAAAAATTTGATCCCAAACATTTTTTAAATTAGAATTTTTATCCAAAATGACTGACTAACGAACTTGGCACTTAGCTAAGGACACTAAAAGAGTGTACCAAAGGCCAATCTGATAGATTAATTTTTTCAGAAGTTTTCTTTGGATTCAGGGGATCTCAAAACTTGGACCTTTTGAAAAAACTGTAGATATATCAGATATTGCATAATAAGCAAAAAATAAAACAAATAATTGTATAAAAGATTTTAAACGATCCAAATAAAGAAACTTATGTAAGAAATGCTTGGGTACCCCCCCCCCCCCCCCCCCCCCACCCCCCCACCACTTAAGTTAGGATTGGTAATATTTTCCGTACCTCCTCCTTCGCCACAAAGACTGAATTAATCGACACTCACTAACTTTATTTAATTTTTTTTATCAAACCCGGAAATGACGCGTCGTTTTATTTTCATTGAAAAATCATGAACGTGTATTCCGTCGGTCACCGATTGTGTGACTAACTCATTGACCGCAAAATAATTCAGCCTGCTGGAGTCCACGTGATCCGTTCGCAACGATTTCCATTAAAAATGGGATTTGTCTCTAATTTAGAATTTATGATTATTTAATTATGAAAAAAAACACAAATATTTTTTTTATTCGAAAAAATGGCGGACTTATGAGACTTTGAGTTTTTTGGCAACTTTTTTTTATATTACATATTTTTTAAGTCATACCTGAAAAGTTTCTTTTTTAATTTGCTTTAATATAATTATTTAAAAATCAAAATAAATGAGATGAAAACTTAATTTGAAAAGAAATATACATTTCTTGAAGTAAATATGAGTAAAAAAATAATTAAATTTTTATCAAAAAATAAATATTTCAGTCGAAGAGTCGAATGTCCAAAGAACAAAGATTTTTCAAACAAAAATTTTTATTTTTAACTAAAAAGGATGAAGTTTTTACTAGAAGAAATGAATTTTTTAAACAAAAAGAACATCCTTTAACAAAACAGTTGAATTCTTAAGCCAAAATGGTAAATTTTCTACAAAAAAGTGACTTTTTGACCAAATTGTTGAACTTACTAACAAAATAATTCAACTGTTCACAAAATGAATTAATTTGCAACTAATTTCTTTCATTCTTATACCGAAAATATTAATCTTTAACAAAATACTTCATTTTCAACCAAAAAGTCAAGAATGTGAAATAAAATTGTTACATATTAAATTAAATTTTGAAATTTTCCTAAAGAGATGAATTTTTAACTACAAATATGAATCATTTAAAAAAAGGTAATTTACGACTAAATAGTCGAATTCCCTACCATTTTGAAACTCAAAAGACGAATTTTCAAGAGCAGAGTTAAAAAGGAATTGGAATTTTCACTCCAAAAATGAAAAACGAATTTGAAACAAAATAGTTAAATTGTCCGCAAAGAGTTGAATTTTACACTAAAATTATTCATCCTCAACCAAAGGAGATAAAATAAAAAAAAAACATTTGTTAACAAAATAGAAAAATTTTTAACGCAAAATATAATAGT
>NC_046661.1:91128705-91129861 GCF_010883055.1 Belonocnema kinseyi
AAGCTATTTATATTTTCTGAGTCTTCGTCCAGTCTATGCTGAACTTCGTAGACTTCTCTCCAAAATACTTCGACCTCCTCTGGTTGGGGTGGGTGTTCGACAATAACTGGAGGGTCTTGGACGAGTCGAGATGGGTCAGATAGAAACTGTTGATTTTCTCTGACCCATCTCTCCGTCCGCTCGAGACTTCTCTTAGCGTCAGATAGTATCCGTATTCTCTCAACAATATATATATATATATATATATATATATATATATGTTAATGTTAAAACGAAAAATATAAATTTTGGACAGGAAATTATTTTTCAACCAAAAAGTTGAAGTTTCTACCAAAATAGTGGAATTTGTAACAACATACATGAATTTTCAAGAAGCTAGTTAAATTTACAACCAAAATAGATTAATTCTTTAAAAAATTTGTTTAATGATTTTTTTGTTTGTCTTATTCATTTGACCAGATGAAATATATTGAATCATTTGATGTTAATTGTTTTTTGTCTACTGGTATAAAATAAATATTTTTTTAAATTTTGATCCTTATTTCTTGATTATAAAAAAACTGCTCTCAAGCTCCACTGGGATTCGAACCCTGGTCTTTCAGATTGCCGGTGTGTCGGACGCTTTGAACTTAATTAAATTTATGTATCCTGAATGTATGAAAGCATGTGAAATAGAGTTGCAGAAATGTCTTTTAGGTTTAATCTAAACAGAGATAAGCAATTTTAAACAGATCAGGTCACACTACGACCGGGCGGTCACCAGTTTGCTAGGTTGCCAGGTTATAACTCTGATAAAAAACATGTAACTCTAATGTAGATGACAACGTCGCCGATATAGCCAGCTTAGCAACCGACATGAGTGAAATCAGTATCGTACCGAACGGGTATCGATCAAGATCTACCTCCGAGTAGACGAACTTTAACCTCTCCAAATTTTTATCAAACATTTTAATTTTAAATCATACGAGGGTGGATCAAATATAAACCGGAATTTTACAAATACTTTTCTTAGCCAATCGCAGGCACTTTCACAGTGTAGGTTCTTGTAATGTATTGTATTAGGAGTGGGTAAAACGCTTGGTGAGCTGTTTGATTCAGTCAATTCGTCAGTACAGCTATGAGTGAGCAACAGGTTCCAGCGTCCGTTGCACAACGG
>NC_046661.1:91129961-91185607 GCF_010883055.1 Belonocnema kinseyi
TTCAAATATATTATCTCAATTTATGTAATAAAAGTAGTTAACCAAAGTGCTTGTAATAAAAATAAATATCTTTATAATAATTCTGTCTACAAGAGCTCATAATTCCCTCACAGTCCGAAACAGCCGGTCTGCTGCTCTTAACCACTAAGTTACGGAGAGACGAGATTAATTTCTTCACAGCACCTATAAGTGGAATTCTAACGGAATTCCTTATATTTGTAAGATTAATTTTTTTTAATATTTGCATTTTTTATATTTTTTGATTTTATGGTTTTAGCCAGATCAATTGTATTAAATAATTTAATGTTATTGTTATTTGTCTACTGGTCTAAAAAAATTTGTAGGGGTTGTGTAGAAATTATTCTCGTATTTTCGCAGCTTAGTGATTAAGAGCATCAGATAGGCAATTTGAAAGGCCTTGGTTCGAATCCCAATGGAGCCTGAGAGCGATTTTTTTTAAATTCATAAATAAAAATCAATATTAAAAAAATATTTATATTTGGCCCGTAGTAAAAAACATCATTATATTATTTCAGGAATATAATAGTTGATCTTATTTCTACCAAAGAGAGATTTTTATTTCAAATTAAACTCAGTTGATTTGAAAAATAAATAAAAATCTTGCCGTACTAACAAAAATTTCTCTTAATGAGAGATATGCAAAAAACACAAAATTACTTTAAAATATCTGAACTTAAAGTTCGAAGGAACTGAAAAAAACGTAATTAAGTTAAGTAACACCTTACTTTTAAAAAAGTAGCAAGGTAACCTAAAAGTTAAAACTAACACAAAACATAAATAACACTTAAAAATTTTTTCTCAAATATAATATTAGTAATAAAATGATCTCTTGGTAGTACTCCAAAAAGTACTTGAATAAAGAAAATTTGATTTTAACATCTTTACAAAATTGTCATTGATTAGTAAATTCGTAAACCACATCGTTTAATGACGAACGTGAAAAATATAGATAGAAACTTTTTATACAAATATAGTCAGAAGATATTAAAAGTTAATTTCCTAAAAATCCAGATTGATAAAAAAATAATAATTACAAAATTAAAAAATCTAGAGTACGACATTTTTAATTATTTACAAAATTAAACAATTTCTGGTAGAATTTAAAGACAAAATTTTATCAATTTCAATATCTTCAAATCTTTTTTTGTTATTTCAAGCAGATAATTTATTTTATCACAAATAATCAATAAACGAGGAAACTTGTATTACATAATCTTTTAATTACTAAAGAAAATAATTCTGTGCAAAATGCAATCTCCTTTTACGATATCGTAGTTCAATTGCACTTTCATTAAGAACACTCGCCATATCTTACTTCAATACGCTACTTATCAGAGATAATTTTGTTATGATAAATTCTTCTCTCATAAGTCGCAATAAGGCGTTGTCTCATTCATCAAGCGCAATAAACTTCTTATTTATTAAAGAAGATTTTATAAAAGATTTCTTTTCAATATTAAATAAAGCTAGTTATTATAACTGGACAACTAATTTGTTTAAAAAAAGTTTGAATAAAAACATAAAAAAATTATTTAATAGATTCTTCTATTCTGATACCAACAATGGATTCACTTGTGTTTAGAGTCTCTAATTTTTAACTAGAAAAAAAAATCTTTAACACGAAGTGAAAAATTCGAGTAACTGTTTCTTAAGCTGAGTTATTTGTTTTGAAAGTTATATAATCATAATTTTTCTAAAATTCTTAAACTAATTCAAATTGATACTTGAATAATTAAGATATTTTATAACAAAATTTTAACAAAACATTTAATTTTAATTTTTTTTTTTAAATTGGTGTCTTCAAGCAAAACAGATTGATTTGCAAACAAATTTGTTTGCTAAAAAAGACAAATTTTTAAGAAAATAGTTACACTTTCAAGTACAAATAATGAGTATTTGCTAAAAAAATTAATTTTAACGAATTACTTTAGTTTTTAACCAAGTAGTTAAATTTTTAAAGACAAAAATAAGTTCCCACTAAAAAATTTTACAGTTGATAGTTGTACCAAAAAACGTTTTATTTTTAACTAAAAAAAACAGTAATCATTTATATTGTTCATCTAGAAAGGGTGGCGTTTTTAAACAAAAAACAGTTTGCTTGATAAAAAAGACCAATTAATGAAAAAATATTTGAATCCTCGAACAAAACAGATTAATTTTCGACCAACATTTTTTCGCTAAAAAACACGGATTTTAAAAGAAATAGTTACATGTTTAACCAGAGATAAATTTGAAATGAAAATGGCAATTATGGAATTTATAAAAAAAATACATTTTTAATACATTTTTAGACTCCATAAACAAAAGAGATTCATTAAAAAATAATCTGTCAGGAAAGACACATTTTCAATAAAATTATTTAAACATTATGATACATTTTTAACAAATTAGTTAAAAAATTTTGAAATCTTTTTATATTTCATTTGAAAAGCAATTTTTAAAAATTTTGTATTATTTTTTAATCTTCTAGAAACTCTTAAGCCTTTTTTAAAACCTCTCTTGAAAAGTTTAGAATTTTTACCAAATTTTGTTTTTAAACTCTGGAAAATTTTTCAAAGTGCCTTAATTTTTTCAGTATATTGACAAAAAATTTTAGAAACATTTTTAAATGTTTTAAAACTTTTCAAATATCCTCTTCAAATTATTTTCTCATATTAAAAATCTATTTGAATTTTCCCATGATTTAAAGATAATTTGTTTATTGTATTGAAATCATTTAAAATAATTAAAAAGATTCCAAATCATACTTCAAAATTTAAAATAGGGTCATTTGAAGAATAAAATAATTTAAAATTCAATCAATTTTTACATTTTCGCAGGAATCTTCAAAAACTATATTCTTTTGAAAGCTTTCAAACTTTTTGAATAGCTTCGTTTTTTTAAACTTTCAGAATGAATGTTTCAACCACAAAGATTAATTTTTTAAATAAAATTCTCGATCTTGGATAAAACAAGTAATTTTGTGAAAAAAAGTTGTTTAACTTTTAACAATGTAATTAATTATTCAAACAAAAAATATCTATTCCTAACTGAAAATATAATAGTATATGTCAAAACTAAAAATATTTTTATTTTAAATAAAAAATAGTTGCATTTATCCAAAAAGATGAAATTTAGACAGAAAGGTTGAATCTTCGCCAAAAAATATTTCATTTATACACCAAAGCGGCGAAATTTTTATCATAAAAAAAGAATACATTTCTATAAAAAAAGGCATTTTTACATCAAATATTTTAGACCTCCTCAAAACTTCTAAAATTCCTAAATATCTTTGAAACTAAATCGATTTATTCCTAAACTTGTTTTGAAATATTGAGGATTCGTTTTTGGTAATTTTAAAAATCTTAGGAATCTTTATATTAATTCTGATCTATATTTTCATCATAGTTTTCAAGAATTTCGAAATTTTATTTTAAAATCTTCCAAAATCTAAATTTTGTATTGAGTTTTTTATATTCTTTTTAATTTTCCAATTGTTTTTCAATTTTTCAAACATTTTTGAATCTTTTTTAAAACCGTTTAAATTTTTGCGAAATCTTTGCAAAATAAAAAAGGCCTTTTAATCTTCCAGATTCTTGCTTAAAAAGTTAAAATTTTTCTAAAAATATTTGTTTAAAATATGTTTATATAAATAAAAAAATTTCAATTTTCCCAATAATCTTTCATTTTTCTTTATTTTCTTGAAACCATTAAGATTCCTTGAAAAGCCTCTTACTTTTTTGTTCGAAATATCCGAAAGTCTATATTTTGTTTTAATTTTGTTGAAATATTTTGAAGCTTAAAATTGATTAGTATCTTTTTAAAACTTCTAAATATCTCTTAAACTGACTCGAATTTTTTTCGAATATTCTGTAATATTGTAAAATTGCAAAAATTGGCTTTCAAATCCTCTACTTTCTTTTTAGGAATTTCAGAAAATAATTACATTTTTTTGAAAATCAAAAAATATATACATTTTTTAAATTCTCTTTTCAAAATGAAAAAGTCCATTTGAATTTTTCATGGAATCGCAAACAAAAATTCATCATTTCAAAACTTTTTAAAATCCCTAAACAGATTTTAAATTTTTATTTTTAACTCTTCAAATATCTAGATTTTCTTAGAAAAAATTGAAACGTTTTTAAATTTAAAATTATTTTTTTTATTTTTTTGAAACTTATAATACTTTTAAATATATTTTAAAGTAATTGAAATTTTTTCCTCAAGTTATTTAAATCATGCAAAAATTAAAAAAAAATTTTTAAATGATTTAGATTATTCTTCTTTATTATTAAAGAATCATTAAAAATTGCGGTTTTAACTTTAATACACATATTTTTAGAATTGAAGTTCCTCATTTCAAATTGCGATTTCGAAAATTCCAGAAAATGCAAAAGGACAAACTAAAAAATTAAGTTTAAAGAAGATTTTTTAATTAGCATTAGGGTCGATAATATTGTTTGTTTGTAAATTTTGTAAATTTCTTAGTTAGTAACGAAACACAAAAATCTAATTTTGTATTTTATTTAAAATGTTTTTTTAAAATTAATTGGTAAACAAAGATAAATATTATTGACCATAATGCCAATTATAAAATCTTCTTTACAATTATGATAATTGGATCAATTGAAAACGAAATCTTAAAAAAAGCAGCAAAGATCTCATCTGGTTTAAAAAATTTAATTTTAATTTTTTTGCAATGCAAGGAAATAATCGATATTTACATAAGTGAATGAAATTCCACGAGGAGAGATTATCTCTTGCATGACATAATTTTGAGTCGGCGAATCAACTCCTTACTTTCACTTTTCGTTAAAAGAACTCAATGAATTTTGCACCATCACACATGGTCTAACATGACATTTTTTTTGTTTCCTCAAAATTTTTTCTTTTTAGATTGAAAATTCAGTTTGTAGAGCAATTGAGAACACAAGATTCCAAAGACTCTGAATCTGAATTAATTGAAAATAATATACTTTCAGATAAAAATAATTTTTGGTGTTCATTCTATACTTCTTGATTTCTAATTTTTAATAAATTTTTCACATTTTCTCATTCTTATTTTCTCTTTATTTGCTTCGACAACTTCTACATTTATTGGAATCGTTCCCTTTTTTCTACTGATAATAAACTTGTCGAAGAAACAATCAAATCTTGATTCTTATTGTGCGAGTAGTAAGGCACTGCGCCTTACTACTCTCGTAAAAGAGACAATAAAGCTTGAGTGTCAAAAACAACGTCGCAAATAAATAAAAGTATTGGAGAAAGACGTTTTTTTAAAGAAAAAATTCAAATACGGGCAACTTCACGTTTTTTTGTTTCGTAAATTAAAAATATAAAAAATTTAAAAATCTGTTGAACAAATCAATTTCAAATTTTGCAGGTTCTACATTTGAAGTCCGAAAATATCTCGGGGACGAAATTTGTTGTTTTTTCTTCGAGAAAATAATGAATTATATATTTTTAAAATTGTAAACAATAATGTGTTTACAATTTTAGGTAAGATATTTTCACGTTTGTGAATCACTGGAAGTCAACCCTTTAAAAATTTGGTAGAGCATTCAAATATTCAGTCAAAATATGAAGTGATTTGTTAATAATTCATTTTTTTAATTATATTTAAATATTTCTCATTTTAGTCAAACATTAAAAATGTGAACTTTTCTACTCAAAAATATGAATTTTCAACAAAAAAGTTCATTTATAACCAAAAAAGTAAAATGAATTTTAACCATAAAGATTACTTTTCTACAAAAAAGACGAATTTCCAAAGAAATAGTTCTGTTTTCGACCAATAAGAAGAATTTTCAGTATCCTAATTAATTATTTAACAAAATACTCGCACTTTTAAATACATAAGAGAATTTTTACTAACAAATATCAATGTTAAGCAAAAAATGGGAGTTTCAATTTTTCAGTAAAAAATTTAATTTTGAACACCAAAACGAAGTTTCAAACAAAATAGTATGAATTTTTATAAATTGTTGACTTTTCATCAAAAGAAAAGAAATTTTAACATTATACATTATATTTCAACAATAACTTGAATTTTTAAGCAAATAGCTGAATTTTCAACGAGAAAAGATTATTTTTGACCAAAAACGAAAATCTTAAATTTTCAGTAGAAAAAATTAATTTCTTACACAAAAAACGAATTTTCAAGAAAATAGTATATATTTTAATAAATGGTTTAATTTTTAACCAATTCAAGGAATTTTGAACTTCATACTTAAGTTTTCCACAAAATAGTTAAAATTTTAAACCAAATCGGTGAATTTTCATTGGAAAAAGATAAATTTATTACAAAAAATGGAATTATTAAATTTTCAGTTAAAAAAAAGTAATTTTTAACACAAAAAACGAGTTTTCAAGAAAATGGTAAACATTTTTATAAAAAAGATAAGTAAAAAAATGAATCTATAACAAAAATTTAGAATCTGAATTTTCCAACCGAAAAATATTAAATTTTAACAAAAAAGTTTTTTTTTCAACAGAAATGTTGCATTTTTATCCAAAAAAGAGAAAATTTAAACCCTGAAGATTACTTTTGAACAAAAAAGACAATTTTTCCACAAAATAAACAGATTCCCAACTAAGGAGAAGTATTTTGATTTAATAATTAAGTTTTCAACCGAATAGCTGAATTTTAAACAAATAGTTAACTTTTTGAACTTTAAAGATGAATTTTCAAAAAAATAGATTAATTTTTAAAAGATTAATTTTTGACCAAAATAGATGAATTTTGAACCATGAAGATTACTTTTCTTTTTAAACATGTTAATTAAAAAGTCACCAAAATAGTTAATTTTTTAAACAAGTAGTTAACTTTTCAAAGGAAATGAATGAATTTTTAGCTTGATAAATAAAACAAAAAAGAAAAATTTCTTAACATAAAAAATATATTTTGAACAAATATTTATTTCTTCAAACTACAAATATGACAATTTAATTTGGATTTGAAGAATCTTGAAATTGTACGATTTTAGACTGAAATTTTGAAAATAGGACAATTTAAAAATAATAAAACATAAAAATTTTCAGACTTTCATTTTGAAAATTAAATCTTTTAAAATTACAACGAATTGAAATTATATTATTTTTAATAGCATTCGTACAAAATTGTATAATGGAAATTTTTTTATTTTTTATCGAAATACTTGTAATTTAAAGCAAATAACGTTTGACATACTAAAATTGAAAGCTAAATTGAAAGTTTCAAATTCAAAGTTTTGGAAATTCTAGAAAGTCAAAAAGTTATCACGTAAAAAATATTGATAATTTAATACTAAATTTGATTAAATAAATCTAGTATCAACAAATAAATTCACTGTCCTTTTCACCGTTAGAAAAATTTCCATTAATAAACTTAAAAATTGATTCCTTAAGAAAAGTTTTCAAAATAAAAATTATTTTAAAATTTGAAACATTAAAAATAAAAAACTTCCTACTATGGAGAGTTGAAAACTAAACGAATCTCCAAACTAAATTTAAGACTGAAAATAATATATAGATCAATAATTATTGTAGTATTGAACCTTTTTGTGAAAAAAAATTCTTTAAATTTCCAAATGTTTGAAATAAATTTAAATTTGTAAGCATCACAAATTTGAAATTATTAATGAAAGTTTTCGAAATTCAATCATTTCAATTTGAAATAAAAAATTTTAATTCTGTAAAGAGAAAAGTTGAAAATTTATTGTTGAAAATAAAAATCCTGAACTATAACACTGTAAACATTCGAAATTAAATAAATTATTTAATTCCAAAAACTCTAATTTTGATCTATTTCGAGTTTTAAAAAGAACATTTTTAACTTTTTAATTTCAAATTGTTTAATATTTTTGCACTTCATTCATAATTATTGTTCATTCTAGAAATTTTCCTGTGAAATACATTTTTAATTTTAAATAGTTAATTTCCTAAAATCTTCATCTAAAAATGAAATGAGTCAAAAATATTTAATTAAAAATAAGATATAAAAAAATAGAGTACAAGCCAAGGTTGCGGCGATTCTCATGTTTCAAATTGCACAATTTTTTTTTAAGAATTTTATTTTAAAATATATATATATTTTTTTTAACTTGAGTTTGAAATGTTCAATGAAACATAATACAAGAATAATATATTTAAATAATGATTACTTGTTTCTGAATTATCATAAAAATGTGGAAGCTGGCCTCAGAATTTTGGTCTTGGACACGCTTCCACATTTACTTATGATAATTAATGCAAATAAATCATATATCTGTTCTATTTAAAAATAAAATAAAAAAGTTGAAATTGAATAATAATTAATTGTTTAAACAACTGATATATTATTTAAACAAAGATCAACTTAGCTGAAAATGAATAATAGTCCGATTTACATAAAATTAGTTTTTTTGTTGTTTTAAAATAATTTTTTGAACTGAAAATGTAACTTTTTTATTCTTGGTTGAAAATTGATCTTTTTTTAAATTAAAAACTTGCCTTTTTTGAAAACTAATTATAAACTAAATTTTTAAAGAGAAACTTCTTCGTTTGGTTTGAAATTTCAATAATTTGAATAAAGTTTTTTTCTCTCTTGACTAAAAAATTTTTATTCATTACAAATTTATCTTCGTGGTAGGAAATTTTAACATATGCATGAAAAATTGATGTACTTTATTAAAAATCTTTCTATTTGCTTGAAGATTTATAATATTTGTAGATTGAAATTCAGCCGTCTGGTAACAAAATTAAACATTTTTGTTGAAGTTAATTTTTTTTTTATTGAAAATTTAACACTTTTGTTTGTAGTTAAAAATTTCCCTTTTTAGTTCAAAATTTAACTATTTCTTTGAAAATGCATGTTTTTTGTTGAAAATTGAACTATTTTGTTCAAAACTTATTTTATATGCAACTGTATTGCAGAAAATTAGATTTTTTGTTCATAATTGGCCTTTTTGGTTAAAAGTTAAAACGCTTGATCAAAAATTCCTTTTTCCTTGAATATTCAATATTTTATTTTATTTATCACTTTAGTTGAAAATTAAACTATTTTGTTAAAAAATGTTTTTTCTTCTTGAAAATTGATTTTTTAAATAAAAATTTAACACATCTTTTTTAGATGAAAATTTACCTTTTTAGGGAAAAAATTGCCTTACGCTGTTGGAAATTTATTTATTTAGCTAAGAATTCATCTTCGTGGTTTAAAAATACAAAGTTCGGTTAAAAAATTATCAAATGTTTTCTTCAAAATGCATTTTATATGTTTAAAATTCTTTTCCATCACTTTTGTTAAAATCTAACTTTTTTGGTGAAAAATTCATGCTCTTAGGTTGCTAATTTATCATTTTAGTTAAAAATGTATCTCTATGCTGTTGAAAAATCGCCTTTATTAAAAAAAAAACAAATCTTCTTGGTTAAAAATTCATGCATTTTTTTTAAATTCAACTATTTTGTTGAAAATTTATTCATTAAGTGGAAATTCTGCTCTTTGGTTGAAAATTTAGCTATTTGGTTTTAAATTCAACTTTTTTGGTCGTAAATTGAAAGATTTAAATTTCTGTTTTGTTAAATTTTGACAAATAGTAACAAGACAATAGTAACATAGTAATAGACATAATAACAGACAAATAATAAGTTTTGACAAATAATTCTTTTATGAGAATTTAACACTTTCATTTTTGACTGTAAAATTATATCTTTTAGTCGAAAAGTCAAATTCTTGTTCAAAAATTAAATATTTATTTCTTAAATTCTATTTAGTTAAAAATTTGACAGTTTTGTAGAAAAATTTTAATTATTGTGTTAAAAATTCATCTCTTTGGCTAAAAATTAATGAATTTTGTTAGAAATCCTCTTTTTTGATACGAAAGTATTCTTCATGATTAAAATTTCCTCTTTTTTTAGAAATGAAATTGTTTGGTCGAAAATTAACTTCTTGTAAAAAATTCCTAGTTTTGTGTTGGAAAATTAGAATTCTGGTTTTCAGGTTGCACTAGTTTGATAGAAAATCATTTTTTTTTTGATAATTCATGGTTTTCATTTAAAGTTTATCTTTTTGCTTAAAAATTAAATTATTTTGCTGAAGTTTTTTTTCCTGTGGAAACTTGATACGTGCGTTTGAATTTTTAGTTAAAAATTAGGATTTGAAAATTAAAAATTCACTCCATTCTTAAATTTTTTTCTCGTTTTTGCAGATTCAGAATTTTATTTAATTGAGCCATTTTGTTAAAAATTACACTATTTTGTTCCAAATGCGTTTTTTTTTGTTATGAAAATTAATCTTTTCACTAAAAATGTATAATTTTTCTTCAGGGAATTGAACTATTTGCTTGAAAATTCATCTTCTTTGATCAAAATTAATTATGGTATTCTCTTCAAATTTTGTTTGGTTTTTTATCTGCTAAAAATTAATTTTTTCATTAAGAATCTAGCACCGCTAGAAAAGTAATCTTCATTGTCGAGATTTCCTCTTTCTTTGATAAAAATTTATATTTGCAGTTGGAAAATTCAACTTTTGGGTTTTGAAGTTGGATTCATTTGTTAAAAATGTATTCTTTTTTATTGATAAATAATCATTTTGGTTTAAAGTAAATCTCAATGCAGATTCTTCAGTTTTTTTTCATTCATCTCTATGTTTGATAATTAATTTTGGTACTGCAAATTTATCGTATTTAGAGGGATATTTAACTATAAGTTTAAAAATTCATCTTTCCTGATAGAAAAATAACCTTCTTGGTTAAAAATTCACCTTTTTGGTTGAAATTCAACTATTTGGTTAAAAATTCAATTTTTTGTTGAAAAATTAAACATTATTATGTTGAAAATTCTATTATTCTTTTCATAACTTAAGTATTTTGTTAAAAATTTATTATACTCTTTGAGAATGATTAATATTTTTGTTGGAAATTGACCCATTTTTTTGTTAATGATAAATATTTTTTTCGAAAATTCAACTATTTATTGGAAATTCATCTTTGAGGTCAAAAATTTCGGTATTTGCTTAAAAATTCAAGTTTATAGTAGAAATTGTGAATTATTTTGTTAAAAATTCACGTGTTTTGTTAAAAATTCGTATTGTTTAGCAAACAAATGATTAAAAATCCAACTTTTTTCGAAAAAATGTGTTTTTCGGCTTAAAACTTTAACAATTTGGATGACATTTTTTTCTCTTGATTGAAAATTCTTCCTTATTGAAAATTTCTCCTTTTGGTTGGAAAATTTAATTTCTACTTTAAAAATTGAACTAATCTATGAAAACTTATTTTTTTGCAAATCAATAATTTTAGTTCAAAATTCATCTTGTTACTTAAAAATAAACAGTTTTATTAAAAATTTGTTTTTTGGAAAAGAATCGTAAAGAATAATAATAGAGATAATAAAGAATAATAATATTATCATTTATTTACTACAAATTTATCTTTTTTAGTTAAAAATGACTGTTTGTTTGAAAATTCCTTTTTTTTTAGAAAATTTAACTTTCTGGTTGAAAATCCAACTTTTTTGTTTGGAATTTCTCTTTGTAGTTAGAAAGTTCAACTTTTTGGTAACAAATTCAGTTATTAAAAAAAGTTAATTATTATGTTAAAAATTATATTATTTGTTTGAAAACTCAACTATTTCAGTAAAAATTTGTTTTTTCTTTAATTAAAATACTATAGTCTTTTTCATTGGGAATTAAACTTTTTATTGAAAATGTAACTATTTTTTGTTTAGGTTAAATATTTTGTTTGAAAACTCGATAATAATAAACAAAGTTTATAAACAAAAAGTTTGAAATCCCAAAGGAGATCGTGCTTCTACTTTGAACAATATTATTAATAATTAAGAAATTAGGATTTCGGCGACCAGGTAATTAGTTGATTAATTTCTTAAGTTAAATTTATTTGAATAATAGTGAAATCAGATTTGAAAAAAACAAACGAGACAAAATTTGCCTTAGCCCGGATTTGAACAAGGAATGCCACTATTCGCCAGTAGCGTTTAATCAATTACGCCACCGGGGCCTCAGAAGATAGTTTCTTTTTTGCTACATCCACAGGATGACTTGCGTCTGCATTTTTCTAATCTGGGAAATTTTTGTGATTAATTTCAATCTGAATAAATTTACCAAATTCAAATAAAATTTTAAGTATTGATTTCAGTTTGTCGATCAAAGTAATTAATTAATTTCTGAAGTTAAATTTGGGTAGTTACTGGTCAAACAATTTTTGAACAAACGAGAAAAAAATCTGCTTGTGGTCCCGTCCCCTTGGCGTAATTGGTTAAACGCTCTACATGGGAATAGTGGCGTTCCGGGTTCAAATCCGGGCTGATACAGATTTTTTTTGTTTCTCCAAAGTTGGTTTTGCCATTAATAAGTAAAATTTTAAATCAGTAATAAATTATTTATCATTTGTTTTTAATTTCTAAAAAATCTGTTATCATATTTAGGATTAGGTGAACATTCGTGAGTGCTTTTTATATGTATAAAATGTTTATTTTTGCAATGATTCGTTTTTATTAATATTTTTATTAATAGTTAATAATAGTTGAATTTTAAATACAAAATATCTTTAAAAAATAAGAATTCTTAACCAAAACTTTCTACCAAGTTGTTTTATTTTCAATCAAAAGGATGAATTTCGAACCAAAGATGGCGAATTTTCTGAAAATACATTAATTTTCAAACAAATAGATGAATTTCTAACCGAATAGTTAAATTTTTAACAAAAATAAATGAAAAAAATTACCAAATAGTTACATTTTCAAACAAAAAGGAAACAAATTAATTTTAGACTAAAAAGATTTGTTTGAAAAAAAAACAACGAAATTTCAGCAAAATAAAATATTACTTGATTCAAAGAAATGGAGTACTGAATACATCCAATCAAATATTTTTTCGATTTAAAGAAATTTTGTTAATAACAAAAGTTTGTTTTTTATTTGAAAAACACTATTTCTTGAAATAAGAAAAATTGTCTTCAATCAAAACAGTATACATTTTCAACAAATAATAAAATTTTTTGTTTGAAAAATAAAATTTCTACCAAATATTTTAATTTTCAACCAAAAATGAAATGGTTCGTTTTTTAATGTAAAAAATTAATTACATAACACAGATTTTAAAAAAATAGTTAAAGTTTTAAAATTAACTTTGAACAGAGGAGTTCAACTTTTTACCAAGTATTTTAATTTTCACAAAAATTCTGATTTTTTAAGCAAAAAAGACCAATCTTCAACCAAATAGATGAATGTTGAAAAAAATAGTGGAATTTTTAGCTCAATAGGATACATTTTCATTCCATTAGTTGAATTTTTAACCTTAGAATACAAGTTTTTAACAAAAAATAAAATAATGAAACAGAAAGAGACGAATTGTTAAATAAAAAGATACATTTTCAACCAAATAGTTGAATTTTTAACAAAAAATATACGGGTTTAAATAAATTTTATATCGTTAAATTTGTTATTAAAAAAATTAATTTTCAACGAATTAGTTAGAAATGAAAAATTTATTTCAAACAAAGAAATTTAATTTCTTACCAAACATTTTAATTTTTAATAAAAAGAGATGAATTTTTAACCAACTGTTAAATTACCAATAATTTTTAGCGAAGAAGATAATTTTTTTACCAAAAAAGACGAATTCTTATTAGAAAATGAATTTTCAACAAATAGTTGAATTTGAACTAAAAAGAGCATCTTTAACCAAATAGCTGATTTTTTAAAACAGAATATTTACTTCTAAACAAAAATTAATTATTTAAAATTTTAATTAAAAAAATTAATGAGCAAAAACGAATTTTCAACAAAATAGTTAATAATAAAAAATTAATTTTAAACAGATGCGTTCCACTTTCTACCGAACAGTTTAATTTTCAAAACGAAAAAAATTAAATTTTTAATAAAACAATTATTTTAAAAACAGAAAAAAACTAATTTCGAACAAAGTAATAAGAATAAACACATAATTTTTAACAGGGGCATTCAACTTCTAATAAGCAGTTTAATTTTCAACAACAAAATGTCGACTTATCAACAAAACACATACATTTTCAACTGAATACTTTAATTTTTAACCAAAAGAGATCAATTGCTGACCAAAAATTTCAAATGTTCAGTTAAGAACATTTATTTCGACGAAAAAAGTAATTTTTATCTAAAATGTTGAATTTTCTAGAAAAATTAATTTGAAAAAATGTGATTTTTAAACAAGTTGCTAATTTATTAACAAAAAATATGAATTATCCATTAAAATTGTTATAGGTGACCTTATAATTATAAAATAATTAAAGTTCAAACAAAAATTAGTTGAATTTAACCAAAATTCAAATCAAGAAATAGAAGTTGAATTTTTAACCTAAAAAAAGTTTGCAGTCAAAAAGGAAAAGTATTTTCAACGAAACTGTTGAAATTGTAACACAAAATGATGAAAATTTGAACGAGAAAAATTAGTTCCTACCAAATAAGATGAATTTTGAACAAATTGCTTTTCAACGAAATAGTCCAATTTTCTGTCAAATAAATTAATATCCAATGAAAATGATGAATCGTCAACAAAAGATTAGATTTTCAAAAAAAGATTGCATATTTTAAACGAGCACTGAAAAAATGGTTGATTCAACTATTTAGTTAGTAAGATATCGTACTGCTCTTTTATTAGTTGATACTGCTATTTTACTAGTTTGTACAACAATTCCATTAGTTGCACTGACTATTTATAATTAATAATATTTTTCTATTAAAAAAAATCATTTTCAACCAAATAAACGAATTTTTTTTAAAATACATAATTTCCAGCTGAATAAATTATTTTTTAACTAAAATGATGAATTTTTAACATAAAAATGAATTTTCAACAAAAGAGATTAGCATTTAACCTGGGACTGAAATTATTGAATCAAAAAGATAAATTTTCAATCAATAGTAATTTTCAACCAAAAAAGATAAATTTGCAAAAAATAGTTAAATTTTCAGACGAAACTTGCATTTTTGAACCCAGAAGATACATTTCTAACCAAAAATAATTTTCGACTAAAAAAGAGGAATATTTTTAACGGAATACTTGAATGTTTAACCAAATAGTTAATTTTAAAAAAAAGTTTAACAAAATACTTCGTTTTTCAACATACAATTTTTATACATACATACAATTTTTAACCAAAAAGAAATCGTTCTAAACCAAAATTATAATAGTAAATACAAATAAATAAATAATGCATGAATTTTCGACCAAAAAATATCGTTTTTGAACCAAATAGTTAAATTTTAAACAAAAAAGATAGAAAAAATAGCTGACTAATCTTCAACTAGAATATTTTCAGTTTCAGTGCAAAAATTTGATTTTAATAGAAAAAAGAAACATATTCTTAACAAAATAGTGAGAATTTGAACTAACAACATTAATTTTTAACAAAGGAGTTCGATTTTCAATCAAGTATTAGAATTTTCAACCAAATAGTTGAATGCTTAGCCGAAAAACAATAATTTTCTAACGAAACATTTGCATTTTTACTATGAAAGAAGAACTTTCAAACCAGTGAAAAATTTTTATAAAATAGTTCATTTTCAAGCAAATAGTGGGACCATCCACCAAAATTGTTAAATTTTTAACCAAAAAGGACGATTTTCTAACTAAATTTTTGAATTTTGAAAAAATTATTAAATTTATTACCAAATAGTGAATTTTTTAACCAGAAAAAGCTGAATTCTCAAACCAAAAATATAAAAGTATAGTTTTATACTAAATAAAATTAACCAAGGACCAACAAGAAGTGTCTTATATAATTTTTAATTTTATGTGACGAAAAAAATCAAATTTTCCTATATTGGGCTATAATGTCTGAGGCTCTGAAAACGATTTCTTTACTTTAAAAAATTGATTTATTAAATTTATTTAATTCAATATTCGTTGAAACTTGATGATTTTTCGATTTAAAAAAATTAATATATTTTTCAAAAATTTAATTTTGACATTTTAATTCACGAAAGAGACATTCATTCATTCAAAGTCCATTCTAATTTGCGATTTCTCGATCAAGGAAAAAATTCTAAATCCGTATAAAAATGTTCCTTATCTCATTTTGATTATATTTTGGGATCAAATAAATAAACTAAAGTTCACACAGATACAAGCAACAAACAAATTCAAAATTCTTTTACGTATTCAACTCACCATTCCTAAAGAATGAAGGTCCCATAAATAATTCCACTTCCTCAATACTCCCAGGAATTCTAAACGGTCGATGAAACGAAGATGGCATTCTACACTTTAACTCCTAATAATTAAATATTCACAATTTTCGAATTTTACGACTTTTCTATATAATTAATGTATTTACATTCACATTAAAACAATAAAAAACTATTGAGACCACTGTATGGTAAATCTTTAACCAATTTAGTTTATAAATATTGTTTGATTTGATGTAATTTCGAATATTTGAGAACCACTGAATTAATTTTCACTTTATAATTCAAATTTAGTTTGTTTATTTATATTTTAAAATAATTGCAAATTTAAATAAATGCAACCACACGATGTACTGTTGATGCGAGAACTGTCACTTTCCTCGATTGTTCGATTGTCGACACCATGAGAGAAAGTGAAATGGTAACCATTGCACAATCTCGATAATAAGTAATCACTATCATTTTAATAAAATGAATGTAGAATAAATATTGAATTAAATACAAAACAATTTGAAATTATAAGATTTAAAGCTGAAATATATTGCATTTTACACAAAATATAGTCAAATCACGCATGAGTGAACACAAGGGTGGTACAAAAATGAATTAGAATTTTTTTTCGAATTTGTATGCAAAACGCCCGGAAATGTTTTCGAATCCAAAAAAAAAATTAATCCATTTTTTTTTGTAAAAAAAAATATTTAGTGGTGGCGCAAGCCCCATGAAGTTTAACACGTATTTCCAATAAGAAAAAAAGACGTTTTTGTAAATTTTATTCAGAATTCTCAATATTAGGTGAATCGAGTTCGAAATTGACCATTTATATTCACAATTAGTCAGAGAATGCGAATAAAATATTACTTTTCAAATATCACCCCCATAGGTCTGTTTTATAAGGTCCCAAAAAAACCCCATAAGTAAAAAAATGGGGTTTTCGAGTTTTTAGCGCTAATTATGATTTTTTTTGCGGTTTTTTAACGCAGATCGTTTTAAATACATGAAATACTACTTTATACTGATAATTAGATGTTTATTTAAATTGGTTCTGAATTTTGCAACTTACTTCTAACGTTTCAGTTATAACGAGGTAATAATCAAGTAAAGTTAAGAAAAATAATTGTTTAATCAATTTGTTATTATTCATGAAAACATGCTCTTAGAATAATGCTAGAATGTTGCGGATTTTTCTTAAATTTACAACTTTTGTTCACTTTTCACTCAAAGTGAGTAATTATTTAATTTAATTGAGCAAAAATAATTGTTTAAACAAATTATTATTGTTATATTATTGTTCTAGATTAATACTACATAGTTGCGGGTTTTTCCTGAAATTTTTAACTTTTTATCACTTTTCAATTAGAGTGAAGTGATAATTAATTCAAGTTAACAAAATAATTGTTTAGACAATTTATTTTTATTGCTAATAATATTCGCTTTACTTAATGATAGAAAGTTGCGGTTTTTTCTAAAAAATTTTACCCACTTTTCACTTGAAGTAAGTAGATATTTAATTTAATTTAACAAAAATAATTATTTGAATAAATTATTATTGTTTATGGCTATCTTCTCTTAGATTACTGCTAAAAAGTTGCTGCTAATTATCAACTCTTAAGCTTTTTGTGCACTTTTCACTTAGTGAGGTAATAATTAATGCGAGTTAACAAACATGCTTATTTAAACAATTTATTATTGTTTATAACCATTTTGTCTTAGATAAGTGCTAGAAAGTTCTGGTTTTTTCTGAAGTGTTCAAATTTGCTTTACCTTTTTAGCTGTGAACAAATAATAACTAAACATTAGAGAGAATCATACTTTAAACAATCTCTTTCTTTTTTACTTTTGATTATTCTATTCCATTATTGTTTTAATTTTTTTTCGAGCATTGGGAAAAGAACAAAAATAATTTACTTAAAACAATACAATACTGTTTAAAATATAATTTTCTCTAATGTTTATGTATAATTTGTTTACAATTAAAAAGGTAAAGCAAAGTTAAACATTTCAGAAAAACCCGCGACTTTTTAGCATTAATCTAAGAGAAGATAGCTATACACAATGATAATTTGTTCAAACAATTGTTTTTTTCAAATTAAATTAAATATTAACTCACTTCAGGTGAAAAAAGGGCAAAAAGTTAAAAATTTTAGAAAAAGCTGGAAGTTTCTATCATTAGGCAAAGAAAATATTATAAGCAATGATAATAAATTGTTTAAACAATTATTTTTTCAACATGAATTAATTATTATTTGACTCTAATTGAAAAGTGATAAAAAGTTAAAAATTTCAGGAAAAAACAGCAACTATGTAGTATTAATCTAGAAGAAGATAGCTATAAGCATAAACAATTTGTTTAAACAATTATTATTGCTAAATTAAATTAAATAATTACTTACTTTAAGTGAAAATTGGACAAAAAGTTGAAATTTTACGAAAAAACCGTAACTTTGTAGAATTGTTCTAAGAGAATATTGTTATAATTAATAACAAATTGTTCAACTAATTATTTTTGTTAACTTTCATTAATTATTACCTCGGTTTATCTGAAACGTTGAAAATAAGTTGAAAAATTCAGAAAAACCCTTGACTTTCTAAATCTTTTTTAAGAGAAAGTTGCTAAAAACAATATTGAATTGTTTAAACAATTTAAATAAACATCTAATTATCAGTATAAAGTTGTATTTCATGTATTTGAAACAATCTGCGTTAAAAACCCGCAAAAAATCATAATTAGCGCTAAAAACTCGAAAAACCCATTTTTTCACTTATGGGGATTTTTTGGGACCCTATAAAACAGATTTATGGGGGTGATATTTGAAAAGTAATATTTTATTTGCATTCTGTGACTTATTATGAAAAGAATTGGTGAATTTCGAACTCGATTCATCTAATATTCAGAATTCTGAATAAAATTTACAAAAACGTCTTTTTTTCTTATGGGAAATACGTGTTAAACTTCATGATGCTTGCGCCACCTCTAAATATTATTTAAAAAAATGAGTTTATGTTTTTGTGGATTCGAACGAATTTCTGGGCGTTTTGCATAAAAATTCGAGAAAAAAACTTTGTCGGTTTGCAGAAAATCTCCACGTTTTGAGACCCATTGAGTCGGAAAAAACGATTTTTACGAAGGAGTTTGTCTGTCTGTAGTCTGTAGTCTGTAGGCACGACAATTGTCGAAAAATTAATCAGATTGGATTCTGCTTTGACACACTTTTTAAAAGTTCGTAAATCAGCTATTTTGGATTAAAATTCAAAAAGTGAGCGGATCTACAAAAAGTTTTGAAACCACATTTTTTCAAGATTTCAAAGTTCTCTTTAAGACTATTTATAGTATTCAGAAACTCAAACAATTTATTCTTATGACTTGTTTCTATAAAAAGAAAATGATCAAAGTTAGAGAATTTTCAAAATAAAAAAAACAAACTCATATGCACATATTAGGCCAAATAACCCATGATATTAAAAAAAGTCAAGAAAACAAAAACTGTTGATTTTTGAAAGCCCCACAAGATTTTTATAACAATTTTTTAAATTTGTTCGAAAGGTTGAAGAATCAAAATTTGATCGTACGAAAAGCAATGAAAAATCCAAAAATTCCTACAAATTTATTATTAATCCCTCTTCGATAGGACGCGTCATTTTTGTTTTTAGTAGTAAAAAACAACATTAAAAAAAAATTTGTACTAACACAAGCTACGAAAAAACTTGGACAAAACTTGTTTAAATGGAAAAATATGTGTCTATTTAGCTTTTTCCAAAAAATACCAAAAACTCATTCAAATTTTTCATGAATGATTTTTGATAGGACACATAGTTTTTTCTATAATCATAAAAAATAACATTGAAAATAAAAAAAATTTTTTTTTGAAAAAACGACACAAGATAAAAACTAAAATTAACACACAAAAGTTGTTTGTCTAAAACGTTCTATAAATTTGCTATTGATAATTTTTAGATAGGAAGAGTAGTTTTTCTTTCACCTGTAAAAAACAAGATTAAAAGTAAAAAAATTAAATTTGTGCAAAAAAGGACACAAGAGACGAAAGAGGACATAGGATCCTGTATAGGACCCTATATAGGGTCCTATATAGGTTCCCACATTTGATTCTATCCAGATGCACAGAAGTTTTTCTTTAATCGTAAAAAACAAGATTAAGAATTAAAAAATAAATAAAAATAAGGAATGAATGAGTAACGATATTAATTTGCTGAAATGATACATATTTCAGCGCTGCTTAGAATATCATTTAAAGCAAAAAGGAACAAATATTAAAATAAACATGATAAATAAAATTTTTGCTTTATTTCGCATTATCTAAATAAGCAATCCCAGGCACAGTTATATAAAAAAATATTATATTTGATATAAAAGTGTTGAGTATAATGTAGAAAAATTCACAGTTGGGACAAAATCGAGTACGAAGTACGAGATACGTGTTGAGAATGTATTCCTTAAAGCCGAAAGAGCTTTAACAAAAGAGAGTTCACAATCACAAAATTACGGTGGTAGATGTTTTGAGTCCTAATTTCAAAACGTTTGCGCACGAATGTGCGAAAAATATAAAGAACGAGGGCGTATTGCGAGGTAAATAAACATATAAGAGGAAGAAAGTTTGCTCTCACACATTAAAATAAATGCTTTCTCTGCTAACCTACTTTAAGCGTTTATGGACCGCTGATAATTTTATTTTAAGGGAGAGCTTTCTCTTCAAAAATTGATCTAGATACTGTGTCACAGACTTAATTAAACCATTCGAAGGGAGCAGTATCCAAAAACACATGACTATTTTCACCATAACATTTCAGGTCAACACTTCAAGTGGGGAAACATGCATTTATTTACGATAGCAGATATTGCTTGCGACGCGATTTCATAATCAGACGTAAAATTAAGTTATTTAACAGGAAATCACTGACTTTTATAAATTTTAAAATAACTTTGCACAAAAAACTTAGTTTTCACTATTCTCACGATAACACTTGATAGTTTCACATCACAATAACTACAATAGAAATCCAATGTCTGAAGTCGATCAAACCTCTTTCTCATACCCGGCATGGCATCAATTTACAGGCTGTCTAAATACGGCAGGCCTTAATCTATGGTTCACTGTATTTCAATTTTCAAGACAAAAAGGCATTTTTTAGAAGACAGGTAAATTTTCATCAACACAATTCGATTTCAACTAAGAAATATATCTTTTCTACTATGAATGATGAATTTTCAACAACAAAGTAAAGTTTTTAGGATAAAAAGTCAAATGCTTTAAAAAAATGTAGGTGCTTCTAAATCAGAAAAGATGATATTTTAACAAAAAAGACCATCTTTGATCAAGAAAGACGGATGTTTAACAAGATAGTTGAATTCTCAACTGAATAGTTCATTTTTCGACGAACAATAATCATTTTCTGTAAAAAATGACTTTTCAACAAAATATATAAATTTTATACTAAATAGTAAAATTGTCAAAATAAATTTTAAATTTTCAACGAACGATATTAGGTTTCTACCCAAAAAGGTGACTTTTCAACAAACTACATGAATTTTCTACTAAATTTAGTCGAATCTGGATTTAATGCTTCTGGCTTTCGTGTTTCCGAAAATTGACGCTGCTCCGCGTTGATGGGTGAGAGAGACAGCGGGGGATGGACAGTGTTCACTCGGGCGTGGCGAAACAGGGAGAGAAACAAAAGAGACAAAACAATTCCGAGGTTTTGGATTTTTTATCACCGTCAACCCCACGACCAAAACTACATGAATCGCGATTTTACTGTCATTGAATTTCTAACGTATACACTATACAGAATAAAAATTGAAACAAAAAAGGAGTTCTTAAATTTTCAGATTTAAAAAATTGTTAAAAAATTAACTTTAAAGAAAAAAAATCGAATTTTTAACCAAACTTTTACATTTTACACCAAAAAGATGAATTTTCGACGAAGTGAATTAATCTTCTATAAAAAAAATGAATTTCTAACTTATCCAATACACAAAATAAAAATAAATTTTCTACCAAAAAGATGGATGTTTGGCCAAGAAGATAAATGATCTACCAAAAGTGATGAAATTTTTAATAATTTATGAATTTTCAACTATTATTAGGAGTCCTGAGTAAGCAAAAAATAATTTTTTTACAAAATAGTTCTGTTTCAAGTCAAATAATCGACTTTTCAAAGAAAAAAAGATGAATTCTGAACGAAGCATGCAACATTTGAAATAAAAAAAATTTGCGTTTCCAACCAAAAAGTATATATTTTAAAACATGAAGATGAAATTTCTACTGGGAAGACGAGTTTTCAAGGAAATATATGATTTTTTATTTAAAAAGTTTAACCTCAAACTAAAAAAGTTACATTTTGAACCCAATATTTAAATAGTTAACTGAAAAAAGTCAATTTTTATTCAAAAATGTAATAGTTTAATTGTACTTTTTAAAAATTTATTTTCAACTGAACGTGAAACAAAATTTTATCCAAACAGTTACATTTTCAATCAAATAAAGATAAACGAAGTACTCAAATTTTTAATAAACAAAAAATTTATTTGTAATTAATTTACAACAAAACTATCGAACTTTCAGGCAAAACAAAATATTTGATTGCCAACTAAAAGGATGAACCTGTAACCAAAGAAATTAATTTTTAACTAATAAATAAAGTACTTATTTTTAAATAAATTTACAAATCGTCACAAAACATGCTCTCTCAACCCCGGACAGGTTGTGGTTTTTAACAGCCGTTAACAATTTGCCTTCTGTATAATTAAAATATAATAATAATGTAGCGTGTAACTTATTAATAAATTATTATTTTTTGAGCAATGTAAAAAGAAACAGAAAATACTGTCATTTTTCGCCGCTAAATTTAAATAAAATTTGTGTTCTTTCTTACTTGATTCCTTTTTCTCGTTGTTTTTGTAAAAAGTGACCCACATGCCAACTACCAACAGAGCACTAAAATGCTTTTATTTCCTTTTTCTTGAATATTGACCATGAAACGTACTCTTGCGAAAGAAATTTTCCGGTCGTTTCTATTCTTTGTATTGAATAAGTTGTATAGAATGCAAATTTAATGATCTATGAAAATCATTCTATTGAAAAAAATAAATTTTATGGACCAAGGTTCTGATAACGAAAATTAGTTTTCTTTTGCGACAACAACGTTTTTATATTTTTGTTTGTAAATAGAATTTTCTTCTAAGTCCTAAAAAACGTGGACATGACTATGATTACTTCAGTCTTATATAATTTTTATATTATATTTTTAAATTTATATTAACATAAACTTTTTTCATTTTATAGTATCTAATTAAAAGATGAAAAAAGCGAAAACAATATTTATTACAATTAATGAAGATTTATATTAATTGATTGATGAATAGAATTTTTTCCTAGATCCCAAAAAATTGCACCCACATGATTATTATTTATACTAATTAATACAATTTACCGATAAAAAACATTAGTGAAATTTTTGTTTAATGATCAATTTTCTTTCAAACCTATTGTTAAAAAAAAAATTACCGATATCCCAAATTTACCAAAAAATGAAAAAAGTAACAGAATATAAAAGAAAAATATTCAGAATTATAAATCTTCTTTGGAATTTCATTATTTTTCACTAACACTAGCGAATATTAGTAAAAAATATTAGCATTATCAAGAATAGTTGAAAACTGCAAATTTTCTTCAAAATAAACTTTCTTGATTGAAAAAAAACCATTTTCTGAGACAAACACTAATATAATTTAAAATTGTTCAGAGTTGTCCATACTCTTCGAATTATAATGATTTTTTAAATAATATTTTTGATGAAAAAAACTAAAGCCTTATTTGCTTAAAATGATGAATATTATTTTAAATCTATTTTTTTGTTTATAATTAAAATCACCGATTTCCCATGAAAAATGTCAATATAAACTAGATTTAGAAAAAAATTATTTTAAATTTTCTTTGAAATCTACACGGATTACAGTTTAAAAACGCGAACTTAATCTCAAATTTTTCAATATTTGTACACTTGAATTTGAGGTTAGATATGGAGGCGGTAGGCTTCTGTTGCCAAGCAGAAGCTTGCCAAATCCCTGCCAAATAAAAGAATAAAACGACAAAAATGTGAGTTTAGTTCTGACGCACCTCTTTTATTCGAATTTATGTTTGACCTGGGGCTCGCGATCTGCGCATGCACCATTTTAAATTTTTTTACCAGAGCCCAAAAATCTCAGCCATTTTGCGTTCACTCTAAAGGCGTGAAAAAGCGTAATTTTGTATGTATGTACTGAACAAAAGAAATATTGTACTGTCTAAATATGAACCAATGATACTTGATTGATGTAAAGTGGAAATCCTGACTGATTTCAATCAGTGACCCATTTCTAGCTATTTGTGTCAGTAAGATTCCATTTTAAATCAGTGAAACTTCTTAGTGATTTGATTCAATTAACCATTTTTAGTGATTCAAATTTAGAGAGTTAAGACATTGAAGCCGTTCAGTATAATTTAATCATTCATATTTACAAAAATTTAACTAGAGCAGGAGAAAAAATAAGCCGATACGCCACTGAGAAACTCTCGGAAATTCTTATATGCAAGGGTAATTACATATCACCTGTATGGATTCCGCGAACTGGACCGATTGCGTGCGCAACGGTTCAAAAAGAGGGGATGAACGGGCTCGTGGTAAATAGACCGGTCCTGATGACGAGCGGATATGTCTTCTTCCTCCTTGGTTTTTTTTAAGCCATCTTTATTCATAATTTTCATGCAAGGCTACAATGTTTCTTACATATATTTCTATATACTAAATTCTGCGCCTAATTAACAATGAACTCCACAAAATATTTTTAATTGTATGATATTCAGGTTAGATATGAAGAAGCTTAACGTTTCTATTTTGATTTTGCGTAAAAAGGTAAGTTAAAAAATTCCATTAGATAATTTCATAACTTAAAATAACTTAAACTATATATACTCTGAGTTAACTGTATATACATTATTTACAGACATGATTATCAGTGCAGTTATAGTATGAATTACGAGGGGTGTTTAAAAAGTAAGTTTCCCTAGTATGTCTTTTTGCCCCAGCGCCATCTAGCGAACTAGGACCGAACATAGTTTTAGTTTAGGATATACCAATAAGAGCGGAACACGTCTTAGCTGCCGAAAAAATTTTTTTCATCAGTACCGGCTCGGAAACCATGGAGCTACCTGTAAAAAACGTGTCCACTTGTTAGTTGCGTGCAGTTATTTGCTTTTTAACTGCAAAAGGGCTTATTGGCAACGAAATTCACACTGAATTAATGCATATTTATGGTGACAAATGCATGAGTGTGCAAATGGTGCGTCGGTGGCAGGCCAAAAACCGCCATTACAGATGAATCAGTTGCAGCAGTCGAAAAAATCATTTTGGCGGATAGGCGCTTTACAATGGACAGAATTTTGGACTCAATGCCTCCTGAAATCGATATTTGTTGAACTTCAATCCACACAATCACAACAGATCATCTTGGTTACCGCAAAGTTTGTGCGTAGAGTTTCTTCTTTAAAAACCAGGGCACGGATTTGTATAAACAAGGTTTGTCAAAGCTCGAGAATAGATCTAAAAAATGTATTCAAGTCCAAGGGGACTATGTAGAAAAATAGTTTATAAGTCAAACAATAAATACTTATGTTACTTTAACCTAAAAATTGGGTTTTGAGTTTTTCCCGGAGCAGGGAAACTTACTTTTTGAACACCCCTTGTATGTTATGAGGTGGTATGGAAGTTTGTACTTTATTCGAAAAGGAGCACTTTCTCTACTGTACATTTTAATATTTTTGAGAGCTATTGATTCATTTAGTTGAAAAGTATAGAATTTTTGTGCAATTTCTAATATGTGTATACACGGAAAAAACGATATCGCAAGAATTGCATTATATACCGTAATTCCTGATCGTAATTATTACATTATAATAACGTAAAATCGTGATATCGTACATTGCAAGATTTTAAATTATATTATTATTTCATTATATTATAATACGAGGGTTCTAGTAGTGACCAATCGATATTAGTGCAATATAATATCCTAAAAAGCTCCGGAACCTGCTTGTACACACATTTCCACACAGAGGCTTTGCGATATCATTGTGCGATAACTTTTTCTCCGTGTAGTAATATTTTGTATTTGGAAACCATTTCTTATATCTATGTTTCGTTTCTTAGGACTGGTGTTGGAGATCCTCCTGAGAAGTTTATTTTCAAAGTATTGCAATATTTGAACGTGCGTTTTCGATTCACCGCCCCAGACAGGTAGTGCGTATAGTAATACTGGTTTTACAAAGGTTTTCATGCAGAATAAGTTTGTTTTTAATACTGAGCGCACTCTTTTTATTTAGTAGATTATATAAAAGGTGCATCATTTGGTAGCCTTTAGCGCATGCTTCCTTTATATGTTGTTTGTATAATAACTTCTGATCTAGTATCAATTCTAGATATTTCGTAGTTTTTTGTTGTTTTATCACTATATTATTTATCTTAGTGACAAGGTCGTGCTCTCTACTTTCATTTTGTTTTCGACTAAAATTTATAATTCAGTTTTATTAATATTAATTTTGATCTTCCACCTATGATAATATCTAATTAGTTTATCTAAATGTTGTTGTAGGTACTTCACAGCCATGTGTTTTCTGAGGAAGGAGCATATAAAGCTACATCGTCGGTAAAGATAGATAGACTAGTATTTTTTGTTTTTTTTTTAATGTCGGTGATATAGCAGATAAATAATGTCGGGCTAAGAATCGAACCTAGTGCTACGCCTGCTACAATTTTCCGTTGTTCGGAGCTCAGATTATTATGTAATACATTAAATTTCCTATTCCTTAAATATCTAAGGATTATTGTAATAATATACAATAGTATTTTCAGTGTTTTAAGTGCCAGACGGTATCAAATGCTTTTTCGATATCCAACAGTACTGCTGCTGTATGTTCATTTAAGTTAAATTGTGTGGATATATGATTAGTTATTCGAGCTAATTGCTGTAATGTGCTTTGCTTTTCTCTGAATCCAAATTGCTCTGGTAAAAGTAATTTGTTTGTCATTTCATATTGTTTGATTCCATTAAAAATAATAATTACGAATATTTTCCATAAAGTAGGTAGTAGGCTGATAGGTATATATGGTTTCGCGGGTAAAGCTTATCCTTGCCTTTTTTGGAAAAGTAAGAACATTAGCTATTTTCCAGCTTTTTGGAAAGCATGATATTTCAAAGCATGAATTGAAGATGTAGGTAATTTAAAAAATTGCTCCACGTGATAAATTTTTATGTATGATGTTCTGAATACCGTCTGGCCCAGGGGCTTTCTTAGATTCTGTTTTTCTAATTGCTTTTCTTACTTCTACAGGCGAAGTCAAGTTAACAGTATTAACATTTACTTTAGTTCTTTAAATTCTTTGTAGGCTTTAGAAACGAATTTTCGTTGTTTTTCTATTTCCCATATCTTTGGTGAGGTGATGTACTTTTTCGAATTATTCTGCTGAAACATTAGCTTTTTCTAGATTACTGTAGGTTGAATCGCGTGGTCCGTGAAGTTTGGAAATTGTTCTCTAACTATTAGATTTTGGAGTTTATTATCCCAGCAAGTGTTTTGGTTTCCCTATTTACCATATTAGTTCAGCTATTTTTGATTTTCTTTTCAAAAATACCAGTCGATATTGAATTTTTAATGGCTTCGTTCATTAGAGTTGTCATATTACTGACAGCCTTATTTACAGTGTGAGACTCTATTATTCTGGATATAATTGTTATATTAGTGTTAATCTAACCCCTAAATTTTTCCTAGTTAGCTTTTTTAAAATTAAGAAAATTTTTATATTCACTTATGCAAGGTGTGTCATGTAAGGCGATTGAAATTAGAAGATGGTCTGAGTCAAGTTCATCTAATATGTGAATTTCAGTTTGGACGTTAACGTTTTTTAATATTCCAATATCTAATATACTTGGTTTTGTATGTTGCATATATGGATAGAGTGTGGGACTTTCAGGAGATATAGTTTTAAGAAATTTATTATTTGCGTAGTCGAGGATCGTTTTGCCATTTTTGTTGTCTCTGTCTCAGTTCCAATGGCTATTTTTAGCATTAAAGTCCCCTACTGCAAGATTTTGATTGTTATTATTACTGAGTTTATCAAGATCAGACTTAGTTCTTTTTTGTATAGGCGAGTATTCGGATATTATTATTAAATTGTTGTCAAGTTTAATTTCTACAGTTTCGATTGCGGTAGTGTTAAAGTTTAATTCTGCAAAGTTTATGTTTTGTTTGATAAGTATAGCTACTCCCCCTTCTGCAACAGGACCATTTCCATCTTTTCGTACCGTTTTAAAGACTGGAATTTTGAAAATGAATTTATCTTATACTCGGAAACAATAATTCCCTTATTTATTTCACATTCAGTATTTTTTAGACCTTTTTGAGACTTTTCACTAATCTTAGTAATTCAGTGAAGTTGAATAGTGTGTTGAGTTCTTTCCAGATGTTCGTGAATTCCTTGAGGGATTGATGATCCTGAATGTTTGATATTTCAGCGTTGTTAACTGCAGTACCAGATGTGGTTGGTGTTCTTTGTACGTTCCATGTTGGTTTTTGACGGCCGTTTACCGTATAGTTACTTTCTCCCTGCTGATGGATATATGTCACCTCTCGATGTTGCAAGAATTGCTGGTTTTTTACTCCCTTTAGCAGTGGTAGTTTCGGGAAATCAGCTGCAGTTGGCGGTAGTAGATTTGGTCTAAGCTCTACTTTTTGCTGGTTTCGTGCTTGCCGTATATTTCTGACTTTGAAGACTATTTGCAGGTGGTCTTGATATTTCTGACAAATTGAGGAGCTGGCGCGATGTTCACCTCCACAGTTTACACATTTGGTTTCGGCATCGGTTTTATCACATTTTTTTAAGCGTGTTCTCCTCCGCAGTTCACACACCTGGGTTTGTTAAGGCAGTCCTTTGTTCCATGCCCAAACTGTTGTAAGGCGGATACCTTGGATTTAGTTTGACTGTATTAGATATAACCCTTTTTTGTTCGTAGCCCAGTTTCTTCAGCTCCTCGATGATTTCGTCCGTTTTGCCTTCTGGTAGTCCTTTGAGTACTAACTTTTTATACTTTTCACTTTGTATTGCAAAGGTGCGGAAAGAGATGCTGCTGTTTACTAGATATTATTTAATTAGTTGGTGTTCCTTCATTGCATGTTGAAAAACAGTGAGCTAAGTGTTAGTAATTCTCATAATTACGAGCTTCGTCATGGTTTTAATTTTGTTTTAAACCAGAAATCTGGCTTTATCTTTGGTATTTGTGTTGTTGAGGATGATCGGCGGTACCTTTTCGGGTTTTGTTTTAGTAGCTGTCGGTGTAATGGCTGGTTCATCCTGCGCTTTCTCTATTTCCTCGGATTCCATTGATTTTTGAGCATCATTATCCGATATATTACGTTTAATTTTCTATCTCCTAGTTATCTTGTGTAGTTCTCTTCTGTCCATGAATTCCACACGTGAGGTCCACGTGTTTTAATTGTTTTCTGTTGTAATCTAGCCTCGTGTACATATGTTTCGAGCCACCTAATTTCATTTTGTACTAGTAGTTTAACCATGTATTTCTACATTGTGGATGTACGTTTCGATGCACCTGAGTATCCACACTCCTGTGTCTTTTCGTTTCACTTAGGACTTTGTAAAGGCATTAAGAGCGCACTGCAGGGCTCTCTATGCGAGTTTTTATTGTAAAACACGAACGGGATCTTTTCCTTCGGTCGGATATCTTCGCTTCATTTCGCCTCATTTCGGAAGTTTTTTTCGCACATGCGCATCCACATTTAAGTTGTGTTCGCGTAAATGCAAACATGGAAGAGTGTGAAGCCTGTGCTGTTACTTTTTCCAACAAATTTAGCTAAATTCGACATCTGAAATATGTGCACAATATTATAAAAGAGACAAGAATGAAGAAAGGTGGATATGGAATATGCGAGAAACAGTTTTCTACTCGTAAAACTTTAAGAAAACATATCAAATTGTTTCATTTATCGGAAGAAGAATTTGTACCAGAGTAGTAATCATCTTTAAATCTGTTTTCAAAGAAAGTAAAAATTAAAAAACTATTCTCTTTTCAAATGAAGAATTGAAGGGGAGCACTGCATACGGGCGTAATTTTATCCAACAAAATGCAAAAATGTTTTGAGGTACTGTTGGGCTTGATTGAACCATTACGCGAACATCCTGAAAGAAGCATCCTTCTCCGAGAAAACCTTTGTCAAAGGAATTTTTGTTGATAGGTGGGATAAGTGGATTAAGAAACTAATAAAATTTCTTTTACTGAAATGTTTTATTGAACATCTCCAGGATGGAGCTCGAGGAGGTGAGAGCATAAGTGGGAGCGTGGCATGAGGGCTCTCGGCTACTTAGCGACTAAAGCCGAGCGGATACGAGAGCGTCTGATCTGAACAAACCCGCCGTGCAGCGCGAAACATCACATATTAGGGGTATTAGTTTAAGTTTGCCGATTTTACTCGTAGATGTCGCTAGAGATATGTATACATTTCTATGATTTGGCATCTATTTTATATTTTTCTATGGACAATAACCTTTAAAAATACACAATTCCATTCTGCTAAAATAATAGCATCATAGTTGTTTACCTAAGTGAATATGTCGAGTTTCGTTCCAAGTAAATCGCATTTGCGGCATTCGTTGCTTTTCTTATTTCATCAAAAGAAAAAAGTAGTTGAAGCTTATCGATTGCTGGTAGAAACATATGGTGAACATGCTCCAGCAATTAGAACATGTGAGACATGGTTTCGTAAATTTAAAAGTGGAGATTTCGATTCAACAGACAATGAACATCCTCGTGCAGCGAAAAATTCGAAGACGCGGAATTGCAGGCGTTATTGGATGAAGAACTAACCCAATCGCAATAAAAATTGGCACAAACACTAAATGTGATCCAAAGAGCAATTTGCCAACGTTTAAAAGCCATGAGAAAAATCCAAAAGTACGGAAAATGGGTACCACACCAAATGAACGATAGAGAAATGGAAAATCGAATAACCATTTGTGAAATGCTGCTTGAATGGTTCGAAAGGAAATCTTTTCGGCGTCTAATTGTCACGGGGGACGAAAAATGGATTTATTTCGAGAACCCGATGTGGAAAAAATCATAACTTTCACCTGGTGAGGTCGGCCCATCGACTCCAAGGCCAAATCGCGTTGTGCGTAAGACAGTGCTCTATGTATGGTGGGACCAGTGCGGTGTGGTGCACTTCGAATAATTAAAACCTTGTGAGACGGCGAATACGGATCGCTACCGACAACAAATTATTAATGTGAATCATGAGTTGATCGAAAAACGGCTAGAATGGGCCCGAAGACATGGCAAAGTTATCCTAAAACATGAGAACGCACCGTTTCATACCGCTAAAGTGGAGAAGAACAAATTAAAAGCATTGAATTGGGAAATATTATCGCACCCGCCGTACTCTCCAGACCTCGTCCCGTCCGACTATCACCTTTTCGCATCGATGGGACATTCACTCGCAGAGCAGCGCTTCGCCAATTTTAAAGAAGTCGAAAAATAGCTCGTCGAATGGTTTGCCTTGAAAGAGAAAAAGTTTTTTTGGAATGGTATCCATAATTTTCTTAAAAGATGGACAAAATTTGCAGAATCCAATGGTCAATACTTTGAATAAAAAATTTTTGAGATTCCCTTGAGGATTAAGTACTCGTACTTTCTTTATTGAAAAAACCGCCAAACTTCAACTAACACCCCTGGTATGATCACATTCGATTTTTAAAAATATGCGTAGACACTGTTTCGTGCAAGACCGAGGGGATTGGGAGGATACGATAAGCTCAGAGAAGCGCTCAAAGAAAGGGAACAAATGTAAAGAAAAAGCGAGACAGGGAAAAAAGCACTGCAAGTGGTCCGTGGCTATCACTGTTATATAAGATTCGAAATATATTTAAAAAATATAGTGTGCAGCCAAAGAGACTAATAAAAAGTACCAAAAAAGATAAAACATAAGATAAAACATGAGATCGTGACGAGTGTACCAACAGAACAAAACAAGAAATTTAAAACTTGAATGTACGTAGCCCGCGAAAATTGAAAAGTCACCTAACTTTTTGAACACACCTCGTAGTTAATAGAGTTTCTTTTAAAATTGTTGGAAATAATCGGGTATTTCGTTTCATGTTAATCGTCCCAATTCGTATGGATAAACTTCATAAGAGGGTAATTCAATACAAATAAGTCTAGGAATAATTAAAATTTGTAATTAAAATTAAAGGCTGTCCTAAAGAATCCAGGGTCAAAAAGGTATAAATAATGCTCCGATAAAGAATAATGTTAAAATTTGATACTTGACAATCCTAGAGACAGGTACAGTTCGTGCAGACTATTCTCATTTCTTAAATGGCGTCCGTCCTTTGCGTTATCATCTTGCAAGCAACGAAGATTCAATTTTAAAAATATTTTTATAATCATACCTAATAAATGAGAAATAGAAAAAAGGCGTGCGTTTTGGAACGTGACTATACACTGACAGGATGAAAATAATAATATAAATCTATGATACTCACTAATTCTACAGATGTGCGCATTTGTTTCTCCAATAGCGAAAAAGTTTCAAATATTTCTGAATATTTGTCGAATGCCCTTCTGACTTCGTTATCCGTGTTGTAAATATTATATGTACCTAAATTTTTAATGCCAATCGCTTCTTTTGTGACTGCCAGTAAGTCAGTTTTGATATATGTTCAAAATTCACTCTTGTTGGAAAGTCAAAAAGACCCGATCAAAAGTTGAATTTATTGCGATAGATCAACTTAGCAGTTGACTTTTCAAGCTTAAGATGGATTCTCAAACAAAATTTCAACGAAAAAACAAAAGAAAAGAAACCATTATTAACTTTACTTCAGTCCCTCTCTCATAGAAGTGTCCAGTTTGTAAATTCACCGTTCTCTCTTTCACGGGAGGGTGCAGTAAGTAATTTATTTTAACAATTAACAATTATTAAATTAAAAATAACCCTACATAACTTAGCATTGCTCGCTCTCTCACAAGAGGTTCTAGCACATAATTTGTTTTAGTAATTACCAATTATTTATTAAAAAATCACTCTTCTTAACTTAGAACGATTCCCATCCCTACGAGAGGGTCTAATACTATACGTAATTTTTTTCAATAATGAACAATTACTGAATAAAAAATATCCCTGACTAACTTATAGCAACGGAAACTCTCTCGTGGTATAGTCTAGCCGAACAAAGGAGCATTTAAATAAAATTATTAATATACTAAATAAATCCATTGTGGTTATTGCTTATTCAAATAAGATGTGTTTTGGTCTGCAGATTGAACATTAAACTTATTTTTTGCTGAATTAAATTGGTATTCATATCAAATATTAAACAAAACAGTTAATTCTGAAACCAAAAGAGGTAACTTTTTAACAGAATGTTTAAAATTTCAAGTAAAGTTAACTTTTTAACCAAATAATACAATTTTCAAACAAAATTGATGAATACGGGATAAAAAATATAATAGTAAACTGTTAAAACAGGAAAGCTTAATTTGCAACAAAAAAATATTACCTTGTAACAAAATGTATATATTTTCAACAATGTAATTAACGTTTTAACTGAATAGTTTAATTGTTACGGTAGACCTTTCTATTTAATAAAATCAAGTTTTAACAAGAGAAAATAATTTTATAAACGACGGGAACGAATTTTGTATCTAAAAAGATTATTATTCAACAAAAGAGTAACATTTGAAAAAAAATGAATTTCGTACAAAGTGTTTGAAATCTCACTACGAGAATCCTCCCGTAGGGGCTGTAAGACCCTGTAGTTGGTGGGGAGGCTTAAGCGTGTGGGACAGCGGTCAAGCGGATGAAAGGATCCCTATAAACGGGTCTCCTGGGTGTTTTGAGAAGTATCCCTATAAACGGGCTCTCCTGGTATGCATGATAGTATGATAGAACGATGAAAAAACCGAGCTAACACGGGCTTTTTAGGATCCCTGGGTCGAAGTCTCTCCTGGACCGAACTCCAATTTCTGGAGTCGGCACGGGAATGACCTGCGGCCCGCACAGCGACCAAGAAACAAACTTCCGTTGGTATAGTGACCTGCGAACGGGTATTCATTGAGTTTCTCACTTAATGTGACCACCCCTTTAAGCCATGGGTGTAGAGTGATCATGCCCATGGCACTTTGGCACCTAGGGGTTAAGAAGGTATCCTAACGGCCTCTCGGGGATACCGGACGACATCCCCGAGTAATTAGTCTAACCCTTGCATGTGCGGCTCTGCAAGGGAGGACCTTTTATTTCCCTAGCTACTCGTGGGAACCAAAATGAATCACGCAAACATTCAAAAAGAAGAAGGAGGAAGGGTGTTGGTGGAGGGGGAAAAGGGACTGGGTCCTAACGGGTTTAGCATAACTCTTTTACCCCGACCTGCCGCTCCGGGAAGCTGTGCCCCCACCTCTTTCGGGAGCTTAGGGTGTGGACCCCCCCCCCCCCGAGTGAGGCTATGGAAACGGGAGTGGCTAATCAGTCCCGCGATAAGAATAAACGCATCAGCGGTTCTTTAAAAAGAAGACTAACGAGGCAAGCGCAGCGGGCTAGTAGATCAGCTGCAGTACCTTGTGCATCGACGACCACAACGCCGATAACAAGCATTTAAGCTCAAACGTCAGGATATAGCTCAGAGAGCACCCCACCGGGAGGGACAAGCCTTTAAAGAGGCACAAGGCTGTCCAGCAGCCGACGATCAGGGAGTCGTCGGGGGTTTGACTAAAGGCCGCTCAAAGCACTGACCCTCTAACTGTGGTGGTGACGGATAGGAGTTTTCCGGATTCGCTGCTTACGACGGGCCTCAGGAAGAGGACGTAGCTGGAGAATTTAAACATCTCCTAGTTGTGCAAATTCCTAAATCACAGGCGAGGGTCCTTGCGGACCTCAATAACAGGCCATTCTACCTTCAAGAATAGGTCAACTTTTAGTGGCCAGTCAGGGGCGGGAGAGGCTTATCGGTGGACAGGAAGATCGGGATCAGACCTAAATGACTGCTCCCAGTCCAACCATTACCCAGATTACCTCGCATCATAACAAAGGCGCCCGGAAGTTTTGCAGAGGGGCATGGCTGTGAGGCACACAGATATCTCACTAATCCAGGAACCCTGGTGAGTTTGAGATACCATTAGGGGCTTAGGGGGGCTTTTTTTGTTACAGGGACCCTAAGGCGACCAATTCAAGGGCATGCATACTGGCAAAGCTAGTCAACGTTGTCCCGCTGTCTGAGCTATGTTCCAGAGACCTGATGGTGATATTCCGGATCTTAAAGGAATAGGAAGGATTGTCATTGGATAGGCTTACTTTCCATGTTACAGCGATACCAATCCACCAGTGGAGGTACGTACATTCGCGGAATACTGCAAGGTGGTCTTCCTCTTCTGGTGGGGTGCGATGCTAACTCCCACCATTCGCTGTGGGGTAGCACGGACATCATCTCAAGAGGTAAAGACCTATTGGAATATCTAATTACTACTGATTTAGATATTCTTAATACGGGGAACATCCCGATGTTTTGTAATTCGGCCAGGGAGGAAGTCATTGACATTACTCTCTGTACCTGTAGTTTTACGGATAACATCAAGAAGTGGAGAGTCTCGGATGAACCCACTCTCTCAAATCACTCACTGATAGAGTTCGCGTTGAAATCCGCTGTACCCACTGGCCCTAAATGGGTCAGAAATCCTAGAAGAAGAGACTTGGGTCAGTTATCCACACAACTAAGAAGTGCACTCTCAGGGATGCCCAGGTCAATTAGAGACGTAGATACCCTGGAGATGGTGGCCGAGTTTTTCACGGAAGCCATAAAATTCACTTGTGAAAGTAATTGTCGGCCTTCGAAAGTACGAAAGGCTGACGATAGACACTGGTGGAACGCGAAACTCGAAAAGCTTCGCAGGCAACGCAGAGAGAGGTTCAGACGTGCCAGTTCTGGCATAACGAAGGAACTGTAGACTTCATTCACATCGATGAGGGATGAGTATAGGAGTGTAATATGCAAGGCAAAGCATGAAAGCTGGACCAACTTTTGCATTGATTTCGAAAAAGGGGCATAGGCAGCCAGACTGGACAAGCTGCTTTCTGGAAATCCGGACGCTATTCTTGGGACTCTAAAATTTCCCGGCGGGGGATACTCCTTACCTGATCAAGGCACACTTTGCTGGCTTCACAAAGTTAAGAGATGGGGGCGAGGCAGTACTTCCGAGGCAATCAAAGCCGCCTGTGGCCAAACTGGGCCCGAAACGGCAGATAGCCAACGATATTGTGACCCCAGCCAGGGTCAGGTGGGCCCTGAAGTCATTTAGTGCTTGCAAATCTCCCGGCCCGGATGGTAGTTTTCCAGTCCTCTTACAGAGGGCTGGTGAGATCATCATTGGGCCGTTTGTGAGACTTGCTAGGGCTAGTATGACTTTGGGTTACGTTCCGACGGCATGAAGGGGTGCGAGAGTAGTCTTAATTCAGAAAGCAGGCAGGATCAATTATATTTCACCCAAGGATTTCCGACCCATTAACCTCACATCTTTCCTACTCAAAACAGTGGAAAGACTCGTGGACAGATATATCCGCGATAAGGTCTTGTCAAGTAGTCCTCTTTACAAGCAACAACACGCCTATAGGGTTGGTCACTCGGCTGAGACGCTCCTAAGCACTGCAGTTAACCTAATTGAAGGACAACTGAAGCAGAAAGGTCTAACGATTGAAATCTTCATGGATCTCGAAAGATCCTTCAACTAAACCTCTGGACAGGTCATCAGGGCGACCATGATCGCACAGGGGGTGCCTAGTGCAGTCGTGGAATAGACCTGCTACATGTTGGCTAACAGGAACCAAACTACGAATAAGAGCGATACCACCTTATGTGGAACCGTCGACTCGAGATATCCAGGCAGTGGTTTTATCACCCCTGCTGTGGTGTCTGATAGTGGATGAATTTCTTTATCTGCACATGAGTCAGGGCCAGCACGTTATAGGCTATGCGGATGATATATTGGTTATCGTGCGCGGTCAGCATCTGGATGCGCTCTTCGGAGCAATGAAGCAAGCACTAAGAATAGTAGATTCATGGTATAAAAGGACTGGACTATCAGTCAATCCGAGTCAGATGCATGCAGTTGTGTTCACCAGAAGGTACAAGTGGGGATCATGATTTCATTAAAATTGTCTGGAAAAAAACTCGAAATCAAAGGGCAAGCAAAATATCTAGGAGTCATCCTAGATGTTACATTACATTCTATTTTGCATTTTTTTGGAGCATTTTCCAGGTACTACCTTTATCGATTTTTTTAAAAACAGAGCTTTTAGCATTAAAGGTTTAGAGGAGGGGGGAGGATTATGGGGTCATCACAAAAAATTCAAATTCGAATTTCTATTGGTATAAATTTGGACCACCCTATTCTACATATTTCCAGAGCAATGGCCTAACCCTTGTGTGCACACCAGAGTATTTTTAACCATTTATTTGCTGCAAACACGTGAAATAAATTAAGGAATAATATAATTATCAATAATATAATTATTCATTGATTAATTATTTTTTCCATTCTGTGTATGGCAATCTAAAGATATTTATTGATATTTACTTATTGAAATAAATGACAAGGAAATTACTGAAATTGCACAATAGTATTTTTTTTTAAAATTATAGGTAGATACCCGGATATCCTGAGTATGTACCAAAGTGGATAAAGTTGTGCGTGCACTTAAGGGTTAAAAAAAAGTATTTAAGAATAAAAATTTATTTATTTTCAGGCTACAGTGAGTCTATCGTAAAAACAAAAGTTATTCTCTGATTTAAAGAACATTGAGACATTTTTTAGGGTTTTGTAGAACCGGGAAGAATCCCTTTTTTAAAATTAATGTAGGTCATTAGAAATTTGTTTTTTTATCCAAGCTAGATGTTTCGCGACGTCAACATATACGACATATTGTTTCAAATCACAGGTCCTTACTTTATCATCAAAAAGAGTCAATGAAACAATTCCTCGAAGATGATATCTTTCAGTTTTTGGATCCTGAATTACAAATCCACTTCCGCTATCTCCATAACATGGTCCACTTCCGTCTCTACTTCCGGCGCAGAAGGTACGATTCGATGTAATTTCTGCAAACCCAGGATTACTTCGCAAGCAGTTTTCCTAAAAAATAAAAAAATAATACTATTTTAATGTGACATAAGGTAAACCGAACATTACTGGGAAAACGTAGAAAGTATGTCCAATACTGGGACAGTAATAAATAACGCTGAGTATCTTTTATATTCCAACATAAATCATAAAAGTAAAAATGTTCTATTATTTTTGAAGTTCTTTTAAATTTGTTAACACTCTTTATTTTTGTCTTGACAAGTTATACATCTAGTGAAAAATAAAAAAAAATATTCCTCAAAATGCGTGAATGAACTGATACAAAATTCGCCATTTTTTTGTTTCTCAATACTTTCCTAATACCTTTTATAGCATTGTATTATTGAAATTTCCTGCACTAAAAGAAAAAGTAATGTTTTTGCACATTTTTAATACGTTTAAGAATAAAATACGTAACTTTATTATTGATTTTATTCGATAACTTATGAATATTCTAATGTCCCGTATTTTGACAAATTTTTGGCGAAGTTGCCTAAATCGAGACTATCTGTCGATGACTGTCTCAGTTTCGATTACTAGAACCTGAGTTGCGAAATTGCGTTTCCATTACTGAGACGGTCACTTTAGCCGTGTTTTTAATTAAATATAGGAGTGTTATTTTCGTGATATATTAAAAATATTGTTTATAAGACACAACCTTGCCACTCAATTGATTATTTATTCTAAAAAAATTGTTCAAAGTAGTTTATTGAAACCTCCAATTCTAACCTCAAAGTTTTCCATCTGCTTAGGTAAGTAATGTAATATAGTATCTCATTAAGGCCATGTGATGAGTGGATCACGTGACCAGATTCCTACCTTACCCTCATTTATTTTATTTTCCAACTTATATTCACACGAACCGTCACATCGCGTTGAAAATTTGGGATAATAAACAAGAAGCACTAAGAATGGTATGTCTGATCCTAAATTCGTATAATTATAAAAAAGTTTTTTGTTGTAAATATTTTATCTGCTTTTTTATAATTATTAAAGTTTAAGACCAAACCCACCTTTTTTATTGCTTCTTATTTATTATCCCAAATTTTTAACACGATGTGGCGCTTCGTGTGAAAATAAGTTGGGAAATAAGAAACGTGGCAGTAAGGTAGGAATCTGCTCACGTGACCCACTCGTCACATGACCTTAATTTAATTTTTTAATCAAAATTAGTAAGTATGCATTAAAAATTAATATTCTAGATTCATATGAAATATTAATAAGAATAATATTATCGATTTACTTTTAAAATAAAACAAGTAAATTAAATTTTCTCCTGAAAATTTACATTTTCAAATTAAAAATTTAACTGTTTTGAAGAAAACTCATCTTTTAAACTTAAAAATTTAACTGTTTGGTTAAATTTTTTGTTTACTACTTGACTAAAAAATGTTTTTTCATTAACATTTGAATTATTTTCTTGAAAATTCGTCTTTTTGGTTCGAAAACGTATCTTTTTAATGATAAATTTCACCTTTCTTTAGCAAAATCGCAACTGTGCTTGAAAATTAATCTGTTTAGGTTGAGGCTTCAGCAGTTTGATTGGAAATTGGTTTTTTTTTTAATTAATTCTACTACTTTCAATATGTAATTAAAATTTTTTTTGGTTAAAATATCAACTATTATATTTTTTGGTCAGAATTCAACTTTTTTGGTTAACCTAATACGTCCATTTTCTAACAAATTCTTGAATGTTAAAATTAAAAAGACTAATCTTCTACCAAAAAAGATTAATTCTTATCGAAAAATATAATAGGCTTTTTATAATAGTGTTTTTCACACAAATTATTGATAATAGAAAATTTGAATATTTACCATGACTTTTTTATCATTGTTTAAATAATGTAAATTATTTAAACAATTATTTATTTTTAAAAAATGTAAAAAATAATCGTGATTTCTGATTAAAATGTAATTGTTTGTCATTTGAGTAGTAAACTAATTCAAAAACATTATGTAATTATTTAGATAATTATTTATTGACTACTTTCAAAATTTATAAAAATTGAGCCAGAGATATCAACTTTTCTTTTAAATTAGTATCCTATGCTACGTTTTGTTGGATAACTACATAATTCTGATAGGTTTTCTTATGTTTAATAAATTTCCATTTTCATGAACAATCTTTATTTGCTTAAGCAGTTCTTTCAATACCTAAAAAAATGAAATAAAATAGAACACATACAATTATGTTTCGGACTGTATAGTGTATAGAAAGAATAAATTTACCGCTTTTTAATTGTCTGAACAAATCTAATTAATTTAAATAATTACTTTTCCAATAATACTTTTAAAATCGTAATTAATTGTATGTCTTCTATTTTATTTCATTTTTTTAGTTATCAAAAAATAACTGCTTAGGCAAATAAAAATTGTTTAAACAAATAGAAATTTGTTAAACATTAGAAAAAATTCATAAAAATGTGTAATTATTTAACAAAAAGTAGCATAGGATATCAAATTGAAAAATGTATACATTTCTGGCTCAATTTTTAGAAATTTTGAAAATAAACAATAATTAATTGTTTAAATAATTAACTTACCTTTTTAGACACATTTACACTGCAAACAATGACAAAATACTGCACTTCAATCAGAAAATACGATTATTTTTTCATTTTTGAGAAATAAATAATTGTTTAAATAATTTACATTTGTTTAAATAATTTTTTTTTAATTATGGTAAATATTCTAATTGTACATTAGTATTGTTCGTATGAAAAAGACGACGGAAATTGCTAAAAAGTAACTAATACTAGAAATATAATAATATTGAAAAAAACACATTTCATGTTGTGGTTAAAAATTACGTCTTTAATTTGAAAATTCAGGTATTTTGAAGAAAATTATCTTTTTCCATAAGAGAATTACTCTCGTTAGTCGAAATTTAAAGTAATTTGTTGAAAATTCTTCGGGTTAAAATATAATTTTTTTCAATTTAAAATATAACTGTTCCATTTTTAATTCAAAATTTATCTTTTCTAGCTGAACATTCATGCATTTTGTTAAAAATTACTCGTAGTATCATTTTCTTGGGTTAAAGATTCATAATTTTTGTTAAAAATGTATTTTATTTGTTGAAAATTGATTTATTGTGTTGAAAATTCGAATTTTTTGCTGGAATGTTTAACTATTTCTTGTCTGATTTAAAACTTAAGTTTTAAAAATTCAATCCTTTTGTTAAAAATTAAATACATTGTTAGCTAAAAATGTGTCTTTTTTGGTGTAACATTAATATTCTTGATTAAAAATGTTTCTCCTGGTTAAGCGTTCAACTAATTCGTGGAAAATTAATTTTTTTTAATAAAAATTTTTTTGTTTATTAAAAACTAGACTATTTCGTTAAAAATGCTTCGTTTGTTGGCTCAAAATAATTTCCATAACTAAAAATTAAAATATTCAATTTTTGGTTGAAAACCAATAATTATTTAGTTGGAAATTCTAATGTTTGGCAAAAAATTGATGCATTTTGTAAACAAATAACGTTTGAGATTAAAAATTCATCTTTTTGGTTAAAAATTCGTATTTTTTTGATAGAAAACTAATCTTCATGGGTCAAAATTCGTCTTTTTGCTTAGAAATTCAACATTTTAGTTAAAAATTCAATCTTTTGGTTAGAAATACAATATTTTGGTTAAAAATTCATGTTCTTCGATGAAATGATCATAGCTTTCCTTAAACATTTATTTCTGTGACTGCAAATTTATATATTTTGTTGAAAATTCATATTTCTGATAGAAAAATAATCTTCTGGGTTGGAAATTCATCTTTATGGTAATAAATTCAACCATTTGGTTAAAAATGCATTTTTTTTGTAGAAAAAATTTAAAATTTTCGTTTAAATTATTCTTTGTGGTCATAATTCTTCTTTTTAAGCTGATAAATAATCTATTGCATTGACAATTGATAATTTTTCTTGATGATTTATCATTGTAGTTGAACATATTTTAAATCAATGTTTTTTCTTAATTTATATTTTTTCAGTTTGAAATTGAACTATTTTGATGAAAATACCTCATTATTGATTAAAAATTTATTTTGTATAGGAAATTTACTTATTCATCTTTGATTCAAAATATAAAATTTACCTTTTAGTTAAAAAATTTGACCTTTTTGATAGAAAAACAATCTTTTCGATGAAGATTCATCATTTTAGTATAAAATTTATTGTTTGCGTTAAAAGTTAGTTTTCTGAAGTGAAAATTTACCTATCCCATTCTTATGTGCAAATTGATATTTTTTACTTGAACAATTATTTATTTCGTTGAAAAATCGTCTTTTCTGATAAAAAAATAATGTTCTTAGTTGGAAACTCACCGATTTGTTGAAAAAAAAATCTGTTAAAAATATCAATTCCTTTAAGCGAAGAATTAACTATTTGATTTTTTTTATTGAAACTTACTTCTTTCAGTTGAAAATTCATATATTTAGTTAAAAACTCTTCTTTAGAAATGAAAAGTTTTTTTCCAAAACCAAGTTAACTTTCCTATCCTGAAGGTTAATAAGGAAGGTACTTGAGTGCAGAGTATCCTGACAGAGGTGATAATTAATTCCATTAGCACTAGTAATAATGTAGAAATTAGCCTTGACTCTAGTCGCTAATTTGTAATTTAGATTATCTTCAGTCGGTAAAACAGAAACATTTATAACATTCCACCCGTAAATCAGTATTTTTCAATTGCTTATGACCGATTAAAAAAATCTGAGTTATCTTAAGTCGACAAATTCACAATGTAAACTACCTTCAGTTGGTAAACAGGGAATTTTTATTACCTTCAACCGTCAAAGAAGAATTTTAGATTGCCTTTGGTCGATAAAATAGGGACCTAGATTACCATAAGTCGGTAAATTAGGAATCTCATTTATTTAAAATAATTAATATTAACATAACTGAGAACTAAATAATCGATGTGAGATCTTGTGACTACAATTTCTTTAATTATCTAGTACGTACCTGAGAAACTATTTGTTCAATTGTTTTATGAGGTTCACCCGTATAATGTTTTCCATATTTCCTCCATCCGACAATAGTTCCCGTTTCTCCAACAATTTTTTTTAGATTAGTTGAATCTTTCCATAAGCAAATCGGCAAAATTAAGTCCGAATATTTGACTGGATTTTTTAAAACGAGAATAGCCAAGTCTGAATCAGCATTCGTGAAATTATTATTGAATTCCGGATGAATTCTGATCGCTGAGATATTAGCTTTTACGGATCCAATCTCATTTGCAAGCCATAGATTATATTTCCCTAAATAAACTGAAAGTGCATTTACTTGTATGTCCTTGTCACCATCTTTTAAACAATGAGCAGCTAAAAAAATTATTTAAAATTGTATTTTGAGGATGAAAGTACAGCAATAGAAAATACAAGAAATAGGAATTTTTCTCGGAAAGAAAAAGAGTTTTCTAAAATTAAAATAATTATTTTAAAATAAATGAGAAAGTAATGATAATAATTTGTTTAAAAAAAGCAAAATGTGAGTGAATTTTCCACGAATTTTTGAAGATACAACTTCGGAGGTTTTGAAAGTTGGCTATCAGTAGCGAATTGAAATCTAATTTTCAATTTTTCATAAGAATAAATATTGTCTCAAGAGGTATGAAAAAGCTAATTAATAAGAAATTATTTTCGATATTTCAACGAAAAAAACCTCATTTTCAACCATGAAAGGTAAATTTTAAACCTAAAAAGATGAATTTTTTACCGATTCGTCGAATTGTCAAACTTGAACCAAAAGTAATTTGATTTTCAACGAAACAGATAATTTTTCGAACCGAAAACATATTTTTAAATAAACAATTGTATTAAAACCCTAATAGTAAAACTTTACATAAAAGGAGATGACTTGTCAACAAAAAAATTTAATTTTTGATAAAATAGTACAATCTTCAATCAAACGCTCGAATTTTTAAACTAAAAATCGAACCTAAACAAAAATAGTAGAGTTTTTAACTAAATACTTTAAGTTTAAATCAGAAAGATGAATTTTATGGAAGACAATTGAATTTTCAATCAAAAAATATAAATTTTCATATAAAAAATAATTAATTTTCTACCAGAAAGTTAAATTTTTATCCCAGAAAGATGACTTTTTAAAACAAAAAGCACGAATTTTAAAATAGAGAGCGTTTTTTACGAAAATATGAGAATACAATATTTTTAATTAAATTATTATAGGTACAATATCAAATTAAATTGTAAATGCTTTAAATTTCTAACATTTCAAGTGAAAATACTGGCTTTTCAACAAAATAGAGGAATTTTCAACCAAATAGTTGAATTTTCAACCGCAAAGAAGAATTTTTAAACCAGAAGATTAATTTCGTAACAAAAAAGATAAGTTTTTAGCAAAATAGTTTAATTTTGAACCAAAGATTTTAAATGTCAACAATGAAAGTGGAATCTTAAACAAAAAATGTAATAGTTTTTTTTTTAATCACGAAACGTTTTAATTTAAAGAGATGAATTTTCAATAAAAGAAGTATTAGTTTTTAACAAAATAGTTGAATTTTAAATGTTTACAAAAAAAACAAATGACTTTTAAACAAAAAGAATTAGATAAAAATGGGGTTTATATGATTTTCAGAATGAAAATAATATCCTGCTGAAGTCATTTCAAATAAAAAAATTATTTTTATCGAAAAAATGGTTACAATTTGCAAAAGAAATATAATTGAACAACGGTCGTAAATAGCAATCATATTTTTCTTTCTGCCGTAAAAACATTTGTTTTTCAAATTTTCCTAAAGAAATGACTATTTGGTAGAAAATTCATGTGTTTTGATAAAAAGTCGTCTTTTTTGATAGAAAGTTAATCTTCTTACTTGAAAATTCATCTTTTTGTTTGAAAATTTTTTTTATGTTGAAAATTCTTTTTTATAAATTAAAATTGTAATTATACCATTTTTTATTCTAAATTCTCATTGGTTGATTATTTAACTATTCTGTTGACATTTTATTTAGTTTTTGGTAAAAACTTAAATTTTTCATTTTCAGAATATAATTATTGTACTTTCTTGTGGCAGATTTAACTTTGTTAGTTGAGCATTAAATTATGTGTTTAAAAATGTATCTTTTTCGTCGAAAATTCACCTACTTATTTTAGATATTCTTGTACTTTTTTTAAGATTGCCGTCTTCAATAGCAAATTAATTTTTTAAGTTGAAAATTCAGGTTGTTGATTGCCAATCCAATTATTTTGTAAAAAATTAATCTACCTTTTATAAAATAAAACAATCTTGCAAAAAACCTACTTTTAAGTTAAAAATTCAAATATTTTGTTGATGGTTCGCCTTTGTGGATTAAAATTCAATTTCTTTAAAAAATTCAAGTATATGGTTGCAAATTATTATTTTTTTTACAATGTATCTATCTCGTCAAAACTTCGTCTTTTTTTGTTTTAAAATTAATATTCTTAGTTTAAAACTAATTTTTAATGTTGTTAGAAAATTATCTAATAGTTTAATATTACTTTTGTTATCAAAATTGGAATATTTCGGTTAAATATTTATAATTTTAGTCGAAAAATCTTGTGATTGGTTACAAATTTTACTAGTTTGCTAAAAATTCCTTTATTTGTGTGCTTAAAATTAATTTTTTAAATGGGAAATGTAACTATTTACTTCTTGATTGGCAATTTATATTTTTTAGCTGAAACTACAACTACTTCTTTGAAAATTAGTACATTAATTTTGTATGGTCCCTAAAAATCCGTTAAAGTTATAGTTCAGAAATTTCAAAAATTACATCACACACTTATGAACAAGAACGTAAAAATGAAATTAAAAAATTGATTAAACGCTATACCTGTGATGATGTGTTTGTTCGAAATGAGATTTCCAATACATCGATGTTCAAACTTTCCTTTTAAATTAGAGAAAATTGCAACTAGCCAAGGCCACTCTCCCGGATAAGTTTTATTCCATCCGAATCGAATATCGATTGAGAGATTCGCATTTTCAGAGATTCCGCATTTTCCACCTAATTGGAAAATATAAATAGAAAATAGAAAAGGGGATAAGATAAGGAGAAGTTGATCCAGAATTATTTTTCAAATTCGGGACCGTACTACTTATAGATGGAAACAGGATAGGTTGTGACAACTGTTCCTGACTAGGTCTATTTGGATTATTCGTAGAAGTAGATTGATTCGTTAATAAGGATAATAATCCTGGAGGGTAGAGAGTCTTCTCGAGATCGACTGATGTAAAGACTGGCCACGTAGCTGCAAAAAAAATTAATTAAATTGAATAAAAGGAAGGAGCATGATATTAAATTGAAAAAGTAAAAAAGAAGGAGGATGAGGAGGAAGATGAGCAGGAAGAGAAGGATGATGAGGAGGGGGAAGAGGAGGAGGAGGAAGAGGAGGAGGAAGAGGAGGAGGAGGGCAAGAATAAGAATAGAGAGAGAAGAAGAGCTAGAACAGAGACACTATTCTTATTTCTCTTTTACCTCTTGTTCATACTCTTCTTTTTTTACTTGCACCCTCTTTTTCTCGTCCTCCTTTCCTCTTCTTCTTTTTCTTGTTCATCTTCAATAGTAATTTAGTATTTCTTGAATTTCAAATAATTTTCTTCAGTTTTTTACTTTAATATTATTAATAATTTAAACAATTATCTATTTTCATTTAATAAATGATTATACAATAGTATTCTAAATCGTATTTTGTAGTGGATTATAAAATTGTCTAAGAATACCTCGTACGTCACTACAAATCAGTTGGTTGTTAAAAACAATTTGTTTAACTATAGGAAGTGGGTCTCTAGGCGAGAATCTAAGTGTGAAAAACAAGGGTTTTCCTTGATCAATCGCCTGTTGGACAGGGGCGTAATCCATTCTCGATCTAATCAGTTCTAAAGTAGCTTTGTACTTCTGAAACGATATAAAAAATTATTAGAGTTTAAACATAAATTTCAACAGTAGCTTTCGAAAATGTAAACAATTTGAAAATTCATTATTAAAGAAATTTTTAAATATTAGGTTCAACAAATGGTTGGGACAATAAGTAAGATTTAATAATTTCGAATTCAAATCGTTTAAAATTTTTACAAATATATATTAATGAATTTTATTTCGAATGGAACAGAAAGGAATTAAACTTTATCATGTGTAATTCAAAGCGATCGAAATTAAACTCTTTTTTGAAATTTAGAAATCTCGAAATTGAATGATTTCAAACGAAAATTTTTAAAAGAAGAAAATTTAAAAAATATAAAAGTGGATATGTTGAGAATAGAGTTTTAGAAATTGGATCATTTAAAATTAAACGAATTTCAATTTTATCATTTTTAATTACAAGCGTTTAACATTGAATTATTCTTTTCAAAAAACGTGTCAAATAAAAAGAAATTTGAAATGGAAACCATTAAAAATGACAAAATTTCTGTTGAAAACTTAAAAAATTAAAAGATAAGACACTTAATTTAAAAACTAAAAAATGCAGTAGCCAAGAATTGTGATATTGAAAAGTTTTTTATATTCAAACTCTTAAAAGTTTTAATTATCTTACGAAGAAATCAAATTGCTTAGTATTTTCAAAACACTTTATTTAAAATTATTATTTAATTTTGACATTTTTCAATCAAATATTTCAAAATTTTAAATGACCCGTGTTATCGAACGTTAAAATTTCAGCCATTTCAGGACGTTCGAAATTGAACTTTGATAAATGGAACAGTCCTAAAATTTTGAATTTTTAAAATGAAACTACAACATTAAGAAAGGTCTGAATTGGGAACATAAAAAATTTTAAAAATTCAAAACAAAAAAACTTTGAATACTAACTTTTAATTCAAATTCTAAAAATGTAAAAGTTGATAAATATATTAATAATGAGTATAATCTCTGTTAATTTAAATGAAGTATTACTAACAATAAAATATCGTGAAACTTTAAAGTTTATGATTTTAAAAAATTGAAAAATATAGGTGTAATTAAAAATTTTGTAAATTAGTTAATATAAACATGAACCAGTAAAAATTAATCAATTTTGAAATTTAAAAAAAAATTAAATCCTTCTCCAATTACGATCTAGAATCTAAGACCTTAAAAATAATTAATTTTAAAATTGCGCATCACGATTTTTAAAATTCAATCATTCTTATCTAAATTAAGAAAATTATGAAAAATAATGAATTAAATTTTAGGGGCATGTTAAATCATTATTATCAAAATGAATCCATTTCAAATTATTATTCATTAAGTGTACAGTCAGGTATTTTGTTGTTAAGGTAGGAATCCGGTATGTCAAACTGATTCCTACTTTGCCGGCATTGTTTTTTATCCTAAGAATCTCATACGAAACGTGAAATCAAATTGAAATTTTGGGAAAGTAAAAATGAGGAAAAGTGACTAAGGAACGCTTATGCAATAATAAATTTGTATCAATAATAAATTTTTTAAAAAGAAATCTGCATTATCGGCAGACTAGTCACGATCGAAATTATTTATTATTATTATTTACTAATTTTAAGTGCCACTAATTAATAAATTTTCCAAATAAAAATACTCATTTTTTAACCCGAAAATGGAGTAGTTACATGTTTAGTTTTTAACACAAAAAAAAAGGAATTTTTTACTAGTTTGATTAACTCAACAAAGACGAATTTTATCAGAATAGTTCAAGCCACAGCAGAAAAAAAGATTAATTTTATGCATAGAAAGAAGAACCGTAAAAAAATAAATAATTTTCTCTTAAAAACTGAATAGTTTAATTTTCCATTAAATCGTCAAATTTTTCATTAAAAAATACAAGTTTCCAACCAAAAATTCCATAATTGCTTTTTCAGGTTAGAAAACTATTTTTTTAACATAATAAGAATTAACTTCGTACCATTAAATTGAATAAAAAAGACGAAATTTTAACAAAATTATTGAATCCATAGACAATAAGTTCAATTTTGAAAACGAGGTTAAATTTTCAACTAAAAGGCCGAATTTTGATCAAATACATTAATTTCGTACAAAAAAGTTTAATTTTCAACCAAATAATTGAAGTAAAAGAAATGATTTCAAACTAAAACAGAATTTTCGGTTTAAAAGCCGAATTCTCAACTTTTTTTAAAACGAATAGTTTTAATCGTAGTCATCTCGTTTAATTTTCTAGCTAAATAGTTGAATTTCCCCCAAAAAGATGAATATTCAAACAAATAGTTGAATTTTCAAATAAAAGATAATACGATTTAATTAAAAATAAAAATTCTTAAACAACAATAGAAAGTTGTATTATCAATAATCGAAAAATGGTAAATTTTTCACCTTGAAGACAAATTTTCAACTAAAATGATGAATTTTCTCAAAAAATTAAATTAGTTAATTGAATTTTTAAACAAAAAAGATGAAATTTTAACGAAAAGTGTAAGTAATTACATTTTAAATTGAAAAAATATGAATTGAAATCATAAATTTTGAAAAAACTGAACGCAATAAAAATTACAAATAATAAATAAAATAGTTTAAGGTTGAACTAAAGAGATGCATCTTTAAATGTTAAAATTAATTTGTTAATGAAAAATACACATTTTTAACGAAATACATAAATTTTCACCAAAAATTATGAATCTTCAGAAAAAATTGATTTTAAACAAAATAGTTCAATTTTGGACCAGGTAGTTGGATTTTCAAACAGAAAGGATGAATAATAAAAAAAAGTAAATTGATGATATTTCAACCAAAACAAGATTTAAATTTGATTAACAAAAAAATTAAACCAAATAAAAAATTTTGAATTTTCAAGAAAGTATTTAAAGTCTGTTTCAAACAGATGAACTTTCAATAAAAAAATTCTTTTTTAGCTAAAAGATTAAATTTTTAACAAAGTAGTAGAACTTTTAACTAAATAATAAAATTTTCAATAAAACTTACTTTATGGAAAATCAATAAAGTAGGAATCGGAATTGGTACATGGCCTTAAGGGCATGTGACAGTTTTCCGATTCCTACTTTACTGACATTTTTTTTATACCAATTCCACAAGAAATGAGATATCAAACTGAAAGTTTAGGAAAATAAAGAAAAGTGACTAAGGAACATTTTTGCCTTAATAAATTTTCACAATTGCAAACAAATTTCTTAGATTTATGTATGTGTTAGTAAAATTTCATTAATACATAAACGTTCCTTGTTTTTATTTCCAAACTAAAAAATGTCGGTAAAGTAGGAATCGAATAAATGCCAATGCCCTTAGAATTTTTTTAAAATCAAATTTTCTTTCTTACTGATAGTACAAGAGTCGGATAATGCAAAGTGACTCTTAGCATCAAAGCAGTATCCTTAGGTAGTGGCGGCGGAATTGCTACAATTCCAAAAATTTCTCCAGTTATTTCGTTTTCTTGATACTGGAAATATTGTGGACAAGGTGATTGTGGCAGTTGGCTATATCCAATATTGATAAAATTTACTAGGAATAAAATTCCAAAAGCCGCATTGTTCATTCTGAATCCCTGTATAATTTTAGTATTATTAAAAAATATATATAAATATATAGCGTATGTTTTATTTAACTAAATTATTTGTCAAAGAATCGAATATTCGAATTAAAAAATAAAAACTCCTCATAGAGAACTGACGAAATTAATAAAACCTGGTATAATTAAAATCAATATTTTAATACTGATATTGATTTTACATAAAACTATTAGTTGAAAATTAAATATGCAAAAAGTTTTCCACTTAGTTTTATTAAAAATGCTTTTCTGATTTAATTTAATTCCCAGTTGAGCGATAAAATTCTTCAAACGTTACTAATACGTATATCAGTAGAAATTGTTTAGGTATCTTTATATAAAATGACGACCCACTTGTATGAAAAGTAAATTTAATTAAAGAGAAAAATTAAATTACTCACCAAAAATTGCAGTTTTTATAAATATTCACTGACACTTCACCCACAATTTCACAAATATACTATTTGATTATTTTGACGCAAGACGAGTTTAACCTGTACCTTCATTGCCTGCGAAATTAATGAAAGGAAATTTTCTCTAAGGGATCGTCCATAAACTACCTCACAAATTTTGGGCTATTTTTTACCCCCTCCAATCCCCCCCCCCCTCAAAGAGACGTAGCGCTGAATTCACTGAAAACAGGGAAAATAGGGTAATTTTCACCAAAGATAGGAGAATAATAGGGGAATAAATTCTTTTGAATAGAATTAATATAAATATAATATTGCAATCAATATGAAGCACTTTAAATTTGGAAAATGAAAAGATTTCTTACAAAAAAGCCGAATTTTCAACATAAAAGATAAACGTTGTAACAATTTTTAAAAATTAAAATTGTTTTATTAAAAATTATTTCCATTGCTCTGCTGGGACTCGAACCACAGATCTTCCGATTGCCGGTCTGGTGCTTTTCTCTTAAGCTCTTAGAGAATTCGAAATATTCTTTGAAAATTTTTAAACAAATAGTTCAATGTTCAAGTAAAAAGATGAGTAATTTTGAAGGCAGTGACATTTTTAACAGAGAAGATTTTTTTTAACAATTAGGATTTTTTTACCATAAAAGGCCGATTTTCTATTAAAAGGAAAAATTTTAGCACGTGGAATAAAAATCAAAATGATTTAATTGAAAAAACAATGAATTCTTGAAAAAATAGTTCAATTCTGAACAAACGAATGAATTTTGGACGAAAAAAGGTGACTTTTTGAAAAGAAAAATACGAAGTTTCAAACAGTTTAATTTAGAGAAAAAACTATTTTTTAATAAAATAAATGAATGTTTAACTCATAGGGTGTGAATTTTAAACCCAATTGAAACAGTTAAACTTACAGACAATAAAATTAATTTGGAAAAAACGATTTTTTAACCAAGACGTTAATTTTTTAACTAAAGAATAAATTTTCTCAAAGAGAAGGTTAATTTTCTACCAAAAAAGATGACCTTACAGCAAAAAGTAAAATTTTTAACCTCAAGAGTTAGATTTTCGAATGGAAAAATTTGTTGAATATAATAGTTAAATTAAAAAACAGTTGTGAAAAAATAATTCGATTTTCAACAAAAAAATGAAGTTGAATTTTCTATAACAAAATGATATTTTTTTAACAAAAAAGTACATTTTTAATCAGTTAAATTGAACAATAAATGATTTTTTAACAAAATAGCTGAATTCTTAACCAAAGAGATCAATTTTTAACATACAAGATTACTTTTCCAACCCAACAGACGAATTTTCATATAAAAAAATATGCATTTTTTACTGTAGTTAAATTTTCAACTTATCAAGTATAAATTTTGCACCAAAAATGCAATGGTTAAACTTTCAAATAAAAAACTTAATTTTGATAAAATCAGTTTTGAACAAAAAAATTTAATCTTCATACTAAAAAATTGACTTTTCCACCGAGAAGAATAATTTTCAACAAAAAAGTTTAACGCATGAATTTAAAAAAATTTAAATTTTCAGCCAAATAATGAATTTTTCAACACGAAGATTAACTATCTACCTGAAAGCCAAATTTACAAAATTATTGATCAATTTGTTAAAAAAGATGTTAAATTTTAGAGAGTAAAGGCGGGTTATCTACAAAAGAGTTGAATTTTTGAACCCAAAATATTATTTTTCAACATAAAAGATTCATTTTCAACCAGTTAAGTTAAACAATCATAAAGCAGAATCTTTATAAAATTTTTTAATTTTTAACCAAAATAATTTATTTTTAACATACAATATTGATTTTCTTACCCAAAATACAATGAATTTCAAACAAAAACAAAAAACCATTTTTATACAAAAAAAATTAATTTTAGACTTAAAAAATTGATTTTTCTACACAGAAGATTAATTTTCTGCGAACAAAAATGAATCTTCAACAAAAAAGTTCTATTTTTTAACCCTAAAAGTTAAATATTTAAATGAAAAAATGTATTTTCTACCAGTTCAATTATACAAAATACAAATTTTTAACAAAATAGTTAAATTTTTAACCAAACAATATGAATTTTAACAAAACATATCAATTTCCAAGAAAATTAAATTAAACAAAAATAAGATTGCTGGTCTATGGTTTGGGTCAAGCTCATGCATAGTGAAAATGTTGTGATTGTGAAAGTTATTTTTGGAAATTGCAAAGGCGACAAGATCAGATATATGTTTTCTATTGAGGGGGAAAAAGGTGTGGGATTCTGGTGTTAAAACTGAGAGATTCATGTAATTTATGAATTCAATTAATTGTTTTACGACTTTGTTGGTTATTTTGCTATCCCAAACTAAAAGTTTCGCGTTCAAATTACCTGCAGCAATTGCCGAGAAAGCAAGTTTGAATATTCTTTTTTAATTATTTTTTAGAGATTCTCGAGAGAGAGGTTGGTAGAGCGAGACAATGCTATATGACTCCCTGTGTATTTTGATTTGCACAGCAGTAGCTTCGAGATTTTTTAGGTCAGGAATTATTCATTTGCGGTGGTCGATATTTTATTTAATTAAAATAGCTGTTCCTGTATTGGTACCATTTTTATTAATTTTATAGACCCAAACTGCAAATGTTGTGGATTGGTTTAGCAGGGTTTCACCAAGCATGCAGATAGTGATCTTATTTTGGTAATTGTAGTTGGCTAATTCAAATCTTTTCTTTATGATACTCTGAAAGACCAATAAAATAATTTTTAGGATTTTGTTATTAAAGGTAGGTACTTTCAACAGCAAGTAATAGAATTCTATTTATAATCTTGGAAGTTGAGGTAATAGCTGTAGCAATATTAATTTTACCTCCCTCCCCATAAGGTCGGTGGTTAAGGTTGCTGCTTCTTTTATAAGGTTGATTAAGTTGACACTAATGCTTTGTAAGGTTGAGTTGTGAGTAAATGCGACTTCTGAGGTTGGTTGTTGTTTAATTTGGGGTTTCGTCTCGTTTGTTTTAGGTTCAGATGCTCCTAAGGTTCACTATATTGCTGTAAAGCAGAGTAACTCTGCATTGACGTGTGTCTGGCAGAAGGTGAAAGTTTTTAATGAGTACCATCCTTTGGTATAACCTAAAATATGGGTAGGTTGATTGTAGATGTTTCCTTCGGGATATTTTTAGTTTTATTTTTATTTTTTGGTTTTTAGAGGCTTTCCTAAAAGCAGATCATCATGTATAGTTTCCTAGGTGATTGTTAGCACATTCAGCGCAAGTGGTTAGAACCAGGGCATCTTTTTTCAGGTGGCGCTGCTATGTGAAGAGCATATTTGACACAGCGTGGGGTAGCGTGGTACATGTCAGAAATATGATGAAATTTCCGGCAATTGAAGCACTGTGAAGTTTCTTCAAGCTTAACATACGGTTCCACTTTTATTTTCATAAAAACAAGTGACTGAAGTTTCAGGCCATGTGATGAGTGTAACAGCTGATCAAGTCAGCCCTAAGATCAATATTTTTTCACCCATATTGAAAAATAAAAGTTTAAATAATGCGGAAATTTTTCTCGGGAAATGTTGATGAATATTAAAGGATCGTTTGTGGCCTTCGCAAAGAGTTGGAGGAAGAAAAAAGTTTATTTATGCAAATAATGATTATCGACAAACACATTTAGGTTTTACAGCAGAAGTTTGACTTTTCACTTTCTCTGACGGTAATCATGCAATCTGTTTTGTCCACAGACCGCTAGAAGTTCGAACTTGTCTACTCGCTGCGCTAGTGCTGCTTTTGACACAGCTGATATCAGACTGATACGTATGTCAGACCAAATATGTTTATTTGCATTTCAAGTGCTAACATTAGTTTTTGCATTATTGGTGCATAATGTTCGTGAGCAATTTTTGTTGTTTTGTCCCACTTTAATAAATAAAAACCTCATACTTAGCCCATTAGCAACATTGCAAATTGCTTGCAGGGTTTGACGACAGCACGGTCGGTATTTCTCCAAAATAGAAATAAAGAAAAAAATTTTTTTTCACTATTCACATTATTTTGGACAAGAGACAAATTCTTGCATGCCTTCTATTTATCGTGCCAAATTTTTAACACTATCTCATTCCGCGTGGACGTTAGTTGGGAAAGAAAACTTTCACTGGTATTTTCTTCAAAAAAAGAAGACCATCGTAGACCAGGTTTGGTCACGTGGCCCTCTTGTCACATGGCCTTAAGAAAATCTTTTGCTTGTGTTATTTTACGTACAGTTACTAAAAGCATTAGCATGGGTTTTTTTAAAATTTTTCTCGGTCTCTCATGCAGTGGTGGACTGGGTACTCAGGGGTGCGGCCAGGGATCCAATACTGGGGGCGACTCCTAAAAGAAAAGGTCATCACAAACAAGGAAAAACTGTTTCTAAGGAGTATAACGTAAACGTATTAGATGTATGTAATA
>NC_046661.1:91185619-91200065 GCF_010883055.1 Belonocnema kinseyi
CCCCCCCCCCCCCCTCAAGGCTGATAACAACCTGTTTAATTTTAAAAAAATCGAAAATTCGAATTTTGTTCAAACAGAAAAATAATGAAAAATAAATCATTCTGTTTCGTGGTCTAACTATGCAAGTTACAAAAAATGTTAATTAAAAAAATGGTACATAAAAAAAGTACAAATTGGTTAATCACGTTTTAATAGGATGCGTAGTTTATGTTTCATTTGTAAAAAAACAACATAAACAGTAAAAAACAAATTAAATTTTTGGGGCAAAAGACATAAACTACGAAAATAATAAATGGACGAAATTTATTCACCCATAAAAGAGCATCAAATTCGTTATTATTAATTTTTTATGGATCGCCTTGTTTTTATTTTAGGCTTCGTTTTAATCTTAAAAAAACATTGCAAATAAGAAATTCAATTTTTTTAATAACAAAATAGTTTATTTATAGAAGGCGAACTCTTTAATTTATAAAAACAAGACAATGAAAATATTTTTGTTTTAATACCCATGCATATAATGAATTGTAATAATATAAATTTATTGAAACGATACGTTTTTCAGGGTAGCTGAGAATAAAATTCAGAGAAAAATAAGGAACAAAAATATTAAATTATTCATTATAAATAAACTTTGTACTTTAGTTTGCAATAACTGAATAAGTCATCCTGGGCCGAAATACAAAAACAAATTCAATATGCATTTGACATAATAGTTTTGGACGTAATGTAGAAAAGTTCGCATTTTGGAAAAAATCGAGGGCGAAGCACAAGATACGTGATGAGAATGTGTTCTTTAAAGCCGAAGGAACTTTAATAAAAGTTAATTCACAATCTAAAAATTACAGTTTTGTCGATGCTTTGGCCATTAATTTTAAAAGGTTTGTGCACAAACGCTGGCCTTGATTTAAATAAGTAAGTCATAATAACAACATAAAAAATTACAAGAAATGTTAAAATTATAATAAAATAATAATTATTATAGTAAATTATAACAAAATATTGTAACATTTTACAATTTCCAAAATAATAAAATATATCCTTTGATCCGAACTCTTGAAATGTAAGCTAATAGCTTGTTTTAGAGAAAATTTCGAATAATAAGTAGTCACTTTAATATAAGAATTGAATTTAAATTTAACAAGTACGAAAATAATGAAATACAGCTGATAATTAGTTGCTATTTTGTACAAAATTAAATGAGTTGCCTCCTTTCATGTTTGTAAGCGAAAATGAAGTCATACTTTTTACATAAATAAGTTAATCTGGAAACTCCCTCAAGGTATGTATAGGCGCCATCGAAAGTTAACATATGTAAAAAATCAATATATTAGCGGGCGGCCATAAAAATGAATTTAGGTGTTCCAAACCTTTTTAATAAATAAATATATTATGGATTGCATGGGAAACAAATTAATTTAAAATTCCGTAATAAAGTTGATGACAAGAATAATCCTTTCCCTTTTACTGTTTCAATATGAATAATTTATTATTCATTTTGAAAATATTTTCCTTAATAGAATACAAAACATGCATTAGGGAATTTCATAAAAATGATTTGGGTGAAAAGAAATTAGAGGACACTGTTTACTTTACTGGTAATACTTATAGGAATACAAGTGTAAATCGTGGATATTATTGGATATTCTTTTCACTCTCTTCATCGCAATCTAACATATATTTATTTGTTGAAACAGTATAATCTTTTTAGGGCGCCAACCAAGGGGGCGCGGGCGCAACCCAGAGACCCCGGCTGCGCCCCCATGCCAGTCCGTCACTGCCCTCATGCGAGAGACCGAAGTAATTATATATCATTCTTCCTTGAGTTCATTTAGTACTGAATCATCAGGGAAAGAGATGGGATGTTTCTAATTACGAGTTTAATAGGGGCGATAACGACTACAGTATATACTGTTTATGCTAATGACTCAGTATAATATTCATCAAGTACGTTGTTAATAAAATTTGGAATTAATATATTATTCAGTTTTTCCTGTAATTAGAAAATATGAGAATTGTCTGGACCTTATTCTTGGTGGTTATCCTCGATTCTATTGGTGAATAAAATACTAAAGATGAGAATAAAATGAATATAATAAAACCAATTTACTTAATGAGCAGAATTCCTGAAAATAAAACTAAGAATCCAACGACCAAATTTGGGCAATCACCATAAAACCTTTTTTTGGCTAACTTTCTTCTCCTGAAAGTTTTTCAATGCAGTAGAATAATAAAATACTTTTTTTCAAAGGAAAAGTCCTTGAATAAATCTATTTGCAACTTTTTTCAGCACCAAAGGACCAATCAAATTTCTATATGGAATTTTAAGCTTCAATTTTCAACAAAAAGCTAATTTTATAAGGTTTTCCTATTTAACTTTTTTCCTTGCCGAAACGTCAAGGATTAAGAGAGGAGTTTTTAAATGAAATAAATTTTGATTTCGAAAAAATGGTTTTTGACTCAATTTTATTTTTATTTATGTGGACCGTAAGAGATAAATGAGAATCTATGATTCAACATTCAGAAATTATTGAAAATAATAGAAAACACATTTTCAAAAAATAATTTGTTTATAAAATATTGTTTTGTTTACTGTATCATGATGGAATATCTTTATATAATGTCACTCTATGAAAGGTCGGCGATTACATGAATTTTCTTATCATTTACGAGCACCGGGAACGTCAAATAGAAAAAATGTTAATTTTTTTCGTCATATTTATTCATTTATAAAAAAATAAAAAAATTAAATTAAAAAAAAACATTTAAATCGGTCCACAGGTTCAACCGAAATCGTATACTGAACTACAAAATGTTCCAGATCAACAATATATAAACAAATAAAGTAACAAAATAGGGCATTTAAGTTTTGTGGAATTTTATTTCAAGAAATATACACTAACAGCTGCAATTATTGAAACTCAATTTTTTTCTTCAAAATATGCTATAGAATATCATAGAAATATTATTTTTAATGTATCAGTCCAATAAGTCTGTTTTTCACAAGTCAAAAAATGGGTTTTGAGGGTCATTCATCGGTTTTTATTTAAACATAAATTAATTTTGCTTAAGTGATGACATTTGTTTAAATTAAATTCGAATCAAAAATTTTTTCCTTGAAACTGACTCTCATCAAATGTAAATATCTTAGAAGTAAAAAGTTAAGTCCACAGTAGTAAGAGATAACGACTTTTGTATATTAATAGACTATGTGAGCTCGTGAAGCAGTAGAATATTAATTAGCTACAGTAATGATAAAATTCTTCATTATTAAATAATTCAGTTTCTTTCATAATAGGAAAAGATGATGATTGTGTGGACATTATCTTTAACGGTTATCCTCGATTTTTTTGGTAAATATAATAATAAAATTCGGAATAAAATAAATATAATAAAACAAATTTAATTGAAATGATAGATCTAACAGTACAAAAGGTATATTTCTAAAAATCTTTGATTAGATATACCATTTTTTAAATTCATGATTTACCGGAGAGTATAATTTTCTACAAAAAATGGAGCAGTTAAGTTCTCAGTTAACAATGATAATTTTTAAACAAAAAAATTTAAAAGTTCAAGGTTTAAACAAAAATTAGTCAAATTACGTGCTAAGCGTCTTTAAGGAAGAGGTTTTTAGCCTATTAAGACATTAATTTAAGTATTGATATAATCTTAATATTTTTTTTTTTAAATTGTGACTTTTAATTTTTATCGTCTCTTGTGTCGTTTTCCCAAACATTTAGTTTTTTACTTTTAAACTTATTTTTTACACTTAAAAGAAAATCCACTTGCCACATTTAAAAACTATTAAAAAAGAAAATTTAAGATTCTTTTTGTGTGAACATTTTTTGTCTAATAATTTTTTTGTGACTTGTGTCATTTTTAAAAAATATTAATATTCTTATTTATAATGTTATTTTTTACGATTCATACAAAAACTACCCGTCCTATCAAAAATTTATTGATAAAAAAATTGTAGTTATTTTCTTGCAGAGAAATTTTTGTCTATTCCTTTTTTTATCGAAAAGTATTTTATAAATAATTTGTAGATCTGTTTTTGGTAGACAACTTTTGTTCATTCACCTTTTATTTTATCTTGCATAGTTAGACCACAAAGTGGAATTTTTGGTTTTTAATTATTTATTGTTAGATGCAAATTTAAATTTTCGATTTTTGAAGAAAATTCTAAACGTTTTTATGACAGTAATAAAGCTTTTAAATTTTGTAAGAAATGGTTTAAAATTTTTTGAAAATGCTCTTTGTTTTATTTTCATCCAGATTAGCTAGCTGACGAACATGTCATTTTTGTTTTGCATTCTTATAATTTTTTTTAAGGCAATCTATTTGATAATTTTTATAAATTAAGGGTGTCTCAAAACGTCGAGATTTGTTGGAATACACAAAACTTATTTTTCACATATACAAAGATGCATTTTCCACTAAACAATTAAGAGATGATATTTTAGATGATATTTTAAAACCGTTAAATACAACCAAAAAAGGAAAATTTTCTACTAAAAAAGACCAATTTTTGAACAAAAATAAAAAATTTAGATTTTTAGTTAATAACATTAATGTTCAAGCTAAAAATTCAACAAAATAGTTTAATTTAAAATCAAAACAATGAGTTTTTGAACTTAAATGAGAAATGATCAACCAAAAAAATTAGGTTCAAACAATGAAGTCCAATATCCAAATAGTTGAATTTTCAACAAAAAGAGATGCATTCTCAATGAAAAATGTGATCATCATCGATATCTCAACCAAACAATATTTTAATTTTTATTTAAAAAAAGTTTTCTCGGAATAAAAAAGACAAGTTTTCAAATAAGGAAGACCAATTTTTCTCCAGAAATGGAATTGTTGAATTTTCAGTTAAAAAAAATTTCTGAGAAAAAAAAAAGAATTTTGAACGACAATCAGAATAGTAGGACAGCGTTGTAAGCAGTTGAAGTTACCCTTTTACTCTGAGAGTCTTGAAAAACCTCATTTTTTCTTTTTAGCAGCAGAAAAAAATATGGAGGATTATACAGAAAAAATCCTACTTTTTTTTAACAGTTCCAAAAGTTACTTTTGCGAGGACGGATAGTTCCTATTGCATTTTAAAGTAAAATATTCAAAAAAAAAAAAAATAAAGAGAACAAAGTTATGAACAAATTTGGTTGGATAAATAATTCGCTTACTTTTATTGGTTCCGAGTTATGATATATTGAAAAATCCCCATTTTTGGGGTTCTCAGCGAAAAATCACAAAATTTTAAAAAACACTGTATATCTTCGCACATAATTACTGCAAGAAAAAGTGTTTCACATGTGAGTGAAACTAGACTTAATTTGCTGTAATTACAACAAAATAACAATATCATATATATGATAGGTCATGAGTTATGACCCATCAAAGTTAGCCATTTTTGTCTGATTTTAAGGGGAAAAAGTGGACTTTAGTTTTTTTCCAAATAAATCCTGTCAAGTTCAGTTTGCGTTGATTGTGCCAGAGGATGAAATAGAGTCTACAAAAATCTGTGTATATCTAAAAAAAGAAAAGTCTTTTAGACCTATTATTTTGGGAATTGTAAGAAGTAAAAAATTTCAATTTTTTTTTTGCATTTTTGACTAAAAAAGAAGTTGTGTTTTTGGAAAATACCTCATTTCCTGTGGATCCCACCACAAAGTTTCTAATGAATAAATGAAAATGGAGCCAATTTGGCGTAAGATGAAAAAAAGTTTGCTAGCCCAAATAAGTCACGAGATATGACCTTGGAAAGTGCACTCTTCATGCATAGAGGCACCTGAGCGTACCGTAAAGTAAAACTACGCTCATATTTCGAAATTTTTTTCCAAATAAGTATATATGATTCATTCATCATGCATAATACGTCTTTTGATATTGATAAATAAATCATTGTTTATAACAAAAGTTTGCTATCACTATTTATGATTACTTTTTAGGCATTTTTGAGCATTTTTGTACCAAAAAAGTCAAATCGTTTTTTTAATAATTGTTTATAATGATTTTTTCTAATAAATACTGTTTCCGCATTCTATTTTATACTTACCTCAAAGACACTTGCAATTCTCAGTGATTTCTGTAAATTGTACATAATAAGATGTGACCATTGTTTCGCATTATGAATAAGTATTTTTAATGCCAAAAAATAGTCACAGCGAATTAGGTACAATTTACAGAAATCACTGCGAATTATAGGCGTCTTGGAGGTTAGTACGGAATATAATGCAGAAAAATTATTTATTAGAAGGTACTATTACAAAGAATTACAAAAAACTATTTTTTTATTGATTAAAAATATATATCACATTTTTCATTAATGATAAGTACTTTTTTCACAAAAGTAGTCAAAAAGTACTCAACAGTGCAAAAAATTAAATTTTTGAAACCGTACAATTCCTAAAATAATGTTTCTAAAAGACTTTTTTTGGTTTAGATATATGCAGATTTGTGTAGACTTTATTTCATCCTCTGGCACAAAAAGCTTAAAGAGAAGATAACAGGATTTATTTGGAAATAATTAAAGTCCACCTTTTTGCCGTAAAACAGACAAAAATGGCTAACTTTGATGGGTCATAACTCATGACCTATCATAGATATGATATGGTTATTTTTTTGTGATTACAGAAAATTAAGCCTAGTTTCACTCACCTGTGGAACACTTTTTCTTGCAGTAATTATGTGCGAAAATACACAGTGTTTTTTGAAACTTTGTGATTTTTCGCTGAGAACCCCAAAAATGGGGATTTTTCAATATATCATAACTCGGAACCAATAAAAGTTAGCGAATTATATATCCAACCAAATTTGTTCATAATTTTGTTTTCTTTCTTTTTTTTTGTTGAATATTTTACTTTAAAATGCAATAGGAACTATCCGTCCTCGCAAAAGTAACTTTTGGAACTGTTAAAGAAAACCGGTTTGGCTATTCATCTTTTCCAGCATTTTTGATCTGTCAAAAAGGAGGCCTTAACGAAACTTTTTCATTAAAAGCATTGCAAGTAGGATTTTTTCTGGAACCAAACTACCAGATGCCTGGATTATAGTTTTTCGGCATATTCCAAAGATAGAGAGCGCTATACATCCCTAATTCGTCGTGAGCGCTTACAACTTTTTTTCTTCTCAACACTCCACGAATTTTGTATTGGATTCGTATCAGGAGATTATAGAGTTCAGTCCAAGTTCGTAATACCACTTTCCGTTTTTTAGTTCGTCCAGAGGCGACTGTGATGCTTACGGTCGTTGTCCTCTTTCAGGATCCAGTCCTTATTGTTGGCTCCAAACTTCTTCTCTGCAGACTTCAAAAGACCACGTATCTAGATTTCGATCATTATTTAAGCGTTCAGGTTCTCAGTCAAAATCCCTGAACAGCCAAAACAGCGCTGTGAGAAGCATCCCCAAAAATAGTTCTTTATGGGTTTTTAACAGTTCGATGGAGGAAACGCTCACCAGTAGCAGACCGGGCACGTTTCATCGGAATTCTTGCCCAAAAGGATGCTTTGTCTGAAAAAAGTATATTGGAACCATTCAAATGAAAATTTCCCGTAGCCCATCCGAGGCATTTTTCCATGCAAAACTCTGAGAATAGGGGTTTCTACCTCCTGTGATGGTACTGCACTTTAATCTCAGCTGATCTGCATCTCATGGTGTTTATGCTAACGCAGCGATTCCCAAACTAGTGCCGCCGGCGGATGAGGCTGCCGCCGGCAGGGGGCGCCACCCCGGGCCGGGCAGCTAGGCAGGCTCCGAGGCAGGCTCCCCGCTGCGAGAAGAAGGCTACTTTCCTCAACTTTCGTGTACCTACCAAGAATGACCCTTTCATTGTTATGAACTTGAAATAACTGAAATTATAAAGACTTAGCTCAATTAAATTTTAATTGGCTGAATGAATTTCGTGATATAATTTAAAGAAAATGAAAACAAAGTTTTTGAAAATCGGTTGATATCCGAACTAATAAATGAAATATTTACAAATCTTGTGAATGCAACAAAAGTGCGATAACTCTTGAAGTTATTATCCGATTTTCTTCTACCTTTTTTTAACGTTTAATTGATTATCTAACAAATCTAACGGAACTTATTAAAATTGTATTGATTAGTATTTAACCAACTTTTCATTTTTCTCAACCGGCTCTAATTCTCTAACAACGAAAAGGTCAGCGAAGCAAGCAACCGAGCACGAACGACTAGCGTCCAGTGTCTCACTTGGGTTCTAGTATTGTGAAAAAATTTGAGGGTGGGGCCCCTGCCACTCCCCAGAAAGTGCATAGAAAGTTTGGGAATCGCTGTACTAACGTGTAGTTCCTTCTCCGCTAAATTAGCTTTGGCTTCACGCAGCTGGAGAGTTGGGTTGCGCGTGAACAGTGCAACGATCATCGTATCCTCCTTACTGGACGTAGCTCGCGTCTCTTCTGTCCCTGGCAGATCATCGACAGTTCTACCGCTCTATATACATTTGCACGAAGTGATTAAACTTTGTAAGTACTTTGCCCGCAGCTCAGTATAAAAGATGTGATTCGCGTGCATGGGTGAACAAAAAAACCGCTTTGAAACGTTTAGCGTATACAGTTAAAAATGTTTGGAATTCTACAACTCTTCTACAACACTTCTGCAATTCAAGCGTAAGGCAAAGTTGCCAACATGGTATTTGAATGACGAAACTGCAATACATGTATTGTAATTGTTGTACATCGTAAAGTCACCGTCTAGCATTCCAAGACATGTTCCAGAGCGTTTCTAAGACGAAAATTATGACCAAGGAAATCTTAGAACTATTGGAATTAAAAGAATTCACGTAATTCCCCAGATTAAAGAAATTTCCGGAATTGATGAAATTCGTGAAATTCATGGAATTCGTGACATTAACAAAATTCCCAAAATTCATAGGAATAAAGGCATTCACGAAATTGATCGAATTTACAAAATTCATGGAATTCAAGCAGCTTATGGAAATCACGGAATTGATGGAATTCAAGCAAATCGCGGAATTGACTGTAATCATGGAATTTATTAAATTAAATATTTTACGAGATTCGAGGAAATGAGGGAATTCATAGAATTAATGGAAACAAAGGAATTCACAAATTTCATGCAATTAGCGGAATTCATGGAATCCACGTAATTCATGGGATTTAGGGAATTCAAGAAATTCATTGAATTCACGGCATTTGTGTAAATCAAGAAATTGATGGAATTCCATGAATTTTATCAATTCCATGATTTCATTGTATTACATTAAATCATTGAATTTGATGGTTTCCTTGAATTTAATTAACTCGTTGAATATTATATTTTCCTTTAATTTTGTAAAATCGATGAATTCCACGATTTCCTTGCATTTCATGAATTGGTTGAATTCTGTGATTCAATTGAATTCTTTAATTTTCATGAATTCCATAACGTTCATTAATTCAATGAATTCCATGAATTACACGAATTCCATTTATTCCACGAATTACGTGTATTCCATGAATCTCATTAATTTCGCTAATTCCATAAATTCCGTGAATTCCATAATTTCCATGAATTCTATCAATTCCGAGAATTCCGTGATTTCATTGAATTACATTAAATCAATGAGTTTGCTGATTTCCTTGAATTCAATTAACTCATTGAATTTTATAATTTCCTTTAATTTTGTAAAACCCATGAATTCCACGATTTTCTTGCATTTCATGAATTAATTGAATTCTTTAATTTTCATGAATTCCATAACGTTAATGAATTCAATGAATTCCGTGAATTACACGAATTCCATTTTTTCCCATGAATTCCGTGTATTTCATGAATTTCATTAATTACGCTAATTCCATGAATTCTGTGAATTACATCATTTCCGTGAATTTAATTAATTCCGTGAATTTCATGAATTTTCTAGATTGCGGGAATTTCTTATTTTCGATTAATTTGTTTAATTTCGTGAATTTCTTGATTTCGTGAATTTTGCAAATTCAATTAATCACGTGAATTCCGCGAATTGCGTGAATGTCGTAAATTCTATAAATTCCGTGAATTCAGTGTATTTTATAAATTCCGTGAATTCGTTAAATTCCTTCAATTGCACGAACTCCATTAATTCTGTGAATTTTCTCAATTCTATGAATTCTGTGAATTTCATTAATGCCTTGAATTTCGTTATTTCCGTGAATTCCATTAAATCCACCACTTCCGCGAATTTCGTTAATTCCGCAAGCTCCGCAAATTTCGTGAATTCCTTAAATTCCGTGAATTCTTTGAATTCCGTAAATTCAATAAATTACGTGAATTCCGAAAATTTCGTGAATTCCGTGAATTCTATAAACTTAATGAATTCCGCGAATTTGATAAATTCCGTGAATTCGGTGAATTCCGTGAATTTCTTGAATTCGTTGAATTCCATAAATTCTGTAAATTTCCTAAATTCTATGAATTTCTTGAATTCTATGAATTCCGTAAAATCTTTAAATGCCGTAAATTCCATGGATTTTGTAAATTCCGGTAATTCTTTTAATCTCCTGAATTTCCTAAATTCCTTGTATTTATTCCATATCGTTGTATTTTTTGACAGCCATTCTCCTGAAAGGCCTCTTCCTTTTTCTAGACTTGATTCTCCTGTCAGGTCTCCTTCTCTTTCCGAGGGTTGCCTTCGCATAAGGTCCAGGTCTTCTCAAGCCAGCAATTTTCTTCCTATCGTACTTGGATTTACACTTGCAGAACTTAAATTTGTGCGAGTTATTCCTTACAAGAATCTAACCCGGATATACCACCTTCGAAGATATACTTTTCCTCCCGAGAAACAAATTTTTTTGAAAATAAAAAATATGGAAGTTATTCCCATGTCACCTGAAGAACAGATTGTATTATCAAACGCCCGATGAAGACGTCTGTGCAGTATTCTAAAAAACAAACAAGCGCATGTTTTTTCGTGGAATATATAAGCTTGTTTTTAATAGGTTGACGCGGGCGAAAATAAATATGGACAGTGGCGCGTTTGAAGTAATGACCCCAGAAGGAATCGCGGAATATCAAGTATGAAATAATATCCCAATCAAAAAGAGCTTTAGAGTGACGTTCAACCCACGTTTGTTAACATCGTAAATTTGAATTGAAAAATCTTTTTAATGTGGCGTATAAATCGGGAAATGAAAGTGAATTTCTTTTTAACAGGGAATTACAAAAATGTTCAGAAAAAAAACAAATGAAATCGAATAAAATATCATAAATTCATACATATCATTTGGTATTTTGGAATTTAAAATAAGTTCACTTTCAACATATTGGTTAATGTTAGGTTCACTTGTCTATCGTTTGAATGATGAAATCGTTCAGTTTACAATGCGCAATTCTTAGACTATTTACTCCAAACAGTTTCATTTGTAATTAGAAGCAGCGCAAATCCTTCATTAAAAAAGGTTTGAATTTGATTAACTATAAATATAAATTGATATATGATTTTTTAAAAAGAAACTGTAGTTCGGGTATTAGTAATTAAACAATAATTGAATCTGTTTAATACCATAAAGCTTTCATTTAATTTCAAATTCTGGTAAAATATTCTGTCCGTATAAAATATTTAATTTTTAATCCACTTAACCTAATATATATTAATAACAAAATATTTTTTTAAATAATTATCAGTATTTGAAATGATAGATTTTAAATCAAATTCTTAAAAAATAATTAATTTAGAAATGAGTTTCTTTGAGTACAAATTTTAGAATTTTTAGAATGTTGGATTAAAATTTGTAACTCCACAATTTTAATGTTTCAATTTACAAAAATTTTAATTCATAAATAAAGGTTGTAAAATATGATGTATAAATAAAAATTCCTCCAATTTCATGCAAGCTTAAATAGAAATAAAAATAATTTAACCTCTATAAATTTATCCATTTATTCTTCAATTTAAAGTTTTAAGAATGACCGCGTAGCGCAGATGTGTATGTCTAATTGAAAATCTTTGTATTATTTTATTTAAAAATGGTTTTAATTTAAAATGTTACATTTCAAAGGCTTTCGCCAACAGGGAATTTTTGATATTATTTTGAACTCCATTATATTAAATGAATGTGTTATTATTTCTCCGCATTGGACCGTAATGGCTTCCTTATATATTTAGAATAAATTAAAAATTAAATTCTTCAACATTTCTCTATCTTTTATAATATGAAATGTATGCGAACAACTGAAGCGGCGACCAAATAAATTTTAGATGAATAGGGCCGAGGATCCCTTATAGATGTCTTTAAAGTAAATGACTGGTACCTTTTATTTTATTTTCACACTGTAATCTAATTACTGCTTATTCTGAAAAACAATTGTGATTAATTAAAATGATTTTCTATAAATCAAACAAATTTCATTGAATCAAAACCTTTGGTCCTCCAAATTTTTTTCTTACGCCGAAAATATTGCATATTTTATTTACAAAATACATTTTTTCCTTAACAAAATAATTGTTGCTTGAAAAAAATTGTATCGGTACATTAAAAGTATTTTGTTAGGGTTAACAAAGTTTATTTCACTCAACAAACAATAATTCTGTTGTGATTACAAATATTCAGTTCTACAAAAATATTTTGTCAAGTGTAAAATAATTTAGTTAAGTCTCATGGTGTTAAGCCTAACAATGTTTGGTTAATTTAAGCAAACAAGTTTGTTCAATCTACAAAAAATGTGTCTTTTGACTACCAAACTCTTTTGTTAGTTAAATCAAACGCCCCAAAAAAATTATTTTGTTGGTTCAATAAAACGATTTGGCTGTTTCTGGCGTAAACAAAAAATTTGGTTGGGACAACCAAAAATTTTTTCGGTTAACCAAACATTTTTCTCTGTGGTTGGGAAGTAATGTCCAGGGTGTAAAAAGTCACTGTCTCAGAGAAACTAAAGAATATTAATAACATTAAAATTAATATTTTATGATAAAAATATATCTTTCAGATTTTCTGTGATAGTGATTACAAATTGAGGTTTTAGAATGACGCTTTTATTTTTTAATAATTTTGTTTCGCTCAGCAATTTCTAAAACATTAGATTAAAAACACGTAGGAATACAATTCGTTTTTTTCAATTCTTTTAACATGTTTTATAGTAATCATATCAGTCTACTAAATCTTAAAGTGGGATATTATAAAAAACATTAAATGAATTCTTCAGATATAACCTCCTTTCCCTAAAATATAAAAATGATTTCTTAAATGGTTACATTATGTTTAACCAAATTTGCAGGCAATTTGGTTTAAACTGAAAATTTAATATTGCTGATTAGTTACTTCTCCTTTCATGAATAATTGCACTTGCAAAAGTAGATTCTTTGTTTATTTAAAGAACCAAAGTTATTGAAAGGAAGATTCAATTCCAGCTCAGAATTGGTTAAAAATTGAAAATTTCTTTGCTGCAACTCAAAATTAAAATTCTTTGGAAAAAGTTCCTAGTCCAATTTAGATTTTTTTCCTTTTTGAAGATTTCTAGTACTTGCTCGGAATTTGTAAAATTTTTATATTCGCGGTTTCAAGTCATAATTATTATTACGCTAGCAAAATTCCAGTTCCAAATATGACTTTGTAGAAAATAAAAAATTCCCTGTTGTAATCAAAAGTTAAATTATTTTTATTTTTAATAGATTAAGGGTCCTCAAAATGCTTAAAAATTTTATTTGAAAATCTTTTTAAATATTTTCTTATAATTAGTTTGATAAAATTAAAAATCATTATCAATTTTTCCAGTAAATGATTTTTCATCTTCTAAAGCCTTTTAAAATTATTACAAAGGTTCTACATGTTTTGTTCGAAATCTGTAAAATTTATATTTTTGTTTTAAATAATGCAACTTATACGAACAGTCAGAAACAGTCAGAAATTTTCAAATATTGAGTAACTGGTTTTTTTTTTTTTAATTGACAAATTTCAATTTGCATGGTTTCAAAATTGTGAACAAGAGAGAAATAGAGAGTCCCTTAAAACCACAATCAACCCGATAACCCACTTTCAGCACACCAACTCGAAAATATAACTGATATTGTTTTATTATGGCTCCAAAAAGTTATTTCAAGAGTAAATTTGTAAATCCTTGTCAGGAAATAAATCATGCATTGAATAAGCCAATTAAAAATTTATTAAAATTATATTTACTTTTTTATCTTGTACATAATTTTAAAGTATGAAATATAAATATAATATTATTATAAAATATTAATAGCATCTATAACTTGATATTATTAAGCTTTATAATTTGCAAATATAAAAATCAATAAAATATTATTATAACTAAAACGTTTCTGTGTGAACTGATTCCAAATTGTCTTGCACAATTAGTTATTATTTACTCATTATTTACTTTATGAATCTTTAGGTGTAAAAAATATTCAGATTTTAAACTTCAAACATTTTAATCCTTTTAATTGAAATGTAAGCCTAAAAATTAAAAATCTAAAATGGAAAATGTTGCAAGTGAAAGATTTTCGAAT